>NC_042622.1:32463117-32804155 GCF_901001135.1 Rhinatrema bivittatum | reverse complement strand
CATACAACCTATTGTATACCAATCATGCATATACACACGTATGTTATAATATGGCCGTGTCTTTTGGCATGAGACAGCATACACGCATACATGTGTGCCCGCACGCCAGTCTCAAATTTACCGTCGCTCTCTTTAAAATCAAAAACTTATGTGCATAAGTTCTGACACTATGCCACAACTTTCTCATAAAAGTATGTGCAAAGCCGGGTTGCATGTGCACTTTTCCCACATACAGGCTCCCGCAAGATTTTCAAAAGATGGTTTATGTACATAAACAAGGGTAAACTTCGGCCTTTACGTGCGTGGCCGGGCCTTGCGTGCGCCGGGCAACTTTTCCTAGAGGCTCGGTCACGCGCGTAAAGGCCGGTAAGCACACAAGTGTCGGGCTTCCTGGAAGGGGCGGTGGCGGGGTCAGGCTGGGACAGCGCTTTTGATGGCTGTCCTGAAGACTCGTGCGCCAGCCGGCTGCCGGCGCTGAAGTAAGGTGTCAAATAAAGGAAAAAAGAAAAGGTAGGGTTTAGAGGGGTGGGGAGGAGAGGGGAGGAGGGAGGGAGTATGGGTAGGGGGGTAGGGAAGTTCCCTCCCAGTCCTTAACTGGAGCGGACTGGGAGGGAATTGGGGAACGGCCTGATTATAAAATCTGGTGCGCATGTGCGCGTGGCCCACAGATTTTCCACCATGTGCACGCCGGCGCACATGGTAGAAAATCAGCGCATCCACGTGCGTGCGCCGGGAAGCGCGCGCACATGTGGAAAATCTACCTCTTAATGCACAGTTCAATAAAGCCTTTATACTCTTTGTTTATTAGCTGCACTGCTAATATGTGCATTATAATCGCACGTTAACGCGTATGGGCAGAGGGAAATTTTATAATAGGTTGAATACCGCATGTGTAAACTATGCATGGACTTCAACCCCAATTTTCAAAGCAGATTTATACAAGTAAGTCTACTTTGAAAATTTACAGGACTTGCAAGTACCTTAGTGTGGTAAAGGCGCACACATTTTCAGCTGATAGAGCAAATGTACAAGTCCATGTGAACATTGCACGCACACTTTTGAAAATAAAAAATACGTATGCAAATGATTTCCCTGCCCCCAACTCCGCCACCTTGACAACTCTTTGGTGTATGTGTGAAATCGCTTCTATGCATCCTTTTATGAGATGATTTTCAAAAAACCCATTTACATGCATAAAGGCTTTTGAAAATGACCTCCTAACGCATTTTGATAAAAAGGTCTCTAAATCATACAGCAACACACTATCTGCAACTGCAGCTACAATAAGTTATATTCATTAAAGCATTGGTAGTAGTTAAATTATTCAAAATATTCATGTGCCTGTTTGTTAATCATTATGATTCGTCTTTTACAAAAATAATGTAATATGTATAGTTTGCCCATTGGGAAACCTAGACTAATATGAATGCTCTATTTTTTAACTAGGTCCTGGCAGTTCAAGGGGATAAAGTGCCATGCAGTCTTGCAATCGGTAAGATTTTGGGTACATAAAACCAAGTTCTAAAGCCATTGTTTCTGGCCCCCAGTTGAGGAATGTAGCTGTCATTTCTGGGTTATAGAGGGAGGAGGTTGGACCAGAGCAGATGGCTGTGGCAGAATTCCATGATGCCAGCCCCACCCCCTTCCCTGCATCATAGGTAGGAATGAACAAGGTCGGGGCAACTTCCAAGCAGTTCAGAAGCTCAGGTATAGAGGAAGGTGTGGCCGAAAAAAGAAAAAAACCTCTTCTATGTTACCTTGCCATTTCTCATCAAAGTTAGGAAAATGCAGTTGGTTTGCAAATGGAGTAAGAGGCAATAAAGCCTGTGGGAATCAAATCCTAGAACCATTCAGTAGAAGAAGGTAGTATACAATGGAATACAAAAACCTATACAAGCTTGCTATTGGTGCCAATGAAAATGGGTATTACAGTCTAGACTGATAATTACTATTGTTCTTAGGTATCTTACTATGTACTTATCTTATTGATTCATTAGTGCATGCTTCTCATCTTATAAGAGAAAAATAGGGATAGCATTAAACTAGCCATTGCTGGTTGCATGAATAGAGAACATCATATTTGATTTATTAGGCATAAAGAGTTCCTCTCATTTAGCAATACACAATACCAATAGCATCATTGTTTTAAAATGTATAATTAAGTTATTAAGGATAAGACATCTAAGCTCATAAAAACAGTCATTAGCATGTTTAAAACAATCATTATTCACCAAAGCTACATTACATGGAAATTTCTTTTGCATACTTAGCATAAACTGGTTCATTCAAGTTTCAATAAAGCCAAAGTAACTAGTTAATATTAAGGGAAAAGCAAAAAATTTTGGTAGGCAGAATGCCAGTTTCACACCTAAGGAGTTGTCAAGCTGTTGGATAAATAGAGAGATAATGAGTTGACCTTGATGAAATACCACAAGCCAAAAAATGTAGTTTTTGGATGGAACATCCAGATGAGTTAATCTGCACCCATGTTATTGTAGACAACTTGGCCAATATTAGTAGACACATCTCCTTCGACAAAATCAACGTTTGAAAAAATATCAACTCTGACCTGAAGGATGTGACCAAAAACTGAAGTTTTGTTTGAAAAAGAAATGAAATCAGAAAGATGTATCCTGGTTCCAGTTTTGGAATTAGCCAGCCCCTGTCCCCACTGCTGCTAAGACTAACATTTATATGACACAATGAATTTTATTTTGTATTGTATATGCAACACTATGTAACCCCTAGGCTGAGGTCCTCACTGAGGAGTCCAATGGCCATCCTCAGGTCCAAGAGCTTAGGTTTCCATACTCCCTATACTGTTCAGGATTCCCCGTCAGGATTCTCCAAGGCCCTAAGCGTTCTTTAAAAGTCTTTAGCATGTACAGTAATAATCATGCTGGACGATGAACATGGTTCCTGTAGAATTTGTGGACCCTTGGACCGATCAGAACCAGATGGTGAACCGCTGAGTAGGGTGATGGCGGAGGTCCCGATCGGAAGGCGGCACGGACGGAGCTTGTGGGTGGCTGGACGGTGATCCTGGGAGGCCCTATGCGACCAAGGGCCGTGGCAAGGAAAGAAGGAACTGTGGAGCTGGTACAGTGGTGAGGTGGTCTTCGCCCTGGAAGCCGAGCCTCCCCCGAGAGGAGCTCGTAGGAGTTCGGCCGCTGGGACTTAGGAGATTCACCCTGGAAGCCGGCGCCCCCCCAGGAGGAGCCCGTAGGGGCCCGACCGCTGGGACTTAGGAGAGCCCGTGGGGGCGGAATCAGACGGAGTCCAAGGCTGTTGCTCACCAGGCCTGAGTCATGTACCAGGGGGTCGTCGCTTGCCAGTCCGGGATCAGAAGCCAAAGGATCGTTGTCAGCCAAACCGAGGTCCAAGAGCCAGGAGTCGTCGTAAGCTAGTCCGTGGTCCAGAGCCAGGGGAACACCGAAGCCGTACCAGGATCCGAAGCCAAGAGTAGTCGTAAGCCGGTCCAGAGTCAGAAGCCGAGAATCGTCGTAAGCCAGAGCAGGGTCAGGAAACACAGGAGGTCAGCCGGAACAGGAAGACAGCAACTAAAGGCAGGGAACACCTGGGAACCTCGTTGCAAGGCAGAGAAGAGGAGCTACTGCAGGGCTTAAATAGCCCTGCAGCGTCTGACGTCATCGGAGCCCGTCCCCAGCTTCTCCCGCGCTGGCCCCTTTAAGAAGGGAGCTCAGCCGCGCGCGCACGTCTAGGGGGCGGAGCCAGCCGTGGAGAGACGCCGGCTGCTCCGCCGAAGCGAGGACTCGACGGCAGGGGAGCCTGCAGGCCCGGGCGAGATGGAAACGCGCCGGGCCTGTGGCGGCAGAGGCCCCCGGAGGCGCGGGGAAGGCGGCCAGGAACCGGGGCTGCCCCGAGGTGAGCGGTGATTCCGGGGCCGACCCGGAATCGCAACAGTACCCCCCCTCCTACGCCCCCTCCCAGAGGGTCGCGGCTTGTCCGGGTGCTCAGAATGGAATTGGCGAAGAAGGTCCTTATCCAGGATATGGGAAGAGGGCTCCCACGAGTTCTCTTCAGGACCGTATCCTTCCCAGGAGAGAAGATACTCCCAGCGATGACGACGGAACCGAACGTCCAAGACCTCTTTCACCGTGTACGTGGTTCCAGGATCGGAAGCAATCTCGGAAGGCTCCGGAGGCAGAGGGCGGAAACGAGAGAGGACCACTGGCTTGAGGAGAGAAACGTGGAAGACGTCGTGTATCCGAAGGGTAGATGGAAGACGTAAGCAGTAGGAAACCGCGCCAACCCGCTCGGCTACCCGGAAAGGCCCGATGTAGCGAGGAGCTAGTCTCATGGAGGGAATCCTGAGCTGGATGTTCTTGGTAGAGAGCCACACCCTGGAACCGGGCAAAAATACCGGAGCGGGTCGCCGAGACTTGTCCGCGTAAGCCTTGAAGCGTGCGGCGGTGTGGCAGAGCTTCTCTTGCGTGGAGTGCCAAAGCTGCTGAATCTGGCTGGCCGTCAGTTGCATCGCTGGCGAGGAGGTGGGGACAGATAACGGTAATGGTGGCTTGGGGACCTTTCCATAAACCATCTTGAAGGGAGACTGTTGCGTGGCAGAGTGTCGATGTCAGTTGTAAGAGAACTCGGCCCAGGGGAGGAGAGCCACCCAGTTGTCCTGCTGCTCCCCTACAAAAGCGCGGAGAAACGTTTTCAGGTTCGGTTTGTGCGTTCCACTTGGCCATTGCCCTGGGGGTGGAACGCCGTGGTCAGGTCTACCTGAATCCCAAACTTCTGCAGAGCGCCCGCCAGTACTTGGCCGTGAACTGGGGCCCCACGGTCTGAGGTGATATGCTGAGGCAAACCGTGTAGGCGGAAGACATGATGGACGAAGAGTTCTGCCAACTCAGGAGCCGTGGGTAGTTTGGCTAGTGGCACAAAATGAGCCATCTTAGAAAAGCGGTCAACCGTGACCCAGACCACCGTTTTCCCTTGAGACGGGGGCAACTCGACGATGAAGTCTGTGGAGATGTGGGTCCACGGCTCTGCGGGTACAGGGAGTGGCTGAAGGAGTCCCCAGGGGCGACCAGGCAAAGGTTTTTGCTGCGCACATGTGGGACATGACTGGACGTAAAGGCGGACATCCTCCTTTACCTTCGGCCACCAATAGAACTCAGTCAGAAGCTGGAGAGTCCGGGCTACCCCGGGGTGCCCCGCCGTCAAAGAATCGTGTGCCCATGCTAGGACTCTCCTTCGGGCACGTACAGGAACCACCGTACTCCCTGCCGGTGCTAGTTCGGTGGCTGCCAGTTGGACCTTGGCCGGATCCAGGATGTACTGAGGAGGGTTGGGACCATCCTCACTCTCAGAAACACGGGAGAGGGCATCTGCCCTAATATTCTTGGCTGCTGGCCGATATCGGAGAACAAAATCGAACCTACTGAAGAAGAGGGACCAGCGTGCTTGCCGCGGATTGAGCCTCTGTGCATGGGACAAGTATTCAAGGTTCTTGTGGTCCGTGTAAACCACGATGGGATGTTGGGCCCCCTCTAGCCATTGACGCCAAGCTTCGAAGGCCAGTTTAATGGCCAATAGCTCCTTGTCTCCAATTCCGTAGTTTTTCTCAGCAGGCGAAAACTTCCGGGAGAAGTAGGAGCATGGCCGGGTTTTCCCGTCTTTGGAGACTTGGGACAGGACGGCTCCCACAGCCACGTTGGAGGCATCCACTTCCACAACGAACGGACGTAGGGGATCCGGGTGTCGGAGGCAAGTGTCCTGCAGAAAGGCCTCTTTAAGATCCTGGAAGGCCTGGACGGCGGTGGGAGACCAGTTCGTGCATCGGCGCCCTTTGCAGTGAGGGCCGTTAATGGCGCCACCAGGGAGGAGTAGTGAGGAAAAAGTGCGGGTAGAAGTTGGCGAAGCCTAAAAACCGCTGGACTGCCTTTACTCCCACCGGTTGTGGCCAGTTCCGGAATGGCTGGCAACTTTTCAGGGTCCATGCGGAAGCCGGTAGAGGAGATGATATATCACAGAAAGGGCAAAGACTCCTCCTCAAACTGACATTTTTCCGAGTTTCGCGGCCAACCGAATTCTCCCTCAGCTTAAGCACAACCTGTCCGCACATGTTGGCCGAAGTGTTCCTCGAAGCCTCCGGGAAAAAATCAAGGCCGTTCGTCGAGGTAAACAATGACGGACGTATACAGGAGGTTCACGTAGCAACTCATTCATCAAGTTTTGGACACACTCCGCTGGGGGTTGCCAGAGACCGAAGGGCATGACGAGGTACTCGTAATGGCCGTCCCTGGTTAGTTAAGAGGCGTGTCTTGCCACTCGCTCGCCCGGTCGAATTCGTACGAGGTTGTACGCCCTCTCAGATCCCCCCCACAGCTTGGTGAAAATGAGAGCCCCCGTAGGCGGATCCAGGAGCTCCGGAATCAGAGGTAATGGATAACGGTCTCGTCGGGTAATCTGGTTCAGGCCCCGGTAATCAATACAGGGCCGAAGAGACCCATCCTTTTGGCCACGAAGAAAAGAAGCCGGCCCCAGCCAGAGAGTTAGAGGGTCTGATGAACCCTCGGTCCAGGTTCTCTTTAATGTAGGCAGACATAGCCTTGGTCTCTGGTAAGGACAGAGGATATACTCTCCCCGCGAGGGGGCGTAGTGTCCGGGAGGCAAGTCGATTGCACAACGAACGGGGCGATGCTCTCTGGGAGTAACTCTGCCTTCTCTTTAGAAAAGACATCCTGGAAAGCCTGGTAACTGGGTGGAACCGGTCAGAGGAGTAGTTCAGGAGTGGAAGCATCCGTAGTGGACGAGCAGGAAGACAATGGCGGCGCAGTCCGGACCCCACGATGTGATCTGGAGCGAGGACCAGTCGATCACTGGAGAGTGTCTTCTTAGCCAGGGCAGTCCGAGGACGAGTGGGTGAATGGACCTCTCGAGGATGAGGAAAGAGATCTCCTCCTTATGAAGAAGGCCAACCTGAAGCTGAAGCGGACTATGTACGAGTAGATATGGTCCCCGGGAGGGGAATCCCTGGATGGATGACACTCGCAAGGGTGGTTCCTGGGCAAGACTTTGAGTTGTAACTGCTGCTACCAAGTCTCGGAGGATAAAATTCCCCCCGGACCCCGGAGTCGAGGAGTGCCAGGGGTATCGAAACCCCCCTCCAGGAAAGACAGAGTTTTAGCTGGAACAGTACATGGGGAGTCCGGAGGGAGAGATACTGCCTAGAGTCAACTCCCCACTAGACTCTAGGTTTCTGGCGTTTCCCGGCCGTTCTGTGCAGCGAGCTAGGAAATGCCCCTTACCTCCGCAGTAGAAACATTAGCCCCAGTGAGCGTCGATGCCTTCGTTTCTTCGGCCTGAGAGAGGACCCCGACCCAACTGCATGGGTTCCTCCGGTGGATGAGCCGCGGCCATAGAAGGTGAAGTTCGAACCCGGGGGTGGCGTGGTTCGACGCCCGGACAATCCCTGGCCGGACCTTCGCCTCACGAAAACGGCGCTGGATGCGCCGGTCCACGCGTCCAGCCAGCTCTATGAGTTCCTGTAGGTCATCCGGAAGATCCCGGGCCGCGAGTTCGTCCTGGAGCCGGGGAGACAGACCCTCCAGGAAAATCCCGTGTAAGCTGTCCTCTCCCCAGGCTAGCTCAGTAGCCAGAGTCTGGAATTCCATCGCAAATTCTTCCAAGGGGTGATTGCCTTGTCTCAGCTGGAGGAGTTCTGAGGCAGCTGTGGAGGCCCGGGATGGTTCGTCAAAGATCCTCCGGAAGACTTTGACGAATTGCACGAGGTTGTTCAAGCGGGAGTCTTGGGTGCTCCCACAGAGAGGAAGCCCAAGCCAAGGGTTTCCCATCCAGGAGGGAAATAATGTAGGTCATTCTTAGACCGATCCGTGGTGAACTGCGCCGGCAGGAGGTCAAAAGCGGATATAGCAGTGGTTGAGGAATCCCCGACACGCCTTCGGATCTCCTGAGTACCTGGGAGGTGTCTGGCATCTGTACCGGGACAGAAGAACCCGGGTTAAGCTGAGCCGTGGATGCTTGCGGGGCGAGCGGCGGAGGCCCCCTCTACACGATCTGCCAGGCGTTGAACAGCTGACATTAACGTGTCGAGGCAGGATTGCTGTTGCTGCAGCTTCTGGGCTATGCCTGGGATCCGCCTTTAGACTGGCAAGGTCACGCCGGGTCCATGGCCTTGCAATCATGTAGAATTTGTGGACCCTTGGACCGATCAGAACCAGATGGTGAACCGCTGAGTAGGGTGATGGCGAGGTCCCGATCGGAAGGCGGCACGGACGGAGCTTGTGGGTGGCTGGACGGTGATCCTGGGAGGCCCTATGCGACCAAGGGCCGTGGCAAGGAAAGAAGGAACTGTGGAGCTGGTACAGTGGTGAGGTGGTCTTCGCCCTGGAAGCCGAGCCTCCCCCGAGAGGAGCTCGTAGGAGTTCGGCCGCTGGGACTTAGGAGATTCACCCTGGAAGCTGGCGCCCCCCCAGGAGGAGCCCGTAGGGGCCCGACCGCTGGGACTTAGGAGAGCCCGTGGGGGCGGAATCAGATGGAGTCCAAGGCTGTTGCTCACCAGGCCTGAGTCGTGTACCAGGGGGTCGTCGCTTGCCAGTCCGGGATCAGAAGCCAAAGGATCGTTGTCAGCCAAACCGAGGTCCGAGAGCCAGGAGTCGTCGTAAGCTAGTCCGTGGTCCAGAGCCAGGGGAACACCGAAGCCGTACCAGGATCCGAAGCCAAGAGTAGTCGTAAGCCGGTCCAGAGTCAGAAGCCGAGAATCGTCGTAAGCCAGAGCAGGGTCAGGAAACACAGGAGGTCAGCCGGAACAGGAAGACAGCAACTAAAGGCAGGGAACACCTGGGAACCTCGTTGCAAGGCAGAGAAGAGGAGCTACTGCAGGGCTTAAATAGCCCTGCAGCGTCTGACGTCATCGGAGGCCGTCCCCAGCTTCTCCCGCGCTGGCCCCTTTAAGAAGGGAGCTCAGCCGCGCGCGCGTCTAGGGGGCGGAGCCAGCCGTGGAGAGACGCCGGCTGCTCCGCCGAAGCGAGGACTCGACGGCAGGGGAGCCTGCAGGCCCGGGCGAGATGGAAACGCGCCGGGCCTGCGGCGGCAGAGGCCCCCGGAGGCGCGGGGAAGGCGGCCAGGAACCGGGGCTGCCCCGAGGTGAGCGGCGATTCCGGGGCCAACCCGGAATCGCAACAGTTCCAACATAACTTTATGGATAATTAATGCAGGAATGATGTGATGGACAATATGCAAGTCTTTGTTCTATGAAATAAATTACATAATTCACTTCCAATAAATCTGTGACTCTTTACCAATGTTTTTAGTTACTCTTCTGTTTCCATATCTCTTTCCAGTTGCAGGGATAGTTTTGGAGCTCCCTCCCAAAATTTGTGGAATAGGAATCTTCACTTAAATTTAGATGTCATACAATACAATACATACAATTACAGTCCCTCTAGTCATAGCTTCATTCAGATGACTACTCCTGACCTTATCCAAACTTCTGTCCTTATCCAAACTCTTCCAAGTCTCCTGATATGTGGTGGTTAATACCAGATAGGTGCCTTGAGCCTCCTTCTCTCACATTTCATTCTCCTCCCAAGAATGCACGTGAATCCATTCCTTCTGTTGACCAGAGGCATAGCTAAATACCTAAAAGATCCAAGGCATGGGCCTATAAATCCTCCTTCTCCCCCAAGATTTCGATAACTCTGTCATGTTCAGCAGTTTCTCCTCCCCCCAAGAAAAATCCTATAAAAACACATTTAATTTTAATTTAATTAAAAAATATATTTCTAGCCCATATGATCTGATGTATTCGGTGGGTTACAATCATGCATACAAAATTGGACATCACACAAATTATCTCTGTTCTACATTCGCTTACAGCTTACAGCTTACAGCTTTCTCTAGGCAAAACCAGTTCTGTAATTAAAGTAGGTTTCTTTAAATTGAGACTGTTAGTTGGATTACGACGTTTATTGTATGAATCTGATTTTTTTTATGTAGTGTACGGGCGATCATTTTCCCACACATTGACTATTGTAATAGTCTTTATATTGGTTTGCCAAAGACTTCAATTCATTCACTTCAACTTTTGCTTAATTCAGCAGCGAGGCTGGTATCCTTTCTAAGCATTCTGACCGAATTACTCCAGTTCTATCTAAACTTCAGTGGCTGCCTGTGACAGAACGAATATTGTTCAAGATAGGTATGACAGTCTTTAAACTTCGTGCTTTACCTTCTGAAGTCTGGTTTAATGCCTTACTTAGGATCCATAAGCCAGCTAGAACACTTAGATCCTCTCAACTTAATCTGCTTGAGGTCCCTTCTGTGAGATTAGCCCATTTATATAGTACAAGGGAAACAGCCTTTTCTATAGCGGCACCTAATCACTGGAATATGATTCCGTTTGATCTCAGATCTATTGAAGATGTGAAGAAATTTAAAATGTCTTTCAAGGAATTCCTTCTCAATCGTGCATATAACTGCTAATGTGAGTTATCTGATTAATGCAATGCTCTTGGTTATCAATACTGGATGAGACTTTTTTTTTTTTTAGTTATTATGAAATTATTTTTGTGTCTATTTGTATTTTGTTTGTTTTGGTTTTATTATGTATGTATATTTTGTATATCGCCTAGGCCTAATAATGTTAGGCGATTAATAAATTTTATAAATGAAAAAAAATTAAATGAAAAACCTAGATATCAGGTCATGCTAGAGGTATAAAGTTCCTGGTTGGAATAAATGACTACTTCATGGAGCAATTCGTTCAGGAACCGATGAGAGAGGGAGCTATTATAGATCTAATTCTTAGTGGAACTCAGGATTTGGTGAGAGAGGTAATGGTGGTGGGGCCACTTGGCAATAGTGATCATAACCTGATCAAATTTGAACTAATGACTGCAAGGAGGACAATATGTAAATCTACAGTTCTAACACTACATTTTCAAAAGGGAAACTTTGATAAAATGAGGAAAATAAAAAAACAACTGAAAGGTGCAGCTACTAAGGTTAAAAGTGTACAACAGGCGTGGACTTTGTTTAAAAATACAATCTTAGAAGCACATTCCAGATGTATTCCATGCATTAAGAAAGGTGGAACGAAGGCAAAATGATTACTGGCATGGTTATAGGTTGAGGTGAAAGAAGCTATTTTAGCCAAAAAAAATCCATCAAAAATTGGAAGAAGGATCCATCTGAAGAAAATAGGAAAAAGCATAAGCATTGTCAAGTTAAGTGTAAAACACTGATAAGACAGGCTAAGAGAGAATTTGAAATGAAGTTGGCCATAGAGGCAAAGCTTATAATAAAAACTTTTAAAAATATATCTGAAGTAAGAAACCTGCGAGGGAATCAGTTGGACTGTTAGATGACCAAGGGGTTAAAGGGACTCTTAGGGAAGATAAGGTCATTGCAGAAAGACTAAATGAATTCTTTGCTTCTGTGTTTACTAATGAGGATGTTGGGGAGATACCCATTCCGGCGATGGTTTTCAAGAGTGATGAGTCAGATGAACTGAACCAAATCACTATGAACCTGGAAGATGTAGTAGGCCAGATTGACAAACTAAAGATGTAGTAGGCCAGATTGACAAACTAAAGAGGCCGCCAATGAAGAGTGGGTGACTCGCCAGAATGATGGCTACTGCCTGGACACAATACCCTTATTCAATAAACATACACATGCTTACTGTGACTCCAACATCGCTCTAAGCTTCAACAGCAAGAGGAAATGGAAAAAAGGATTTGTACTCACAAAGAGGGGAGTAGCTGGCTTGTTACGGCGGTTACTACCCCAAACCAAATATGCCTGATACTTCACTTTCAATGTATATACAGCATAGCTCTCTGCTTCAACGACAGGGGAGAAGAATAACTGATACTTCACACATCCAGCAGAGCTCTCTGCTTCAACGGCAAGGGAGAAGAAAAAAGGGTTCGCACTCACAAAGCGGGGAGTAGCTGGCTTGTTACGGCGGTTTCTACCCCAAACCAAATGTGCCTGATACTTCACTTTCCATGCATATCCAGCATGGCTCTCTGCTTCAACGGCATGGGAGAAAGACTGATACATCACGCATTTCCAGCATAGCTCTCTGCTTCAACAGCAGGGGAAAAAAAAAAAAAACCAAAAAAACTGATGCTTCATGCATATCCTGCATAGCTTCAACGACAGGGGTGAAGAAAAAGATTCGCAATCACAAAGCGAGGAGTAGCTGGCTTGTTACGGCGGTTACTACCCCAAACCAAATGTGCCTGATACTTCACTTTCAATGCATATCCAGCATGGCTCTCTGCTTCAACAGCAGGGGAGAAAAAAAACTGATACTTCACGCATATCCAGCATAGCTCCCTGCTTCAACGGCAGGGGAGAAGAAAAAACAACCAACAAGGGCTGTACAACATAGTCTAGGTAAAACAAATAAGCATGGGTGTAGCTTGCTTACTGCGGTGGTTACTACCCCTACTACCCCTAACTAATCAAGCTAGATATTTCACTTGGATGCAGCTCCATCACTGCTCTCTACATTAATGGTGGGGGTGGAAGGGGAATAGAACAAAGAGCTAAGAGAAACAGATAAGTATGAGAGAAAAAATGTGTGAAGCTTGCTGGACAGACTGGATGGGCCATTCGGTCTTCTTCTGCCGTCATTTCTATGTTTCTATGTTTCTATAATCACCTGTACCAGATGGTATGCACCCCAGGGTTCTGAACTAACTCAAAAATGAAATGTAGGATCTATTAGTCAAAATTTGTAATCTATCATTAAAATCATAATGTAACCCCAATATTTAAAAAGGGCTCCAGGGTTGATCCAGAAACTATAGACCAGATAGCCTGATTTCAGTGCCAGGAAAATTAGTAGAAACTATTCTAAAGATCAAAATCACAGAGCATATAGAAAGACATGGTTTAATGGAACACAGTCAGCATGGATTTACCCAAGGGAAGTCTTCCTCACAAATCTGCTCCATTATTTTTTGAAGGGATTAATAAACATGTGGATAAAGGTGAACCAGTAGATGTAGTGTATTTGGATTTTCAGAAGGCGTTTGACAAAGTTCCTCATGAAAGGCTTATAAGAAAATTAAAAAGTCATGGGATAAGAGGCAATGTCCTTTCATGGATTACAAACTGGTTAAAAGATAGGAAACAGAGATTAGAATTAAATGGTCAATTTTCTCAGTGGAAAAGGGTAAACAGTGGAGTGCCTCAGGGATCTTTACTTAGACTGGTGCTTTTCAGAATATTTATAAATGATCTGGAAAGGAATATGGCAAGTGAGGTAATCAAATTTGCAGATGATACAAAATTATTCATAGTAGTTAAATCACAAGCAGATTGTGATAAATTGCAGGAGGACCTTGCAAGACTGGAAGATTGGGCATCCAAATGGCAGATGAAATTTAATGTGGACAAACGCAAGGTAATGCATATAGGGAAAAATAACTCATGCTGTAGTTACATGATGTTAGGTTCCATATTAGGAGCTACCACCCAGGAAAAAGATCTAGGCATCCTAGTGGATACTACATTGAAATCATCAGCTCAGTGTGCTCCAGCAGTCAAAACGCAAACAGAATGTTAGGAATTATTAGGAAGGGAATGGCAAATAAAATTGAAAATGTCATAATGTCTCTGTATTGCTCCATGGTTAGACCGCACCTTGAGTACTGTGTGCAATTCTGGTCGCCGCATCTCAAAAAAGATATAGTTGCACTGGAGAAGGTACAGAGAAGAGCGACCAAATGATAAAGGAGATGGAATGGCTCCCCTATGAGGAAAGGCTGAAGAGGTTAGGGCTGTTCAGCTTGGAGAAGAGATGGCTGAGGGGGATATGATAGAAGTCTACAAAATTGTGAAAGGCTTGAACTGGTAAATGTGAATCAATTATTTACTCTTTTTGACTTGGGGGGGGGCACTCCATGAAGTTAGCAAGTAGCACATTTAAAACATCATAGAAAATTCTTTTTCACTCAACGCACAAAGGGCTAGATTTTAAAAGCCCTGCGCGCGTAAATCCAGGAGGATTTACGCGCGCATGGCACTCGCGCGCCGGCGCGCCTATTTTGCATAGGCCACCGGTGAGCGCAAAGCCCCGGGCCGCGCATAAGTCCCGGGGCTTCGTAAAAGGGGTGGGAGGGGGCTTATCCGGGGGGCATGTCCGGGGTCAGGGGCAGTCCGGGGCAGGTCCGGGGGCGTGGCGACGGTTCGGGGCGGGCCGGGAGGGCGGTCCCGAGTCCCCCGGCACTGCGGCCTGTGCCGGGGGATGCGAGGCGGCGCGCGCAAGTTACGCCTGCTTCAAGCAGGCGTAACTTGCCCAACAAAGGTAGGGGGGATTTAGGTAGGGCCGGGGGTGGGTTAGGTAGGGGAAGGGAGGGGAAGGTGGGGGGGACGCGGAAGGAAAGTTCCCTCCAAGGCCGCTCTGATTTTGGAGCGGCCTCGGAGGGAATGGAGGCAGGCTGCGCGGCTCGGCGCGCACAGGCTGCCGATTTTGCGCAGCCTCGCACGCGCCAACCCCAGATTTTATAAGATACGCATGGCTACACACGTATCTTATAAAATCCGGCGTACTTTTGTTCACACCGGTTGCGCAAACAAAAGTACGCGCGTGCGTACTTTTTAAAGATCTACCTCAGAATTCTTTGCCAGAGGATGTGGTTAAGGAAGTTAGTGCAGCTCGGTTTAGAAAAGGTTTGAATAAGTCTCTGGAGGAGAAGTCCATAAACTGCTATTAATCAATAGGCAATAGCCATTGCTTGTTGCCGGCATTATTAGCATGAGATCTATTTAATGTCTGGATACTTGACAGGTACTTTGGATTGGCCACTGCTGGACACAATATACTGGGTTTCATGGACCATTGGTCTGACCCAGTATGGCATATCTTATGCTCTTATGTTCTTATAAATGAACTTAGCATTTTGGCCCACAGAACTTGCAATCAGAGTTTCAGCAAAGGGATGCTAAGTGATTTGTACAAGATCACAGGCTGATGGATGGATAGATTTTTTTTAGCTGCTTGCTCCAATCATAATTCTATGCTGCCAGCCCTATGTTGCAAGCATGCACCCAAGAGTGCAATTATAATGTAATATCAGAAAGTATTGGCAGACGGGGAAAGAATCTAATGAGGGGAATTCTATTTCTTACTAATGGGAGATGTCTCAGATATTTTCATCCTTTCACAGGGAGTTTTTTGACGCTTTGAATTTGGGACTAAGAAAAATTTCTGGCATAACGAGATTCATCAGCAGTGTGTGCCTCCCACGACTCTCGTTTCATAATTAGTGCTCATTTTATTTTGATCTCATTAAAGGAATGTTAGGTCCCAGAAGTTAGTCAAGAAATGTATCAAGTTAGTCCCATTAAAAGGTATCAGCTTATATTTTTTGGTTTATTGACTTTTATTTCTTCACATAATTAGGACTGGAAACTTCTCTAGAATTATTTCATTTGTTGTTATTCAATGGACCTAATTATATCTTCACATTGGATTATCTTCGCCTACACTCTTGGCAAATACTATATATTATTACTATTACTTACTCAGTATATTTTGTTAACTTTTATATTACGCTTACAAACATGCTGGCCTGTTGTATTAAAGGGATGTTCCCATTTTGTGTCTATGGGGATAATGTTTATGGCCCATATTATTGTTCATTAATGTAAATCTGTTTCTGAAATCAATCATCATCTACAGTCATCACCGCATGAAGCATGGTTAATAAACCTTTTACTGTATTTCATCCTTTGTTTTGAGATTAAATAACCAGCTTCTTCCAAACTCAGGGACCTATGTGATCTCAAATACATTTAATACTACAAAATATTTTATGTTAATATAATGAAAAATATCACAATATAATCACTAGAAGTTTTTCAGACTCAGAAAAACATACACATCCAGGTCTCCATCACAATGAAACCATACACAATCAATACACAGGCAGAGCTTGACTGAGTGGACATATATATATGGCCAAAGTTTTATTATTGACCTGACAAGAAAAGTAGCCTAAAAATCAGTTCTCTCCTACCTAACTATATACAGTATATATCCCAGCCCCCCCCCCCCCCCGTTAGCAAAAGTGGAGGGAAGGGGAGAAGCCAAGCAAGGGGTATTCATAGGATAATCACTTCCTGAAGCCTTGCTGCATCTTGTGCAAACAAGACCACTGTCCTCTCTGAAAGTCAGCCATTGGCCAGGTGATACCAGGCAGCCTGTCCTGGTCAAGCAAGGTCAGCAGTCCTCTGACCCATAGCATGACCACGATCCAGCCCAGAGGGCAGACCGGCCCAGGTTATGCTACAGAAATCCTCAGTTGATGCCCCGACAAGGTTGGGGCTTCCCCACCTCCCAGTACATGCACACACATATTAGGGATGACTTAGGTCCTCCCCCACATCTAAGCCCCCAGGCTTCAGTACTCCCATACCAAGCTGCGATGAGAAATATGACAGCAAAAAAAGAATATGCAAGAAAAACATGCCATATTCTGCCAAAGTAATCCGTCACAAAAATACAGTCCATTGCAGTATCATACCAAACTAATAAAATTAAAATTCACTGTTTTCATTAATTTATAGCCTTTGTATAGATTAACATTTACTGTGATTCTTTTTTGTGTATTGCTTATAGAATCAATAGAATGTAAATAATAAAAAAAAAAGAATTAAATGCAAACATATCCATCTTACCTGCATTTCAATGATTTTGGAGCCTGACTAGATCATAATGAGACAACAATCTGGCCGGAAGCAGGAGGAAGAGGCCGGCGCATCATCTGGCCTCCTTATTAGCCTTCACCAGCCCCCTCCTCCCATGCATGACTGTAGTGTGCATCCCCCAAGGCCCAATCACAGCCCCCTGCTTAGACGCTTCCATTCCTCGTCTAGAGCTACAAACTGGGACATAGGCAAAGGCCCCTGGAGAGATCACTGCTCTCCAGATTTGGTTGCCCTCAAAATCCCAAAGGGGGTCTTCCTCGCCCCGAAAATTCTGGAGGGTGCGAGATATAAATAATTTTAAATAAATGAATGTGGCTACGTGGCCCGAAATGTTGCATCACCAGCCGCACAGCCTCTCTTCTGGTGCACCATCCCCCAGACCAGGTGAATACGGGGCAGACCCTCAAGGCATGGACACAACCCAGATGCTGGCAGCATCTGTACCCACAGCCCAGTGCTGCCCATTGTGCACATTCACTCTAGGCCATTTCTCATTATTCTGATTACATTTAATTCAGACCCTCTCTTCAAATGCAAGAATTTTCAAGGATTTGGATAACATTCTTCCACTGATAGAAACATGGATCAGATATGAAAAGTCTTCTACCAACAAAATCAGGGAAATGCGCACAGTGCCTGAATGTAATCCGCTTTGAAGTGCCTGAAAAGCAGAATATAAATCAAATACATAAAATCAGCTCCGTTGAGCCATACATCTCTTCTGCTTAGTTTAAATGCCTGCATTAATTAAGGAACCTTTTTACATAAATGACAGAAGAGTAGATCATTGTAAAGTTTTATTAATTTCTTGTAATTTCTTGTGTAGTCTTCTAGATCCCAAATCTGTTTTTATCTGGAACTGGGAAGGAATAATTTTAACTGTGGCAGAATTGACTATAGATGCCGTGTTGATTTCACCTTTCCCTCACTTACCGTGAAGAAAGCAGTGTGGTTGCCGTGTTAGTGCACTTGAATGCATAGAAAAAGTTTAGCATTCAGATGAGCTGAACCAAAAGAAGAGAGTATTAGCTCTTGAAAACTAGTCAAGAAATGTATTAAGTTAGTAGAATAAAAAGGTTTCACATCATATACATGATTTTTGTTTGCTAACCCTTATTACTGTGTAGAGAAACAGAAAGCTATTAGGAAGATCTCTGGTCTTCTTTCAATAAAACCTTCAAGGCTCCATGATGTGAATTTTCATTTTCAAAAGGGTAAAGAAGATCTGAATGTATTGTATGTAGACTACTGGGGTTCAGTTCTAATGGATTCTTTTGAAATTCTGCACCCCCTTCCCCCTCCCCCCACTCTTCCCTTCCTTATCTAGAGCTACAAACTGGGAGAACCAAGTTGAAATGTTTACTCTGTAGGAGACCAGAGGTATGAGGGCATTTCAGAGGTGATATCCTGGGAAGAGCAAAGACAGCCACAAGTTGCAGCGGCGACGCCCGCAGGAAGGCGAAAGGGCCTGTTGGAATTAAAAAAGGTTTTCCTTCTCGTCCTCCCTCAAGTGTGGAATTTAACCAGTAAGGGAAGGGGCAAAGAAAAACGTAAAAAGATCCATGTAAATAAATACCCAGCAAGCTTCATTTTAGTCCTGTATTTAAAATATAAACATTCCCTCATTACAAACACACATTGAAGTCGGACCTGCACGTCATTCCTTCGCCGATAAACCCCACAAGACTGTAACCGTATCCGATCATTCCCTCCCCGGCGTTTGGTAACCAAAGGAAATGCAGCAATGCAAATGTGAGCATCAATAATGGTGTTAACAGACAGATTTATGTCCAAGCCTTTCCAATGAAATTTATTAAGCCGTAGCCGGTGCCAGATTTTTAAAAGGGTATTTTAAAAACCTTGACACAGACAATAACACATTCTTGGGCAGCATCCAAACATTCTTCCCTGATGTTCCTGCAAGGCTCTGTTCTGTCAGGAGGGGAAAGATGTAATGTCAATAAAAAAAAAAAAAGATGCTTGCGTGCAGATTTCAAGCATGCGATCTGGATTCTTCTCACCTGTCAGGCAAGTTGAGCCAAGGGGTAAAGGCAGAAGATAGTGGCTTAATGCCACTGCCAGGAACCCTGCTGTTTTCCCCCAACTTCTAGAAAGGGATCCACCTGCCAGCCAGTGATTGATGAATGCAGCTGGCTCTGTAACCCAGAAGAGCAAAATAAATCATGGTTTGCAGAGAATGAGCATTTGTGCAAAGGAATCATTTAATTTAGAGTTACTGCATTAACTGATGTAAGTGACAGAGAACAAATTAGCACACTGAGAGTGTTCTCCATGAGGCTTTTCTTTGGAGACAAGCAAAGTGGAGTACTGTGGGGAGGAGAGTGCGTTAAGGTGATTGGAATTTTAACGATCTTCAGTGTTGGGAGTCAGGGTACAGGATAAACAGAGAAATTCTTACAGAGGGGTATCAGTGTATCATCTTCTGAAACAGATAATGGATTTATATCGTATCATATATGTAGCGAATGCAACGAATCATATACTGCTACAGGAGAACAGGGATGTGCATTCATTTGAAATGAATGTAAAAACGTGACAAATAAGGCCATTTTCGATTCATTCCTAATAGAACAAACAAATGAAAATACTCCAACATATTTGGGTATTTTCATTTTCATGAGATTTAGAGGGGGAGGCCTCCTGAAAATCCACTAACCCCTCTTCTTCATTTTTATAAGCCTCAGAGCCCAGGCTAGGCCCAGCTTGGACCCTCCAGCCTTCCTTGTGGAAGTCCATTTTGATTTTTTTTTTATTTGTTTTGGGATGGTTGGGTTTTTAACATATTTTTTTTGGTTTGGAAAATGAACCAAATCGAAAAAAAATATTAAATGAACCAAAAAAAGGAACTGCATCTCCAGGCCCTGAACTAAAAAATGAACCACACAAAAATCTTGTCCCTGCACATTCATACAGGATGAATAATGGGTTTATATTGCAGAGACATACAGAGGAAATTCAATACATCTGTGTTCATATGACCATCTACTGTTCAGAGTAACTGACTTTGCCTAGTTATCATGGCCATAGTTAATTTGTAGCAATTGCTGTGACCTGTTCTATACATCTGCCAACAGGCTCATGTCCACCTCTGTGATTTTGGATCAGTGAAATTTGTTTTAAACTTTTATTTCAATGATTTCTTCTTTATGCTAAAAATAACCCAGGATTACCTTTCTATGTGAACATATAGCAAAGCACAACAAGGCTTGTTCCAAATCACACCAGAGACCTTAGCCCACTTAATGATGATCTGTTTGATTTGTCTCTCCTCATGGGATAATATCTAGAAAAGGGGTTATTCTGAGTAACATACTATATGATAGGAATGAACCTCACCTGTAAAATAGGATACGATCTCAGGATATCCTATCTGTCCTGCCAACTATTGTCCCATCTCCCTTCTCCTTTTTGCCTCCAAACTACTTGAACAGCTGTTCACTGCTGTTGTCTTGACTTTCTTACATCTCAAGCCATTCTTTATCCTCTCCAGTCTGATTTTCTCCCTCTACATTCAACTGAAACAGCCCATGCCAAAGTTTCCAATGACCTGTTTATTGGCTAAAGCCAAAGGTCTTTACTCTATCCATATCCTCCTTGACCTGTCTGCTGCTTTTGATACTGTTGATCACCACCTAGTCCTTGATACTCTATCCTTGCTTGACTCTCAGGAATCCGTCCTGTCTGTTCTCTTCTTACATCTCCCATCGCACTTTTAGCATTTCCTCTGGTGGCTCCTCCTCTACTGCCATTCCATTATCCATTGATGTGTCTCAGGGTTCTGTCCTGGGTCTTCTCTTCCCACTATACTCTAATTCCCTTGGCTCTCTGATTTCTGCTCATGGCTTTCAACACCATGTTTATTAGGGATGTGAATCGGGCTTCGGACGATTGACAATATCGTCAATATTTTCAAAATCGTCAGAAATCGGGGGCTCCCCCGAAACGATAGGAAAACCCCACGATATTGATCATGGGGGTTCTCTTATCATTTTGGGGGAGAGCGGGAAAAACGGCACACATAAATAACCCCCAAACCCACCCCGACCCTTTAAAACTAAACCCTTTGCTTCCCCCACCCTCCCGACCCCCCCAAAAAACATTTTACAGGTACCTGGTGGTCCACTAATCAGGGTATCCGTGCCATTCGCCGGCCCCTGTCACATGGTAGGAGCACTGGATGGCCCGCGCCATTTTTAAAGATGGTGCCAGCCATCCAGTGCTCCCTCCATGTGACAGGGGCTGGCCAATGGCACGGATACCCTGTCACATGGTAAGGGCAAAGGCCATTGGCGCCATTTTTGTTTATCGGATCAGGCGTAGCCGATAAACAAAACCGCGATCGGGTCCAATGAAAGAAAACCCACATGTGAAGCGATTCCGGATCTGATTCACATCTCTAATGTTTATGCTGATGACTCCCAAATCTACCTTTCTACACCAAACATTTCACCGGAAATCCAGTCCCAGATTTCTGCCTGCTTGTCTGACATTGCTGTCTGGATGTCATGCTGCCACCTGGAAGTGCCTGAGATCATATTGGGAATATCTCTTCCCTGTTGCTCATTCTCAAAAGAAGGGGCAGCAATCCCCAAGTCTACCTGGCTAGGAATTTTTAATGAACCTGGCCACCAGAAACTTGTGCAAACTTTTTAAAAACCACGTCCTCCAACAACAAATTCCACCGCTAGGGGATGCTGCTAGACAGTTTGGAAAGAGAGGATTCTGGGCACTGTGGGAAATGGAGAGAGAGGGTCTCAGAGGGAGAGGATACTGGTACTGGATTGAGAGTGAGAGTGGGAGAGATTGAGGGATTCTGCTTACTGTGGGGGAATAGTAGGGAAGTGAATACTGGATATTGTGGGCATGAGGGAAAAAAGAGGGGGGGGAAGGGGGATACTGGCACTGGGGGGGAAGGGGGCAAGAGAGGCAGGGTGGATGCTGCTGGGCAAAGGGGAGCGAGAGAGAGAGAGAGTGAATGCAATGCTGGAACCACCTCCATGACCAAAGAAAAGTGTGCCGGGCTGGATCGGCTGTCATCGAAGAGGAAGGGGACACCAATTTCAGTTTCCGCACAGGGTGCCGCTTAGCCTAGAGCCAGCGCTGCAGTTAGCGATGCTGTTCTTGTTTTATTGTCTTTGCTCATTTGTGTAGCACACACACACACACAGTGTCCTCAGTTCCTTCATTATCTGTCCCTTTCCCTTTACACTACTATAATATAAAATAAACAGCAACTCCGAAAAAGAAAATGAAATCATGCCGTTCATGGAACCAGAAGAAGCAAAGCAAAACTGCAAAAAAAAAAAAAAAAGTGAGGCCATGGAGGGTTTCATGTTCTGAGAAGCACTTGGAGGTTGATATTCAAAGGGTTTGTCCAGGTAGCTTTTCGAGTTTCCTGGACCAAACTCCGAATGTAAATATTTCCTCCCGCACCACGGCTAAATTTTATCAGCACTGGGGGTAGGATGAGGGATTGCTAACTTTCAGCAGGTGCTAACTCTAGGTGGGTAACGTTGCCTCTGCACATTCAGGCGAAGACTTATCCGGTTAGGTTCCGCTGAATATCGGAGTAAAGTTACCCAGGTCATTTCCCCAATCGCCTGCCCATTGAATATCGACCTCTTGGAAGGCAATAATCAAAGCCCTTTCCATGAGTTAAAAATGTATTTCAAAACCCAAGAAAAAAAGGTGTGTTGCGGAGATGAAAGGGCCTGCAGATATTATAAAATGGGAGGTGTACAACTTTTTACTGAAGGAAAAAGCACACAAACCCGGGTACTTGAAAGTGTAAGACTAGTGAAAATTAAAGTACAGCTCTGTCCCCCGACACGGGGGACAGAGCTGTACCTCCCAATGCAGCAAAATGCTGCATCGGGAGGAATAAAAGGGAGCATCTCCACAACAGCCCGCTCAAGCTGTCAAAAATACATTTAGTTCAGGAGGTAAACACAGCGTGATGGCAAAGAAGGTCCAGTTATTACAGAGAGTTTGTGGTGCAACCAGCAATGAAGGTAGATAGGGGAAACGTCGGAGCATAAGATGCCAGCTCAGATACATTTCTTAAAGCAGCGGCAGACGTCCTTGTGACGGATCAACCTTGGCGGGAACGGTATTATCATTATAGGAACGCGGGCTAAAGGCCCGAAGGTGTCTGAGAACAAGTTTTGGCTTTTGTATTTTACCTGCAGAAATGAATATTGCCCAAGTCGCCTGCAGGTACAATCATGAGCGTTGCTTGACGACCCACGGGCGTTGCACCAGTTCTCAAAGGGAAGGTAGGTGCATGCTCTCCCTTTGGGGGTAAAGGACCTGCTTTTTCTTGCTGCTAATTTTTCCCTTCCCAGCAATGCAAGCGGTTTAAAAAAATAAAATAAAAAAAATGCAAAAACCGTGTGTGTTGCAGCAGTCCCTGCCGTCATCTTGCCAACACGGATGCCAGCGCTGAATATGGGTAAACGTATGTCCGTGGTGCAACAAGCAGTTCACTTTAATTGATCTGCAGGGAGAGTGGTCAGTTTCCGGCCAGCCAGTTTACACAATGAATTAGCCTTGCAAATGGCTTTTGACAATGTACAGTATATGTTGGGTTTTGGAAGGTCCCATAGCATATCTGGACGTTTTGTCAGAGATGAAAGGAACGTTCAGCACCCAAAGTACAATAAGATGTACAGGTCGCAGAACCTTTCAGTACCGTATGATACCAGGTGTTTAAAAGTGGTGGGGTAATGGCGGATCTAAGATGCCATCACCTGTGCTGCAGCTGGGAGGATGAGTTCTTCTTCCTTTTTTTTACAGCCGTTTTTTTCCCTCTACCAAGTATGGGGAAGCAGACGGTACAGGTCAGAGCTCACTTCCAGCAGGGCCTCTGCAGCCACATCTCTGTGGACTTCGATGGATCGCTTTGAGGGCACTGAAGCATCGGGGGGTCTTTGCTCCCAGGACAGGTTATGGAGCGGCCCAACCGAGTGAAGAGCGGCAGCTTTCTAAGCCCCAGTTTGTGAGAAGGATCCAACTGGGATGCATGGTGAGTTGCTATGGGAGCTGACAATGGCAAAGAGGAACAAGCCAATGCCATTGCGTTCTGAAGGCAGAGATGTTGGCATCTGAGTACCACCCCTTCCTCCAAGCTGACAGATGCTGCAGTGGCTGCCTTGAGTTTCTCTGTGGGTTTAGAAGCCATGCATCCCTCTGCTGCTGCAGGGGAAACCCGAAAGGCAGGATCTCTGCATGCATTGGGGCTGATTTTAAAAAGCATTTACATGCGTAAATCTGGGTTTTACGCATGTAAATGCACTTTACTCGAGTAAGTGGGCTTTTGAAAATTGCTACAATATATGCCATTGAATCGTCCATAGGATTTATTCGCATAAGTGCACTTTACGTGAGTAAATGGCTTTTGAAAATTGCTACAATAGTAGTTACATTTATGCGCGTAACTCCTTTGAAAATTACCCCCATTATAAATTGCCTGCCTTTGCATATATTACTCAGGGTTATTATTGCAGGTACATGTTACAATTATTCCAGGTATAAAACATATGCATGTACTTTTATAAAATGGGTAGGGAAGTATGTGTTTCCTTGCATTGCAAATATATGCAAGTACTGAAACATACACTCATACTTTTGGGACAGAAATATGCAGTATTTTATGAATGCTATAACTTTAGAGGCACCGAGGTACGTGTGCATGTGCAGACTTGCACAGAAGAGAGACCTCTTGATACAAAAGTGGACAAAATATAAACCTACCCAGTATGGTTTTAAAAGCACAATCAGCTCACGTATTAAAAAAAAAAATGTAAATAAAAGGAAAAAGACTTCAGATGCCACAAATCTCCAGCCAAAAAGGCTTTTAAAGTGAACACTAAATGCACTATCACAAGTTAAAAAAACCTTTTTTTTTTCATTTTTTCTGATTTTTCAGTGTAAATGAGTGACCACAAAACAAAGTTTAAATGTCCCAATCAAAAATTGTGTTAAGAGCTTTCTAGTATTCTTAAACATGTCCACTGAACTTGGCAACGAGTCTTCAATTCTTATACTCCCGATTGTTCCTTATTGCAACGCTGTCAGCATTTTGCCTACAGGCTGTGTCAGGGAAATCCAATCTACTTGTACGATAAAGCCAAGGCTAAACCAGTGTGTACTCAATGTCCATCTTTTTTTTACCAGTCCAAGTTGTCTTCAAGGATCAAAATGTAGCTCAAACGCCTTCACCTACTCTGTCAGCTTTTCCAAAGGAAATTTGAAGCTTCCGTGGATATGTTTAAGAATACTAGAATGCTCTTAACACATTTTTTAATTGGGACATTTAGATTTTGTTTTGTGGTCACTTAGTCACTTTGAAAAATCAAAATGAAAAAAAAGAAGGGTTTTTTTGACTCATGATGGTGCATTTAATGTTCACTTTAAAAGCCTTCTTGGTATGATGTGTCCAACTTGTAAGCCTTTTTTGGATGGAGATTTGTGGCATCTGAAGTCTTTTTCCTTCTATTAAAAAAAAAAAAAAAGTCAAACATTTTTTGTTACATACACATATGTACTGATTGTGCTTTTAAAATAATTTACTGGTACATTTGTATTATGTATTTGTTTTTTGCCAAAGCCAAACTTTTCCTACATCAAAAAATGTGGGTCTTTCCAGATCTATTCAGGAGCTCTCAGGAATGAAGAAATCAATTTATTTTCCTGAGACAGGAAAATACAGTGCCCTTGGCGATGAGATCTTTCTTTGATACCCTTCCAAAAGTTTAAGCTTAACAATAATAGGTATATTTTCTTAGACCCTGGCCATTTAAAAAGATTTATTGATTCTAAAATGGCTATGAAGGGTGGCGAGGGTGACAGGGAAACCTGCAGGTTCATTCGCTGAAGCGCTCTACCATGTTGACTTCCATTAATAAACGGCCGGCAATGCATTCTGTAGCACATGTGTTCCAGTCCCATCCCACCCAAAACGTCCATCCCTCCTCTAAAAGCGGCTTAAAGCGCACATGCGGTTCTACAGCGGGAGGGTGATTTCCAGACAGGCAATGTATGCACATAAATCACTATTTGCTCACATCAGTGGCTTTGAAAATTGTCCTCTTACTGCTCTGGATGCTCAGTAAAAAAAAAAAAAAAAACTCGACCTGCATTTGGTGAGTATCTGTGCGTGGTTGCACAGAGAATGCACGAGCAGAAAAACGCAGCCCTAAGAGAGAAGGGTCTACATCCGCTGGGAACCTAAAGATTTTTTTTTTTACCTTCAATAAGCCAAGTCGAGATGCTGTCGATCTTCGGGCGGTTTCTGAATTAATCTATCCAGCGTTGTCAGAGGCTAATGTAAAATTAATGTGCCATTTTGTGATAAATGTTTCAAAGGGCCCAAGAAACTGCTCAGCTAAGACCAATACACAGCACTTATTCCCTTTGATCTTTCAGCCCCTGCAGCTTTCTTGGTCTTCAGATCATTTCATCTAGAAGAACATTCACGGATAATTATAATAATAATAATAATAATGATAATAATAATAAAAAGGCACAGCCTGAAGTTTTCTCATCCAAATACATCCGGCTTACTTGGCTGGATAACTACGGTAGTACTACCTCAGAGCACTCCTAAAGTTATCCGTCCGCATGTGGCCAGATAACTTTCCACTTAACTGGAAAAATAGTGTTTAAAAAATATCTGGCTATGTGTCAACAAAAAAGACAAACAACACCCTCTGTACCTTTAGGGCTGATTCCCCAGCTCCCACCCACAAAAGCAATTATAAATAAATGGGTCCATAATGCCTGATTGATTGATTGATTTAAAAGTATTTATATACCATTTTTTAAAATAAAATTTTATCAAAATGGTTTACAGAACATTAAAATAAAATAAAAGTAGAGCATGAATAAAATTAAAAAATGTACATAAATTTAACTAAAATGGCTAGATAAATACTAGCTTAAACAAAAAAATTTTTGTTTAAATAAAATAAAAATAAAAATAATGTGCTGTGGGTACTTTAGAAAATTAGAGAAGGAATAAGGAAGGGGAGGGGAAGGGAAGGGAAAGAGAAAGTGGAATCGATTGACCAAAAGGAGGGGTGGAAAAACAGGATAAGAGTAGAAAAATGAATAAATGTGGCGAGTGGGATGAATCGTCAAATGTATGTATCATGAAAATAAAAGTATGTATGGCGGTTAAGGTGAAGAGTCTAAAACAACGTGTATCAAATGGGTGGAGTTGAAATGATGAAAGTTTCGATTTTGGAAGAGGAATGCTTAGATGGAATATTAAATGCATATTGAAAAAGGTATGTTTTTAAAGCTTTTTTAAAGTGGTGGGGATTTGATTTCACCAGTTTTCAAAAATATACACAGATCTCTGAATCCCTGGCCGGGAGTGGCAGTCTCTTACCAGCTCTTGTCACTTTCAGCATTGCTCTGGCACTAGCTCTGGGGGTGAACGGTATTGCCAGAGCAACGCTGGAAGCACCGGGAGCGGGCGAGGGTTTCAGAGATCCTGGTAGGGGGGGGAGGAGGGGACGGGACTCTAGCATATCGCATAGAAGTTGCGAGTGGATGGGAGTGGGGGAAGGTGGATCAGCTGTTTTTGTCCAAAATGGAAAAGAAAGGGGAGTGAGTCCAGCCTCAGGGCACCAGCCCTCACACAGGCACAGGCACATACACACAGGCAGACAGAGGCACAAGCCCCCCCAACACACAGGGTCCCCCAAACAGACACACGCAGGCGTAGGCATACACACACACACACACACACACCTGACCTCAGCTCCATTCTAGGTCTGGTGTTTAACTGCATGTGCAATGGGGATAGTATTCACAACCCCCCCTGACCTCCCCCATAGGGCAGAGGGGAAGGGAATCACTGTCATGCCTCCAGAGTGGCATCTGTGACTGGGGTAAGAATGTGCAAATGCCGAGTTCTGCAAGGAGTCAGAGTCTGTGACCTCCTCTTGCTGCTATGACTGGGAAAAACAGTGAGGGGGGGGAGGGAGGGGGAATCCGAGGAAGCTGCAATGAAGGCTCAAGACAATGTAACGCTAGCTGGGACAGGTTCCAATCGTGCTGGAAAGTAACCCAAAGAAGCAGGAGGAAGCTGTTGGGTAATAAAAGAAGAAGAAGCATTGCTGGCATGTCTTCTTCACCTAATTCAGGGGTGTATTTCTAAGGTATGCTTATTTCATGCCTAATATCATGCCTAATATCCATTAAAGAGAGGTTGGCTCCTAGCCCCCTCCACTGTATATAGTATTTATTCTATTTTATATATTTATTGCTCCGTTCACCCCTTCTTTATTTTCCTACTCCAAGTTAAGGCTTCCTTGTTATAATGTAACTGTATGCTCTGTATCTCTTGTTGATTGGTTAATTGTATATTCTACTTAGTTCATTGTAAACCGAATTGATTTGATTTGTATCAAGAAATTCGGTATATAAAAGCCTTAATAAATAAAAAATAAATGCTTTTTATTTATTTATTTATTTAGGGGCTAAAATCCACAGGATCCGAAGTACTCGGCGCATTACAAAAAGAAACCACTGAGCGTTAACATGCGTTGAACGGCAAATTCAACATGTAATATTCATCAAAACGCATTAATGCATGTCATTGATAACACTGGTCTACATCAGTTTTGCTGACTACAAGATAACATGTGATCTTTATGTATTTTAGTGTGCTGAATCCAAAAGTCACATCCGTTTCCTCCACTCACGTCCGATTTTTCCGCAAAACGCTGTCTACTCATAACGTAACATTATTATTTAGATATGCTGAATACGCAAAAAGATAATTAATGAGCAGAAAGACATGCTGAATAAGCTATCGGTATAACCAATAGGAAGACTGCTTATTAAACAGTTTAAAACTGCTGAAGTCGGCATTTTATGGCTATATAACCAGCGTGAAAACCGACAGCAGCATTCAGTCATTCAAGACGCTTAGAAGTTGCAGCAAATTTAACTCGGTTAAATTTCGTTTTGTTGAATATGTCATCCAACTCTCGAATAGTTCATGGATGGTGCCGGAATGATCCTAATATATTCTGTTACATTTGTGGTTGTTTTACAAACCCAAATTGCATTTCCTTGATAGCCACCTGAACTACTTCCCCTCAAATCTTGGAGCTATGAGTGAAGAACATGAAGAACGCTTCCACCAAGACAACAAGAACATGGAATATAGATATCAAGGCAGATGGAACACAAACATGAAGGCAGACTACTGCTGGAGTTCACAGCCTGACAACCCTGATCGTAACTATTCCAGAGCATCCAAACAGAGAAAATTTCTCCCTAACAATTAAAATTTACACAACTATTGCTCTCTTGGTTAGACGATAGACTCATTCTTTGCATGAAACAAATATATTATGTGCTATTGCTTCTTCAGAACTTCTTAGCACCCTTGATATTCGACTTTATAATCTTTAATCAAACATTTCTCATTTGTGAAAAATTTGAGGTATTGCATATTTTTTGACTTCATATTTGGAATCAGCACATTTCATTTGGGTAAAATCAGCAAAAATAATTAGGTCAGCAGAAAACTTTTTTTCAAATGTAGACCAGTGTAATATGCAATTCCATATGACAGGTAACACAGAAAAAAATCAGGACAACTCACAGAAAATATTAATGAGCTTTGTATCATACAAATGTATGCAAAGCAAGTCATTATTATTAAAATGGCTTAATGTGGATTGCAATAAATCTTGACATCCATGTCTATTGATCCATGCCAGACCACAATGCACACTGAGGTACCTAGCCCCGAATAAGCTCTCTCATGGAAGCATGCACCCCTCCTATCCTCCCTGAGTGAACCCCGCTGTTGGCAGCCCCCTTCAAGAAGATCCTGCCTCCCACACCACCTGTACCTGGCACATACTACCTTACCATTGATTCCCTCCTATCCCTGCAACAGAGGATCCCTCTGGTAGACTTTCCCCCTTCTAGAAACCGTAATACTAAAAAAGTCTCCTCCTTTGCCTAATGGTAGCCTCAGGGTTTCGGCTCAGTGTGCTGCAGCAGTCAAAAAAGCAAACAGAATGTTAGGAATTATTAGAAAGGGAATGGTTAATAAAACAGAAAATGTCATAATGCCTCTGTATCGCTCCATGGTGAGACCACACCTTGAATACCGTGTACAATTCTGGTCGCTGCATCTCAAAAAAGATATAATTGCGATGGAGAAGGTACAGAGAAGGGCTACCAAAATGATAAAGGGGATGGAACAGCTCCCCTATGAGGAAAGACTAAAGAGATTAGGACTTTTCAGCTTGGAGAAGAGACGGCTGAGGGGGGATATGATAGAGGTCTTTAAGATCATGAGAGGTCTTGAACGAGTAGATGTGAATCGATTATTTATACTTTTGGATAATAGAAGGACCAGGGGGCATTCCATGAAGTTAGCAAGTAGCACATTTAAGACTAATTGGAGAAAATTGTTTTTCACTCAATTCATGATTAAGCTCTGGAATTTGTTGCCAGAGGATGTGGTTAGTGCAGTTAGTGTAGCTGGGTTCAAAAAAGGTTTGGATAAGTTCTTGGAGGAGAAGTCCATTAACGGTTATTAATCAAGTTTACTTAAGGAATAGCCACTGCTATTAATTGTATCAGTAGCATGGGATCTTCTTAGTGTTTGGGTAATTGCCAGGTTCTTGTGGCCTGGTTTGGCCTCTGTTGGAAACAGGATACTGGGCTTGATGGACCCTTGGTCTGACCAAGCATGGCAATTTCTTATGTTCTGCTAGTGCAAAAATTCAAAATGGTACCAATTGACCCGAGGCTCCCTTTTGCTCCTTACATAAAGGACGAAGAGGAACCACAGATCAGCTGCGCCATGCTAAATTTTAGTGTCAGCAAAGCAGGAACAATTGGATATTGCTCCTGCCTAGAGGAATGTGAAGCTGCCCTTGGAGAAGTGGAGGGTCTAAGAGGGTGCACGGCTGGTTTGGAAATCAGACTGAGGAGGCAATGGTTTATGGATGGGAGAGGGGTTTGCTATTCATGGTGGGGAGATTCTGGTTAGGGAATGTGCCAGTGGAGGGAGATTCAGAGCTGGCTACACTTTTCTCTATTGCAGGCCAGGTTCCTCTGCCCTCTGGTAACATATGAGTGTTGCAAAACATGTGATTCACTAGGGGACTTAACATCCTTTAGTAAATCCTATGTTCACTAGAGATGTGTATCGTGTGATCGATCGTCTTAACGATCGATTTCGGCTGGGGGGGGGGAGGGAATCGAATCGTCGCGGTTTTGTGTTTTTAAATATCGTGTAAATCGTAAATCGGAGGAGGGCGGGAAAACCAGCACACTAAAACATCCCTAAAACCCACCCCGACCCTTTAAAATAAATCCCCCACCCTCCCGAACCCCCCCAAAATGTCTTAAATTACCTGGGGTCCAGTGGGGGGGTCCCGTTGTGATCTTCCACTCTCGGGCGTCGGGCACGTTGATAGAAAATGGCGCCGGCGCTACCTTTGCCCTGTCATATGACAGGGCAAAGGTAGCGCCGGCACCATTTTGGTTCCTGTTCCCCGACGTCACGAGCGTAGGAGATCGCTCCTGGACCCCCGCTGGACCCCCAGGGACTTTTGGCCAGCTTGGGGGGGCCTCCTGACCCCCACAAGACTTGCCAAAAGTTCAGCGGGGGTCCGGGAACGACCTCCTGCACTCGAATCGTGTTGCCGTACAGCCGGCGCCATTTTGCTGTACGGCAATATGGCCGGCGCCATTTTAAGCAAAATGGCGCCATTTTAAGCAAAATGGCGCCGGCCATATTGCCGTACAGCAAAATGGCGCCGGCCGTACGGCAACACGATTCGAGTACAGGAGGTCGTTCCCGGACCCCCGCTGGACTTTTGCCAAGTCTTGTGGGGGTCAGGAGGCCCCCCAAGCTGGCCAAAAGTCCCTGGGGGTCCAGCGGGGGTCCGGGAGCGATCTCCTACGCTCGTGACATTGGGGAACAGGAACCAAAATGGCGCCGGCGCCATTTTCTATCAACGCGCCCGATGCCCGAGAGTGGAAGATCACAACGGGACCCCCCCACTGGACCCCAGGTAATTTAAGACATTTTGGGGGGGTTCGGGAGGGTGGGGGATTTATTTTAAAGGGTCGGGGTGGGTTTTAGGGATGTTTTAGTGTGCCGGTTTTCCCGCCCTCCCCCTTCCCCTCCCCCTTCCCCCGATTTACGATTTTTGACGATAAATCGGGGGAATTCCTATTAAATATCGCCTCTAACGATTTTTGACGATTTAAAATATATCGGACGATATTTTAAATCGTCAAAAAACGATTCACATCCCTAATGTTCACAGGACTAAAGCTTGTTAAACAACATGTGCATTAAAGCAAATAGGACCTGAATTGGGTTTATAAAATGGGTGGGCAACACCAGTCCTCTGGAGCCACAAACAGGCCTGATTTTCAGGATATCTGCAATGAATATGCATGAGATATTTTTGCATACAGTGGAAACAATGCATGCAAATCTGTCCGATGCATATTCATTGCGGATATCCTAAGAACCAGGCCTGCTTGTGGCTCTTGAGGACCAGAGTTGGCCATCCCTGGTTTATAACAGAGTCAAATCTGATGGCATCTTTGATTGCATAGAACCTTTCTTTATGCACTAGGAATTTGGTGTAATGATCCAGCCTCAAACGTATACAGAAAAAAAAATTTTGCCTCTTCTCACAAAGAAGGAAATCTCACATGGCTTACAATATTTGATTTTTCTAGGTTTACTGTCTGACGGGTACACTTGATTTTTCTTTACTGAGCAAACATCCTTTTAAGGAGAGCTCTGCTAATGGGCTCGGTTACAATTTTCCCGGTGGCTGGCTTTTTTGGATGACCCCCAGTGCTTTCTACTGGGCATAACACCAGAGAAATAACTGCAGCATCAGTTAGACAACGCTGCTATGGAGACCAGTGGTAAATATCACTTCTGATGAGCATATACAACCAAAGAGAATCACCAGCAGGAACAACTGAAGCTACAGCTGTCAGTGGTAGATGAGCAATGCAATGACCATTTGAAATCTACAGCCGCAGTGCACTGCTCTGGAGACCAGGGAATTCATACCTAGTAAATAGGGGCACATTTTATAACACGCGCGCGTGGCATACATGTGCGCGCGCTACCTGTCACGCGCACATGTACACCCGATTTTATAACTTGCACGTGCAGGCGTCCCGGGGCTTTTTAAAATAGGCCCGGTGCGCGTAACCCCCCCTACGTGTGTAAATCTTCTGGCTGGGAAAACTGTTGTGCCCTGTCGCCTCCGTGAAAGAGTTCTCCGATGGCCACCCAGGATGAGTGTGAACTCTTGCTCTACTCCAGCGATTCTTCTGGCCCATTATGGTCTCTGACGCTAGAGCATATGTTGATTCCTGCACTACCTGCGCTCAAAAAAAAACCCCCTGTCGGTCGACCTTGGGGTTTGCTCCAACCACTTCCTGCTCCCGAAGAACCGTGGACACATCTTTCCACAGATTTCATTGTGGACTTGCCACCGTCTAAAGGTCACACAGTTATATGGGTCACCGACAGGTTTTCAAAAATGGCCCATTTTGTTCCATTGCTGGGCTTACCTTCTGCTCCAGAATTGGCACGCCTGTTCTTCCTCCATGTATTTTGTCTGCATGGCTTACCCAAGGACATCGTCTCGGACAGAGGTCCACAGTTTGTTACCCTTTACTGGCACAATCTTTGTTGTAAGTTTAGCATCAACATCATCCTCACCACAGCTTACCATCCACAGGCCAACGGGCAAGCTGAACATATGAATCACTCTTTGAAGGCCTTTCTTTGCACCTATATAAATGATCAGCAAGACAACTGGTCAGAACTTCTTCTTTGGGTGGAGTTCTCCCACAATTCCCATATTGCCGCTGCCACAGGTACGTCACCATTCTCCATTGGTTATGGTAAGCAGACCCGGCCACCTCTACCCATACCACTGTCAGTACCTTCTCCAGCCATGCAAGCTACTGCAGATGCCCTCAAGGCTCTCTGGAATCAAACGAACCTGCGCCAAGCTGCAATCTGGGCTAAGAAATCCACAGATTCTCATCGACACTCTGCTCCTGAGTTTCTTCCTGGTCAAAAAGTCTGGTTAAGTACACGATACATTCGTCTTAAGATACCTTCCCAAAGGTTCGTACCAAGATACATCGGACCTTTCCCAGTCATCCGTCATGTTGGACCTGTTACTTACCAGCTTCGGCTGCTGCCAACTTTGGGAATTCACAACACTTTCCATTGTTGCGCCCGTCAGTCGCAGATGGCTGTGACCTCTCATGCTCACCTCTTTTTTCCCTGCACCGTCAATCATGGGAAGAATGGCGGCCTCCGCCAACCAACGACAACCTCCCCGGCATCCCTGGGACGGCGTGGGCACTGCTGACCGCCATCTTTCTTCCGGAATCACCTAGGCACACGCGCGCAGGGACTCCTTTGTATACGTCATGGCGGTTACCTTGGGGGCGTCCCCTCTCGATGACATCAACCCACTAGTGTACTAAAGCTGAACGGCCCACTGCTAAGATGAGTTATCAAGGAGTTTTCTCATTGTTAAATCCGTTCCACGCTTGGATCACCTGTTCCAGTATCTCCTCGTGGCATTCGGACACTCTGGCTATCCACTCCTTGGAGGGCCTTCTTGCCTTGGGCTTCACCTGACCCACTCCTCGGGTCTCTCTCTCCTGGAACTTCCTTGTGTGAGTACCTTCTTCAGTTTCCTACGATACCTACATTGCTGAAGTCTCCACGGTGTACCCCGTGCCTTGGGCCACTACCGTTCTTCAGCATTATCGCTTCTACATATCCTGAGCTACAAGGTATTGCTGCAGCTACTCAAGATCCTCTGCTTGGTTCCTGTATCTCAAGACCAGATCTATCTCGTCACCTACAATACAGTCATCCTCGGCATACCCTGCGCTGTGGGCCACTACCGGATCTGCACTTCTGAGGTATCTCCATCAGCCTGCAGGAACCTCCTGGTGTACCCCATGCTGCAGGCCACTACCGGACCTTCTCATCTACAGTATCATCCTGGGTATACCTTAGTACTCACGAACTATGTTTATTACATTTCCCACTCCTCGGGTTATGCCTTATCTTTTCTCTCTAATAAAGTCTCTCTCACAGCTGTGTCCTACGTCGCTGAGACCATGCCCACCGATGGTGAGGCTCACGGGGCTCCTTCCTGTGGGCGGAGACATCTCTCATCTTGGCTCGGGGTTCACAATTTCCTACAAAACCATAACATCCATGTATCACTTCTGAAGCCAGTAATCCTCTCCTGGCCTTCGCGTTCCCGAACCATTCCAGCTGGTTGCGGAGTCCGACACCACTTACAAGGTCCATGAAGCCCTTGATGTTCACCGTAGGGGCTGCCGATGGGAATACCTCCTCTCCTGGGAGGGGTACGGCCCAGAAGAAAATTCGTGGGAGCCAGTTCGTAACATCCTGAATAAAAACCTCCTCCTCCAGTTTCATTGTCCCCATCCGGGCAAACCAAGACCTCCAAGAAGGGGGCGTAAGGGGGGGTACTGTTGCGTGTGCCAGCCGCAGCAGGTCCGCGGCCAGGCCCTTTTACCCTCTTCTGCCTGCTACAGCGTCTGGCTTTGGTCCACCATCTCCGTCCTCGGGCTGTCCCCGGCACTCCTGTCTCCATGACAGACTCCTGTGCTCCGCAGCGGGTCTCTCCGCATGGTCCGCGGAGAGACGCTGCCATCCCATTCTGGGATATTCAGCAGCATGGCTATGCCACTAAATATCCATTAAAAATTCACTAGATAGCCAGATAAGCCGGCTAATTTCAGACTTGTTGTTGAGCGGGTCTAACTTATCTGCTTATCTTAACTGGATAAGTCCAAATATCAGCCAAATTAGCATAAACTTATTCATGGTGAGCAGGTAGACTGGTTAAATACAGCTATTAGAAGGTGGGAGGTGAAAGCAGCATTATTTCCTGAGAGAGAAACAGCGTAACCCGGGGGTAAGCGGTAGCTTGCCCCAACGGAACTTTACCATTCTCGCTGTGGATACCGGACGAGGGTCGCTTCCTGTTTCCGGGAGGAGGCGGGACCTGGACTCCTCTGAATAAATTGCAGCGTGCTTCGAGTCTCGCTAAGGTGGGAGGTGAAAGCAGCATTATTTCCTGAGAGAGAAACAGCGTAACCCGGGGGTAAGCGGTAGCTTGCCCCAACGGAACTTTACCATTCTCGCTGTGGATACCGGACGAGGGTCGCTTCCTGTTTCCGGGAGGAGGCAGGACCTGGACTCCTCTGAATAAATTGCAGCGTGCTTCGAGTCTCGCTAAGGTGGGAGGTGAAAGCAGCATTATTTCCTGAGAGAGAAACAGCGTAACCCGGGGGTAAGCGGTAGCTTGCCCCAACGGAACTTTACCATTCTCGCTGTGGATACCGGACGAGGGTCGCTTCCTGTTTCCGGGAGGAGGCGGGATCTGGACTCCTCTGAATAAATTGCAGCGTGCTTCGAGTCTCGCTAAGGTGGGAGGTGAAAGCAGCATTATTTCCTGAGAGAGAAACAGCGTAACCCGGGGGTAAGCGGTAGCTTGCCCCAACAGAACTTTACCATTCTCGCTGTGGATACCGGACGAGGGTCGCTTCCTGTTTCCGGGAGGAGGCGGGACCTGGACTCCTCTGAATAAATTGCAGCGTGCTTCGAGTCTCGCTAAGGTGGGAGGTGAAAGCAGCATTATTTCCTGAGAGAGAAACAGCGTAACCCGGGGGTAAGCGGTAGCTTGCCCCAACGGAACTTTACCATTCTCGCTGTGGATACCGGACGAGGGCTGCTTCCTGTTTCCGGGAGGAGGCGGGACCTGGACTCCTCTGAATAAATTGCAACGCGCTGCGGCGCGCAGCAGAGCCGGCGCGCTGCTGAAGCCGCGCGCGCTAAAGGGGCGCGCGGCTTTGCCGGGCTTCGCCGGATTCGTTGGATTCGTTGGACGCTATCCAAGTTAAATCGATAAGTATAGAGTATTGCTGTTATCCTCCTACCTTCATGAAGTGTTCTTTCTTTAACTAAAAGTGAAGTTTATGCATCGTCCAATAACAGTTTGAACCCTTAGTTTGTTGCATATATATTTTTCCTATGCCACACACTAAAAGGAAGGCCAGGATAAGGCCTTCTAGTGATATGGCAAATGTTCAGGTCGGGCAAAAAACTGTATTGGAGTGGCTTGATCCTCAAACTCCCCCAAGTGGACTGACCGTTGAAGGTGAGATACAGGAACGGGGTATCTCCCCTCAGGTCATAGAGGTATCATTAAGTCCGGGGGCTCCGGCACCACCATCTCCCCCTGGAAAAAAGGGTATAAAAACCCTAGTACAGACAGGGGATGCGCAGGAGGAAACATTAAACTCACCGGAAGTAGAGGATAGTTTTTTGCAGTTACAGGGTTTACAAGATCAAGTACAAAAAAATTATGAAAGATCCCAGTTGAATGTTTTGCAAAGTTCCCCTATGGAGTTTAATATAACAAATAATAAGATCGAAAGGGAAATGAAAGAGAATATTAAAGTAGTGATTGATACAGAAAAAGTTTTAAAAAAACCAGCATGCATTACTTTAGAAACCTTATGGAATTGCATGGTAAAATTGGATACATCAATCAATAAATTAACCGAGGTTGTACTGCAGACATCTACCTCTTCTGTATCTAACACTGCTGAATTGGAAAAGCAGAAAAAAGAAGTTAATGTATTGGAAAAAAGAGTATTACAAATAGAAAAAATTCAAAATCAACAGATAATATCAGGAGAAGAAGTAAATAAGAGATTGGAAATTTTAGAAAACACAGTGAGATCGTTAAATATTAGAGTCAACAATTTTCCTATAATAAGGAAAATAAGGCCAACTGAATTATTTAGGACATATTTAGTACAGATATTAAAAATGTCTGAGAAATCTCTTCCTGTTATTATAAAGGCATTCTATTTAGGAGGAGGAAGAAGAAAGGAATTTCAGGGTCAAGAACATAAAGAACAAGAACTCGTAGGTGATTCAATAGATGTATCAGAACTTTTGCAAAAATCACAAGATGAAATAATAGTTAAATCTAGAGGGACTTTGCTGGTTCAATTGGCATTTTCAACAGATAAAGATCTTATAATGAGAGCCTTTTTCCAGAATAGATTAACAACCTATTATGGTGACAAAGTATGGATATTTCCAGACTTAATAAGAATAACTCAATCACGAAGGAAAACTTTCCTGCAATATAGAGGAAAAGTTTTGGAAAAGGGTGGATATTTTAATTTAAAATATCCGTGTAGATGCATTGTTAAATTGAATGGCAATAATTATTCATTTACGGATCCGGAAGGGTTGAAGGATCTTCTAGCAGCATAATGTCCGGTATAGTAAAAATTAATGGATCATTAATGCATAACTATTTCTAAGATTGTATGTTTTTTCCTTGTAACCGTTCGTTTTATGAGAAATAACACTTCTATTTCCTTATATTTGTCTCATGAAGGTAAATATAATCATTTCCTTTTTTGTTAAGAAGTTTTGCCTTGATAATTGTATTCTACCGTATTCATGAGCTTTTTTTTTATGTATTGAATTATGCATTGTAAGTTCTCTTATTGAAAATTAATAAACAGAGAATTCAAAAAAAAAAAAAAAAAATACAGCTATTAGATTGCACGTTCCTCAAAGAAATCTGTGTTCTGCAAATAAGGGCTTACTATCCTTACCCTCTGTACATTCTGCACATCTGAATCAAGTTAGGGAGAGAGCATTATCACTAGCAGGACCCAAACTTTGGAACACAGTACCAACGATTCTGAGACTTGAGACTGATTTTAAAAAGTTTAAGCGTGATTTAAAAACCTGGCTTTTCAGCAAAGCATATATAGAGTGAGTTTAGTGTGCTTCTGTCCCTTATTTTATGCCTTTTACTGTTTTAGTCTGCTATGAATGTTTTTTAATGGTTACTTTATTTTTCTTATTATTTATTTGTATTTTTATTGTATATTTTTAGGCCTTAGTTTTATGTTCAATTTTAGTTATTATTTACAACAGTTCTTATTTTATGTATAAGAGTTTTATGACCACATTTGTGATTGTTTTATTGCATTATATTTTGTGAACCGTTACGATGGCATGTCTTAGTGACGGCATATAAAACTTAATAAATAATGCTGGCAATAATGTGTGATACATTATCACCGCAGTGCTACAGGACCCAAATTTTCCTAAACCCCACCCAAACTCTTCCCCTTTCCTTAATTTATATTTTTGATTCACAAAGCAGTAGTTATCATATGCATTAGGGCATTATCATATGCGATAACACCCTAACGCACACGATAACGGCCCATCACAATTTGAAGAATGATCCCCCTTAATGAGTAGATTTTACTCCAATTACTGTATACATCTGTGCACTAGTCTACATATATGCCATGACATAAGCATCCAACATTCGTTAAAATGATCCACCCCTGTGCAATAAGCTCTAAATCATGATTGTAGGGACTTGAAAGTGTCCCTTTGGTAATTACAAAAAAGCTATATTGCAAAATTAAGACTCACATTGCTTGTTTCTATTTGTTCTAGGATGGCCAGGTTGCCTTTCTTTGCTGGAGGACACCTTAAAGTCATATCAGATGGCTTCCTAAATTTACAAACTTACGTAAAGCTATAATCTGACAACCATGCCTGTGATAGATTCCCAAAGCATGTACCATGATAATAAAATATGCACACAGGGACCTTCAATTCAGTTTTTATTTTATTTTTTTCTGGAAATCTCAATGTTATAACAAAAAAAAAGTCTGAGGAAAAATAATTGTTATAACAAACAGGAGAAAAATCAGGGGAAAAGTCATTTTTCCACTGATTACTTTTTTTCTTATAACACTGAAATTTCCAGGAAAAATAAAATAAAAACGGGAATGGAGGGTCTCTAAATATGCATTACTTTTCAAACTAAAATACACTCTAATAGAGAGACTGTCACGTTTCTTATCACATGTAACTCTCACCTGTTAAAAATGCTAGCCAACTGATCTTCTTATTACATGTGTTCTTGTAGTTTCCATTACCTTGAATCTAGCACTAGTTGAAGCTACTCTCTATTGATTACGCACTTATGAAGGAGAGTGCACACCATCGTAAAGGCTGTATGCATCTTCATATAATTTCAGGTGACCAGACCATCCCTTCAATGCTAGAACATTTTACTTATCGCTCCATCTAAAACAATAGTTATCAAATCTGTCCTCAGGTACCCCCAGCTAGTAGGACTTTCAGGACAGGCACAATGAATATGCATGAGAAATATTTGCATGTGATGTCTCCATTGAAGCTATCCTGAAAACACAGCTGGCTGTGAGTACTCAAGAACAGATTTGTAAATTATGAATCTAAAGCATTTTGACATTGTATCACTACAATGCTTATTGAGGAAATAAGATTGGAAACACCATAATCATTTTAATGGGACTTAACACATCTGGTGAATTTTGCTGGTGTAACACTTCCAGTGATGTGCCTGGGGCCAGTATTTTAGCTCTGAGCATGAACTGTCATCTTTTTCAACATCAATTGCAAGGTTGCAGTGCTCGTGAAAGAGATGGCCACATGACTGTTATTTTGAGGTCAGCTGTTCTTCCAGAAGGAAAGGAAGAGTAATTTCCTTAGACTGGACAGCCTCTGTCCTAGGGAATCTATAGCACAATGGATGACATTTTCAAAGCTTTTTCTTTTTAATTAAAACAAAGGAACTGTCCATGGTACCTTAGTATCTTCAGTACAACTCAAAAAAAGGGGTAGACACGCTGCATGTGGGGAGGGCCCCCCCTTAACTTGGCGCTTGCCAGAGAGGGAGGCCCTCCCCCCTTTTTATCCCCTGACTTACCGGGCAAACGCGGCGGCATAGATCGAGCCCTCCCCTGGTAAGGGGGAGGGGCGGCGATGACGCGCGCGGCACGGCAACGCCAGCGCGTCATCGCGTGTGACGTCAGCCTCGCGGGTATCGCGAGGCTGGGGTCACTAAAATGACGGCGAGCGCTGGGCCCAGCCTCTTTTCCAGCCAGCGCTCACGTTTTGAGGAGCGAGGGACTGACGAGGGGGATCCCGGAGGAGGCCCGAACCGCGGTCCGAGCCGCAGGAAGACCGGGAGAAGACAGAAAAAATCATGCAGGCACTCCAGAAGCCTCCTAAGAGGACCTGGAGACCTGCACCAGAAATGTAAAGGCACAGGCAGCCTTTTTACAGCAATTTTCGGTGCCGGGAGAAGCTGCAGCCCGGTGGCCATGTGTGGAGCCTTAACTGGGACCAGGAGGACCTCCCCAGCACTCCCTCCCCGCTACTACGAACCGCGAGATTTAAAACTGTGAGTAAAACCCCTTTTTCTTTGCCATGGCTGGGGGTGGAGCAGGAAAAGCATGGGGAAGGGCAAGGCAGCAAGGGAGGACAGAACCCTGAGGAGCACATGGAGAACCATCCCCGAATCCAGGGGAGGGAGGAGGAACAGTCAGAGGGAGGCAAAGACCGGAGAACAGGAGCCAAAAGGGAGGAAGAGTAGCCAGCCGGGGACAGAAGGCGCAGAAAGGAAGGAGCGGAGGCAGGCATCAGCCGACGACAGACAAAGACAGCACAAAAGAGCAAGTCAGCGGACGTGGGACAACAGGAACGCAGCCTGAGGTGGAACAAGTGGGTCCACCACAGTGGGGTCGACCCATGTGGCCCATGATGGGACCGGGGGCCATGCCCAGAACGGGACTGCCAGGCGCAACCATGGACATGACCGACTAGGGGGACAAGAAGGCAACCAGTACAGTGCTGCCCCATGGCAAGCACCAATGTTACAGCCTTACCATCAGCAAATGTGCCCACCATGGTGGCAGATACCGCCGCCGTGGTATATCTCAGCACCCGGAGGCACGGCTCCACCGAGTGACAGAGACACAGGCACAGAGGGACCGAACGAGCCAGTGCAGACGGAGGAGCCAGTGCAGACGGAGGAGAGGCAAATCAGTAAGAGCCGACAACCCAGAAGACGGGTCCCTGCGAAGGTGAGCGGCAGCGCCAAACCGGCACAGGAGATGGAAACCGGCAAAGAGGAAGCAAGCGCCGAGGAGGTCAGCAAAGCGGGAACACCCGGAGGTTCAACGGGAATAGCGGCTGGGCCAACGGCGGCAGCTGGAACAAGCAGAGGCGAGCAGAGAACAGACAGAGAAACAAAAGGCAAGGTTACTAAGATGAAAAGGAAGACAAGCGAATCCACCGCTGACTCGTCAGAGGATGACTCTAACGGGAGCGAGGCATCCAGGGGGACCTCGCCGCTACCCGAGAGGGTAGCAGGGAGCACGATAGTGGCAACAGCGCTGCCTACTTTGGCTGATTTATGGGAGAGTGTCCCGAGGGCATTGCGAAGCAAAATAAGGAGGAGAGAGTATATAGATATATTCTCAATATTGGATAGCAGGAAAGGTGCAACAGAGAAAAAGAAAAAGGGAAAAAAGGAAGAGCAAAAAGGGGGAGAAGTAAAGGGGCCCAAAAATATCATTTATTGGACCAGGGCTTTTTTAAGAATGATTAGTGTCATAGGAAAGGAGGACCTGTCCCAGTATGCACCCATGCTTAGCTACGCAGATGCGATATTGGAGGCATATAAAGAATATCAAGGCTGGTGCTGGCTACACTACGATGAAAAGTTTAGAGATAAGATGGAAGAAAACAGAAAAATGTCATGGAGGACACAGGATGTGGGTTTATGGTTGCGGCAGATGACTAGTAAGGCCATGGAAATAGGCGTGACACACAGAACAAGGAAGGCTGGTAATGGGCAGTCAGCACCGGGGAGTAGTCAATGGGGGGAAAGTGCTAACAATAAGGTATGCTGGAGATTTAACAAGGCAGGATGCACCTTCCAAGAGTGCAAATTTAAACATATCTGTTCCGTGTGTGCCGCACCGCACCCGGCAAGTAAGTGTACAAAGAAAGACCCGGGGTCCGCTGGGAATTTCAGCGGAAGAGAAAAGCAGTAACGCTAAGGCACCTTCACCAGTGCAATTGCAATTATCACCAAATGGCTGGCAGAATACTCTAGACGAGCAGACGCTGCCAGGCTTAGGGAGGGTTTCCAATATGGTTTCAGCATACCCTTTCAGGGAAAACTTAAGAACGCAAGCTTAGGAAATTCCTTTTCCGCAGTTAGGCATGCGGACATAGTGCGACAGAAGGTCAATAAAGAAATTGAAATGGGTAGAATGGCAGGACCATTTGCGGACCCCCCGTTCTGGGATATGATGCTGTCACCATTGGTGGTAGTGCCAAAGAAAGAACAGGGGTAGTTTAGATTGATACAGAACTTGTCATAACCACCGGACGAGTCTGTGAATGATCATTTGCCAGAAGAGGCATGTACGGTGCAATACGCATCCTTTGACGTGGCAATTGCCCTGGTACGGCAATGTGGGAAAGGAGCGTTAATGGCGAAGGCCGACATAAAGTCCGCTTTTAGATTGCTACCAGTGCATCCCAACAGTTTCCCTCTACTAGGTTTCCAATTTGAAGGTCGATACTACTTTGACAAATGTATGCCAATGGGATGTTCCGTATCTTGTGCATAATTCGAGATGTTTAGCACATTCCTACATTGGGCACTCCAAAAAAGGGCGGGGAACGGCAACGTGGTCCATTACCTAGACGATGTTTTGTTCGTGGGACCGGCCAATAAGAACACTTGTGCGCTAACACTATGGACATTTCAGGAGATGGCAGAGGAGTTCGGGGTTCCCTTAGCACGGGAGAAGACAGAGGGCCCCGCGACGGTTTTGTCCTTTTTGGGAATAGAGATAGATACGCAGGCCATGACGTCCAGATTGCCAATTGAGAAAGTGCTCAACTTATGGAACATGCTGAGACAGACATCAGCGTCAAAAAAGGTCACTTTAGCTAAGATGCAATCAGCAATAGGAAGCTTGAATTTCGCGTGCCAGGTAATCCCCATGGGGAGGGCCTTCTTGAGGTGGTTAGCGGACGCGACAATGGGAGTGAGACGCCCTCACCACCATATTAGAATATCATGACCAATAAGGGCAGACATATTAATGTGGTTGGAATTTTTGGACAGTTTTAATGGCATATCAATGTGGCAGGAGGAGACCATTTCAAATAGGGACTTGGCCATATACACAGACGTGTCAGGAGGTTGGGGGTTTGGGGTGTATCATCAGGGCATCTGGTATGCGGCCCCATGGCCGAAGGAATGGAGGGACAGGGGATTGTTGAGGAATATCACGTTCCTTGAACTATTCCCTATACTAGTAGCAATCACAGTGTGGGCCCACAAGTTGCACAACAAACAGATAGTGTTTTGGTGCGAAAACCTGGTGGTAGTGACAGTGTTAAATAAACAGACGGCCCGTTGTTCGCAGGTGGCGGAATTGTTGAGGGAAGTGGTGATACAAAGTCTGCGTTTGAACATGACCTTAAGGGCTAAGCACGTACCTGGTACCCATAATCAGATGGCAGATTCACTTTCTAGGGCTAAGTGGGATCTTTTTTGCCAACAGGTACCAGAGGCAGAGCAGGAAGGAGTACCAATACCGGACCATTTATGGCGGATTGGAACGAGACCAAACGGGGATTGCTGAAGGCATCCGTAGCCCCCGCAACATGGAAAGCCTACTGTAGGGGTTACGCAAGGGTGCAGGAATTCCTTCAGGGGCAAGGAGGAGCGCCTGGGGTGATAGAAACTAAACAGATAGTGCGGTTTATATCATGGGCAAAGGAGTCGGCATGTCTAGGGGTGCCACGGTAAACCAGTTAGCTGTTTTGCCTTCTTTACAAAAGCACAAGGGTTAGGGGATCCACTTAACTTCTTCATGGTTAAGAAGCTGCTAGCCAGATGGGCAAGAGAGGCGGCATGGGAAGGTGATAAGAGAAGGCCAATAACACACGAGGTATTGGTGAGATTATGGTACACGATAACGCGAGTATGTACGGCGCCATTTGAGGCAATATTGTTCAGAGCGGCATTCTGCACAGCATTTTTTGCGGCCTTAAGGGTGAGCGAGTTAGTGGCGCCATCCAAAAAAGATAGTGGGTCTAACGGATTACTGTATAGCAATGTTCCACTGCAGGACCAGAACATCAGACTACGGGTCCACAAATCCAAGACAGATCAGAATGCAAAAGGGGTGGAAATTCAATTGGCAAGGATGGGGTCACAGGTAACCTGCCCTGTGCAGAACATAAAGTGCTATCTGCAAGTAAGGCCTAAGGGCGGGGCTCACCTGCTGGTAGATAAGGATGGAGTCCCATTGACGAAGTTTCAGTTTGCAGCGGTCTTGCGCAGGGTATTAGACAGTATAGGGCTGGACCCTAAAGAGTATGGAACGCATTCGTTCAGAATCGGGGCCGCGACAAGTGCAGCGCAAGCAGGTTTGCCAATGGAAACCATCCGTAAGATCGGTAGATGGCAATCGGCAGTGGCCAATCGGTATGTGAGACCGGAGTTTATGCAATTGGGTAACTAATTCGATTCGTTTGAACCGCAGGTCCGTGGAGGCAAAGGAGGATAGCATAGTTAATAGGACATTCCTTCGTTTGTTGGGCGGCCAGGAGGGCGTGCATTTGGGCTTGGCACTGAGGGTTGTCAGCTTGAAATGGATGGGAAGGTCAGGAATGAAATGGGAGCAATTGCTAGCGGATCTGCGGAACAGATTAAGCACATTGCAACGACCAGATGCGATAGTTATCCACCTGGGAGGCAATGATCTAGGTGTACATTCGGCCAAGCAGCTGATAGAAATGGTAAAAAGGGACCTGGCGACCATAAGGGAGATGACCCCAGGAACAACTATAATTTGGTCAGACATCATACCTAGGATTAAATGGCAGGGTAGCAAATTATGGGGCAGGGGAAGGAAAAAGATAAACCGGCAGGTTGGTTTATAGGCTCAGAAGATGGGCGTGCACCAAATAAGGCACGAATGGGCGGATGAGTCATGTTTAGGCCTATATCGGCCGGATCAGATACATCTATTCGAAGTGGGTTATGATTTATTCAACAACTCCATACAGGAAGCGCTAGAGCAAGTATTTAGTGATGTTGGGCTGCAGTAGTGGTGGGGGGCCGGGCACAAGTTAGGCACTGTCCCAGGCTGGTGGCGGGGGTACCCGAGTCGGTAGGTAGATGGGGACCTTGAGGACATGGTAAGGACAAACCGGAAGTCCTCAGGGAAGGAAAAGTGCATATAGTTGGGTGTGGACTGCCTGGAGGAATGGTCCCGTGGCTCTGACAAGGCGGGGGGCCGGAAAGATGGTGGCGGACTGGCTTAACACAGCAGACGCCTGCATTGAAGCCAGGATTGCAATATGGTTGAATGCACCAATGACTCGGGTACCGGTAATGTATTTACATAAGAACATGCCATACTGGGTCAGACCAAGGGTCCATCAAGCCCAGCATCCTGTTTCCAACAGTGGCCAATCCAGGCCATAAGAACCTGGCAAGTACCCAAAAACTAAGTCTATTCCATGCTACTGTTGCTAGTAATAGCAGTGGCTATTTTCTAACGGGTCAATACAGTAAGGACGCGTTAGAGTGCGGCAGTGCCAGGCGCACCTTCGTTTGCCCCACGCACTGTTCTGATCACATACCGCTCGATACTCTATTGAAATGGCATGCAAATGCAAGCCGCGTCTGCAAAGCATTAGGGGAAGCGTTAGGCCCGCGCAACCGATTTTACTGTATAGGCGCTTAATACAGCGCCTATACAGTATCCTGGGTGCACTGGTACCTGTCATTTCAAATGTCATTTGAAATGACAGGCACCAGGAAGTGGATCCCAACTTTAACCCATGAAAATCTAAAAACCTAAAATCCCCTCCTCCCGAAGCGGCTCGACATGTGCCAACTTACCTTTTGTTGTTTTTCAGCCCTTTCAGCCTTCTCTGCCGTCCTCTCTGCCGTCCTCCGGAGGGGGGGCAGCCAGCGGCGAAAGCGGCTTGCAGCGGTGTCCCCACTCCCCCCCGGTCCCGGTTCTCCTGGCTCTTGATGATGTTCTAGCAGGTACTCCAGCTCGACTTCTGGCTGACAGCTACCCCCTCCTCCCCCCCCATGACTGCTGAGTTACAGCCTTGAAACCGAAGCGAAGCGTACTTTCCTGGGTTTGAGCGCCGTCACGTCCGCCCGTCCCTGTGCTTTCATTGGCTTGAGCATCCAAATTGACGGGTGCTCAAGCCAATGAAAGCACAGGGATGGGCGGGCGTGACGTCATGGCCGTCCCTGTGCTTTCATTGGCATGAGCGCCTAAATTGACGGGCGCTCATGCCAATGAAAGCACAGGGACGGCCGTGATGTGACAGACTGTGGGTTCCTTCCGTAGCCCAGGCCAGTGCCAGCCAAAGAAATGGAAAGGAGACCACGGCCCACAACTGGACCCCAGATAGGCGGCAGCAGGAAATAAAAGGAGACAGCGGGCTGCCTCCAGCGCTCACCTCACCAGTGGCCAAGAAATTAAAAGAAGAGCGCGGGTGCAGCCAAGGGGGAAAAAAAAGATGTCACGCCCGCCCGTCCCTGTGCTTTCATTGGCTTGAGCGTCCAAATTGGTGGGCGCTCAAGCCAATGAAAGCACAGGAACGGGCGGGCGTGATGTCACGGCCGTCCCTGTGCTTTCATTGGCTTGAGCGCCCGTCAATTTGGACGCTCAAGCCCATGAAAGTTCGCTTCACTTCCAAGGCCATAACTCAGTAGTCTTTTTTTGGGGGGGTAGCTGTCAGCCAGAAGTCGAGCTGGAGTACCTGCGGGTACATCGTCGAGAGCCAGGAGAACCGGGACCGGGGGGGGCCGCTGCAAGCCGCTTTCGCCGCTGGCTGCCCCATCCGGAGGACGGCAGAGAAGGTTGAAGGGGCTGAAAGCAACAAAAAGTAAGTTGATAACATGTCGAGTAGCTTCGAGAGGGGATTTTAGGTTTTTAGGTTTCTTTTTGGGGGAAAGTTTGCTGTCTACCCTTACCCCTGCCTCTAACGCAGGGGTAGGGGTAGGCGGTAAATTAGCAGGTTAAACGCGCGGCTAAACTCCAGGTTAAAAAGGCGATAATCGGGGGGCACGCGTTACTGTATGGGAGGGAATAGCTAATTCGATGGTTTACATCTAATATACATGCCGCAAGCGGAAAGGGTTACCCGTTGATTTAAAGAGGCGGTGAGGATGGGTTAAAGGGGATAGTGTATCGCAGGAAGGGCTAACGCGGCCAGAAAGTGAGTAGAAAGCGGGTTAGGAGCGGGGTAACCACGGCCCCACTTTACTGTATCGGCCTGTAAGTCAACTTAATGAATAGCAGATAATGGACTTCTCCTCCAAGAACTTATCCAATCCTTTTTTAAACACAACTATACTAACTGCACTAACCACATCCTCTGACAACAAATTCCAGAGTTTAATTCTGCGTTGAGTAAAAAAGAACTTTTACATTTACGTTAATGTTAATAAATGCTGCGGCCTTGTTTTCACCAAAATTGGAGTCTGAGTAGTATGTTGGGTGATATGTGAATGGGGACCAAGAGTCGGGAGGGGGGTGGGGACGGACGCGAAGGTGCAAGCTGCCAATGTTAAAAAGGGGCAGACACACGGCATGCGGGGAGGGCCCCCCCTTAACCTGGCGCTTTCCGGAGAGGGAGGCCTCCCCTTTTTACCCCCGACTTACCGGGCAAACACGGCGGCATAGATCGAGCCCTGGGCAGCGATGATGCGCGCGGCATGGCAACGCCTGCGCGTCATCGCGTGTGACGTCAGCCTCACAGGTATCGCGAGGCTGGGGTCACTAAAACGACAGCGAGCGCTGGGCCCAGCCTCTTTTCCGGCCAGCGCTCACGTTTTCCCCCCACCCACCCAACTAAGCAAAAGCGGAAGGGGCAAGCAAGAGTGGAAGGGATCGATAGTTAGAAGTCGATGATAAGAAGTAGATGACAAGAATGTATAAGTTGTCACAGCTAAATGGTGGCGGGGGTACCCGAGTTGGTAGGTAGATGGGGACCTTGAGGATACAGTGAGGACAAACCAGAAGTCCTCAGGGAAGGAAAAGTGCGTATAGTTGGGCGTGGGCTGCCTGGAGGAATGGCCCCGTGGCTCTGACACGTTGGGGGCCGGAAAGATGGTGGCGGACTGGCTTAACACGGAGGATGCCTGCATTGAAGCCCGGATTGCAATATGGTTGAATGCACCGGGTACCGGTAATGTATTTACGTTAATGTTAATAAATGCTGCGGCCTTGTTTTCACCAAAATTGGAGTTTGAGTAGTATGTTGGGTGATATGTGAATGGGGACCAAGAGTCGGGAGGGGGGTGGGGACGGACGCGAAGGTGCAAGCTGCCAATGTTAAAGGCCTTATACTTAGGGAAGGGATAAGGAGGTCCTCAAAATGTAATATATGTTTGATGTAGTCCAAAAGATTAAAGACCTAGCATCTTTAAGCATTTTAATAAGTTTGGTTTGCTGCTTAATATTTTGCATCTGGTAAACTAATTTGCAAGTTTGGATCCAGGCCGAAGGATAAGCCCAATAATGTAAGAATGTGCAAACGGTATCAGACCCTCCAACACAACATGATCTGCAGCATGATCAAGGCATTCATGCTGTCTAGTTTAAGGGAAGGTTCAAAATTAAGTGCAACAAGCTAAATTACTCCAAGCTTTAAGAAATGCATAGGCTAAAAGGACTGCATTCGCAGATCAGGTAGAGATATAAAGAATACAGAACACTTCATGCCTTGATGAATTTGATAGGAGAACTTGGTGGGAAGAAATCAGTATGTCTGGTTTTACTATACTTATCTGTACCACTGTGGCTGTGTTTATTTCACACTTTAATGATTATTTTACCAGTCTAAGAAAGAAAGCAGTCAGCTAGCACTGCAATTAGGTATAATTTAATTACTGATATTGCAAAAGACACAGTTTAGAAAGTTTGCATGAAATTTTTCCACGGTTCATCTTTTAGCTTAATACTCATATGAAAAAAAATAATCAGAGCTTGATATAACTCGAAAATGAATAGCTGCAGGGAACTTTCTTCTATATTTTCTGCACTCCTTTCTCATAAAATATTACAACCCATCTCGGAATGTGCCACTGTGTGAAATAACCATTGGCTCTTACTTCTTTCAGTTACCCTGAGAGTATACATTGAACATATGCTTGATCTGCTATCCTATTTTTTCTTCTAAGCAGAGAAAATTGATGACCTAGACATACTCCAAGGTAATTATTGCATTATATTGTATGCTATCCTAGCTTTTTGCCGTTTTGTTCAGGAATAAATCCACTTTATCTAGATTGACAAGTAAAATGGAATTTATTTAGAGCCTGATATTCAAATGATCTAGGCATCTAAATGTAGGGGCATTAAAAGTGGGTGGGACCAGAAGAGAGACCAGGGCAGGGGAGTGAAGTGGTTTGCAGCACTGGACGTGGATCCTAGGCACTTAAAGTTAAGAGAATCAGTGGCCTCACTTCTAGCTGCCTGTAGGTTTACATTTAGGAGCTTATTTCAGCCTAAAATTAAGACGTATAAAGTCAGCTGAACATAGGTGTCTAAATTTGGCACCTAACTTAATCCATTATGTCCCAATGTCCTCTTTAGAGGATAGCTTCTTAAAAACTTTGGGTCATAATGGGTTAAGTGCCTACATTCTGGGGCAGATTTTAAAAGCCCTACGTGCATAAATCCAGCTGGATTTACGCACGCAGGGGAGTTATGCGTGCCGAGCCTATTTTGCATAGGCCCAGCAATGCGCGCAAGCCCCGGGATGCACGTATGTCCCGGGGCTTGATAAAAGGGGCAGGGCATGGGCGGTCTGGGGCAGGGGCGTGGCCAGAGGCCTCCATAGGGCCTCTAGGCTGGGGGATCGTGCGCTGGCACTCGGCCAGCACGTGCAACCTACGCCTGCCCAGAGGCAGGTGCAACTTGCCAAACAAAGGTTAGGGGGGGGGGGGGGTTGCTAGGGCTGGGGGGCGGGTTAGATAGGGGAAGGGAGGGGAAGGAGGGGGGGGGGGGGCGGAAGGAAAGTTCCCTCTGAGGCCACTCTGATTTCGGAGCAGCCTTGGAGGGAACAGGGAAAGCCACCAGGGCTCCCCTAGGGCTCGGCGCACGCAAGGTGCACAAGTGTGCACCCCCTTGCACGCACCGACCCTGGATTTTATAACATGCGCGCGGCTGCGTGCGCATGTTATAAAATTGGGCGTAGATATGTGCGCGCCAGGTTGCGCGCACAAATCTATGCCTGCACATAGGTACTAAAATCTGGTCCTCTGGTGCTAAGCATCCTTTGGATATCGGCATCTTTGAATGCACAAAAATGTAGGATAACAAAAAATATATAAGGGGATACCTTTTTTATTGGACTAACGTAATACATTTCTTGGCTAGCTTTTAAGAACTAATACTCTCTTCCTAGGTCAGAATAGTCTCTTGAGGCATTCTTCAAGCTTTTTCATGCTTTACTTATGTTTCAAGTAGGGATTGACGTACAGTATGTGTGAAACCTTTGCTGCCTGTGAGATCCATAAGTTCGCTTACAGTCTTCCGGAAGATGGGAATGTTGATTGATATGCAGAGAACAGTTATGTATGATGCTAACGCTTCAATTTCTGTAGACATAGCAGCATACTTTGGGGTGGATTTATCAAAATGCGGTACGTACCGCATGCGATAGCAAAAGGGGCGTGGTGTATGCTAACGGACCGCATCGCAAATGGCGAAGGTACTCACCGCATGGTCCCGGCTGCTATCGCAGAGCCTAACGCATCTGAAAGAGGTGTTGTTAAAATTGGCGTTATGGCTCTGCGATACCTCTTCGCAGGCAGGCTAACCCAGCCCACTCTCCGCCCAGGTTTTGCATTTGCATCCTCTCTCCGCCCCTACTCCTCCCTGTTTCTGCATTTGCATCGCACCATACGATATGGTGCGATCGCATGCGGTAAACACGTTTTCGCATGTCTTAAAGGCCTATCGCATGCGAAAACGGGGCTTTTTCGCATGCGATAAGCCCTTAACGCATGCGAAAACGCCTTACCGCATTTTGATAAATGACCCCCTTTGTTTGGCATCAACTCTGTCGCCGAATTTCATTTGTTTCAAGTAGGACCTTTGCAGAGAATTGTGTCATACATTTTCAGCTCTTCACACTGTACATGACCCACACTATCCCTTTACCGATATACAATTGACTCTCCTGGTATCCCAAACATCAGGATTTGAGCAAAGGAAGTGCACTGAGCATGCTCCAACCAGGATGCTAGCTCAAGCTAAAGGCAAAAGGTCCAAAAATGCTTCAGTCACCACACTTATTTAAATATACTGCCACCCACTTATGCAGGTGAAAAAGGGAAAATGAAAGAAACCAGAAATGTTTCATTCTTGGGAGGGAAAATCCCTCGCATAAGTAAAAGGAAATTGAATTGAATGCTACAACAGTTTTGTAAGACTCAGGTGTGTGAAAAACTCTTTCATACATTTTGTTTTGCCCTTATTCCCTTGTAAGCAGCACTGTGCAACAAGGAGAATATTCCCCTTCACAAACACCGCATCTCAATATTCCATTGTCATGAAGCATCATTTATCACTAAAAGCATCCTAGGATAGCATGTACTGATAATTCTGTACAGCAGCAATACTGAGAAGCCTAGCACAAAAAGAGGGGAGGGGGCAGGCGGTGAGCAGGAAAACACAAGGCCATCCAGGGCTATATATATATATTCCCTTGAAGATAGGATTTGCCCACCTCTTGCCAATTGTGATGTACTGTATATGTAAATGAATGCATGATTTGTATTGTGTTATAGTGGATAGTGAATATGATGGCTGATAGAGCAGCATGCAATACTAGTACCGACGGTCATTAGTGTAACGAGTTTTTTAATATACATTTTCTGAGACTGTTATATATTTATATTATATAACTGTACAATAAATACAGACAATGGTATTTATGTTTTCTAAAGTATTGAAGATACATATATATATATTCCCCAGTATCAGGATGGGAGGAGTGTATATGACAATATCAGTTTGCCAGCATGTACAAAGTAGGCCGGATTTTAATAGCTATGGGTGGGCATAGATTTGTGCGCGCAACCCAGCGCACACAAATCTATGCCTGATTTTATAACATGCGCGCGCACACAAGGGGGTGCACACTAGTGCACCTTGTGCGCGCCAAGCCCTAGGGGAGCCCTCATGGCTTTCCCCGTTCCCTCCGAGGCCGCTCCGAAATCAGAGCGGCCTCGGAGGGAACTTTCTTTCTGCCCCCCCCCCACTTCCCCTCCCTTCCCCTATCTAACCCGCCCCCCAGCCCTACCTAAACCCCCCCCCCCCTACATTTATTTTATAAGTTGCGCCTGCCTCCGGGCAGGCGAAGGTTGCGCACGCCGGCCAACTGCCGGCCTGCGATCCTGCAAATGGCCGCTGTGCCTGGAGGCTCCGGCCACGCCCCACCCTGCCCACATCCTGCCCCTTTTTTCGAGCCCCTGGACTTATGCACGTCCCGGGGCTTTAGAAAATAGGCCCAGCGCGCATAACTCCCCCTACACGCGTAAATCCACGCGTAGGCTTTGAAAATCTGCCCCAGTGTGTTGAATGTCTGAGGGTATGAGATGTGAGTGTATGCATGCAGCAAAAAAGAAAACAGAAGTGAAAATGTAAATGCAAAGAAAAACAGGTTCAGTTATAATAATATGATAAAGAGAGTGTTGGCACGTGGCAAACGATATTGAGCATATTAGAATGTGCACCAAAGCACTTTTCAACATGAGTGCTGCGTTCCTCAGTGTGAAAAATGGCAGTGGTTCTTTAAAAGCTGCGTTTTGGCATGGGACGCTTTTGTCAGGGAAGACTGATTACTTTTTACTCATTTCAGTATTAGAAGATACAGTAAAAGAAGGCGGGTTGTTTCCGCTAGCTAGGGGCTGAGGGTCAGGAGGGGTCATGATGTTGGGGCGGTCTCGCAGCTCCCCTGCTTACACTTTGAAAGCACTCAAGAGAGGTTAGGGGTTCCAGGTGGGCTGGTGGACCTCTCCCCGGCACATACTTTTTATTTCAAGGAAGGCTGGGGGATGCAATTTTTTCTTTAAGATTTGAAATGCAGTTGGGTTCACTTTCATTTCCAAAATCCACTACTTGTCTAGTGGGGGAGATAACAAAACACTTTCCAGCTTTGTAAGCGACAAAGCAAAAAATGATTTTCTGTTTTCACTTTATATTGCTTGTGTTCTTTTGCCTGAAAATGGCAAATGTAAGTAAGCATTCCTTTGCTTAAGATGTGAGAGATAAGAACATTAGAATGGCCAAGTTGAGTTGGACCAATGCCCATCTAGCCCAGCAACCTGTATTCAGCAATGGTGTCAAAGTTTAATTCCCATCTAAGCGCTCCCTGTAGATATATGTGTGTAGGAACCCAATCCCCATCCAGTGTTTAATATCTATTATGTCCTTGTCTTCTAGAAAGGTATCCAGACCCTTCCTGAATCCTGCTATTCTACTTGCTGTGACTGTAACCTGTAGCAGCATATTCCACATATACTTTTTACTTTGTTTCTTGCTATGTCATTTTGATACTGCACTAGGATACTGTCTGCAAGCACTATCCTCTGACCTCAAACTGTATTTTTGGTTTTCACCAAAGAACATGAGCATTAAAGTAAGATACACGATGAAGGTAGTGCTCCAGAACCATCTTCTAGTGAATTATCTTGGACCTGAATTAATCTCTTCACTAAGCTAATGAGTTCCAGTGGGAAAGAAAAGAGCAGGAAATGAACTCAGTGGCGGGTTGTCACATGAATCCTTACTTTGCTTGTGCTTAGATAAGCTGAGGAGAGCTGGATAAGTCACTGTCTCTTTAAGAGACGATTCATTTCCACAAATGTTATGCAAAGTCTATGTCGATGTAGCTCAAGCCCATTCAGTTCAATGTAAATTGAGAGTGAAAGACTCTTTTGTAAATAGCTGAATACGGTTAACAAAATCACATCAGCACCACCTGCCAATGCCAACGCCATGGTAAGCAGAATAATTAGATAGCACAAGAATGAATGGCCCCATCTTACAGTACATGTAACAGTTAAATACTGTTTGTATAATAACCTGTGTGTATCTACAGGATCAACACACCGTCTACGTGTACATACACACACACTCAAAAATCTAGCCGAGAAGCCGGTAGGAACAATAGATATATTTTTCCCAGAAAATAAGGAATATCCTTCAAATTCCATTTAATTCTCAGGACTAATTAAATTGATCTTTTCATTCCTTTCAAATGTAAATTAAAGGGAAGCTAAAGATGTGCAAGATGGACTGCAACCCTACTGAAATAAATTCCAAGCTCCTGAGTTTAGTACATTCGAAGGCTGCATTTTTAACTAAAGGCAATTATAGCTTTGCTTTCTCTATAAAGGATATTGTGTCTCTTTGCAGTTTGTCAAATGCACCACGTCAGCAATATCCATAAAAAGTCACTCCATGCGTATATGGGGTAGGCCCAGTGATTCCGTGGCAGTACTGAGTGCTGCCATATAAAATGTCCTCACTTCAATCCCCTGGCTGGACCTTCCGTTTCCAGGGTCAGCCAGGGCTGGGAATGCTGCAGAGGCAATGTGACAGCTCCTGGGGGAGGGGGGGGGAGGAGTCATGGACATCATGCAAAAGTGACACCTAGGTCCAGTAATTAGGACCCAGGATCACAGGGTCCTGGAAGGAGGCCTGGTGGCCCGCACCCGAGGACTGTTACTGCGATGACCGGACTCGAGTAAGTTAGGAGGGGGATACAAAATAGGAGAAATGAAGGCTCATGGAGCCGGGATCACAGATCTGAACTGAGCCCGAAGCTCAAAGGAGCAGGAGAAAACTTGGCAGCTAAGGATGTACAAAAATTACCTCATACCCCACTCAGAGCCAGAATCACTCGCTTGAGAGATCCTCGTCACATCCAGACAGCACATTCAGCTCATAGCTCTTATGGTCAAACAGATCAAGCTAATGTTTATGAACTTCATGTCCATTAATGTTTATGAACTTCAATGTTTATTAGGTACAGTCAGCAAGCATTAAAAAATATAATCAACTCTGACCTGAACTGAACCATACCAAGGCTAGGGACGGACTTCAGAACGATGAGTGATAGTGCTGAGGAGGCTCTGATGGGAACCCAAGAGCTGAAGGGTATGGAGGAGGAACTCCTGGTCAGCAATAAAAGAGAGCACTGAGAAGGCAACAATTCTCTGTGTAAGACAGGTTAACAAAAGTAGAAAGGAGAAATAGATTAGCATTCAAAAAGTATTAAAAAAAAAAACAAAAAAACCCACAGGCGGAGGAGGACAGGCAGAATTATTGGAGAAAACAAAAGAGAAGTAGGGAGCATGGTTTAAAAAAAAAAGTCCAAATGGAGAGAAAAAAATGCCCAGTTGAGGAGATAAAACCTTCTTTAGATATAAAAGGAGAACGTGGGATATATGAAGAGGAAGAGTAAGAGGTAAACATCTTAAATATGTTCTTTTGCTTGATATTTTCAGACAAAATGGACCTATGGCAGGAAATGGCATTGATAAATGAGAAATGATTGCAAACCTAATTACCAAGAAGTGGTACTTGAAAACGTACACAAACAACAGTGAATAAGGTCATGGAGTCCGATTCTGTAAACCCCAGGATATTAAAAGAGCTCAAGAATGTGCCAACTGCAACCCTTGCAACTCTGTTCTGCTTGTCCATGAAGACTCAGGGAGGGTGCGACGAGGGACTGAAGAAGAGCAGATATAGTGAGATGGTCCAGGGCAGAGCTGTTAGTCTGTCTTCAGTAGTGGACAAAACTATGGGAAGAATTTTAAAGAAAAAATAGTGCAGTGTCTTGAAATAAGTAGATGACAGAATACAAGACAACAAAGGGAAGCTCCTGCCAGACAAACTTGATTGAGTTCTTCAATGACGTGACTAAAGTGGTGGATCAGGAAGATGCAGTAGGTGTTGTCTACCTGAACTTCGATAAGGCTCTTGATGCTGTTCCACAAAGAAGATTGCTAAGCAAGCTGGACTGACAGTACAGAGCTGCCCAGTTCCCCAGTTCCAGGAGGGAGATTTTAGGCCATTCCTGGATTTCTATCTTGACGCATTATGGGACCCGAGGCACTGATTTTAATGGATAGAATCAGGGACTACAAATACCACACAATGCATTTGGGATGTAAGTTCAAAACCAGAAGTGGTTGAAAAATCTGTGTCTTGGAACTGGGTGACTGGGCAGCTCTGTCAAGATGAAAGAGGGTCAGAAATTTGTAAATTGGGTGTGGGAATGACTGAGTGGCAGGAAGCCAGAAAGTGGCAGCAATTGAAGCCAACTCTGGTGAAGGCAGTGACCAACAGTGCACCCCAGGGCTCAGTACTGGGACCACTACTTTTCAATGTCTTTATTAACAGCATTGCTGGAGAGCACAAGAGGGGGAAAATACTTGTCTGAAGACTAAACAAAAATCTGTAACAGAGAAGCCATGTCAGTAGTGGTGAAAAAATGAAAGGGGGCTTGGAAAAATTGGGAGAATGGTGAAGGGTCTGGAAAATGAGCTTCACTGCTCAGTGTAAAATCCGGCATTCAGGATGCAAAAAAAAAAAAATCCATTAGCCACATATCAGTTAGACAAGAACTGAAAACTATCAAACAAGAAAAAAAAAAAGAAGGATATAATCACCACAGATGATTTCAAGATCAATGCAATAAACAAACTGGGAAAGTTAATGCTATGTTTGCTTGCATAATGAGATGGGCATTATATTCCCCTGGTGAACGCAAGAAGGCTAAGGAAAACCTGCGAAGGAGAATCAGTACATAAAAGAAATCAGAATAGGAGGTAGACTCCAACTCCCAGAAAGCACAGGGGTTCTGGAGGGGAGGAACATCCCAGACTTTGCCCTGTTGAAAGGAAAAGAGAGTCCGGCATGGTGGGAGAAGGGTGAGAGCTTGTCTGAAGGAGGGGCAGGAACAGGACGGAGCTCTGGTAGAACCAGATGAAGAGACAGAGGAGATGGAGGGGGAGGTGTTGGGCAGCCCTGAGGAGCTGATGGGCTTGGGAGGCGAGTGGTGGAGAACCCTTCCAGAAGAGGACACACTCATGGAGACTGCAGGTCAGGAGCTTTAAGTGAACACTGCTGTGGGCTGGATTAGTTGCAGCCATGGTGAAAGGAGAAGCACAAACCCCAACTGGTGAGAGGTGGCAGTAGGGCCTGGTTCCCTAAGAACCAGGCCCATAGGTTGCAGCCAAGGTTAAGATGTGCAGGAAGCAACTGTGAGCAGCATGCAGGAGGATTAAGGTGAGAGTTGCTTTCTTATGGTGTGAGTCTGAGACTGATGTGGTTTGATTAAGTAAAGCTACAGAGACATTAAACTACTGGGATAACCTAGGACTATATGTGCTTAAGCCCAGCTCACGAACTGGGGAGAGAGGATTTGAACCCTTAGTTGTGACGCCCTGGAAGGAATGAGGTAAAATATAAGCACTAGAAACTGGAGTACCTGGCCTGGGGGATTCTCCGGGGATAGAACCGGGGAAGCTGCAAGGAGGAGTCAGGCAGGGCGACTGTGGAAACACCCCCAGATGCTTAACCAGTGGTTCAGTTTCTTATGTAAGCAGAGACTTCCAGTCGGATTGCAAACGGTGGCACAAACCCACGACATCACATTACGTTGCGACATCATCAGCAGGAAAACGGAGGCAGTAATGCCCTTGTGTCAGCTGCTAGCGAGATCCAACCTTCAGCGCTCAGTTCTGAAGGCTGCACCTTCACAAGAGCATAGAGAGGAGGGAAGCAGTTCGGAAAAGGGCCACTGAAATCACACAGACCCTGTAAGACACTAAAAATGTACTCGCTGGAGGAAAGACGGGAAACAGCAGGTAAAGGGCAAGGGTCACCACCGGAAGATGCAGGGAAAAAGGTTTGGCAGAAACGTGAGAAAATGCTTGAAATGGCCTTCGGGCAGTGGGGGAGGGGGTGTTTTTGTTTCCTTGGTGGGGGAGATCCATTCCATTTCATTTCTTTTTTTTTTTTATTTTGCTTGGTGTCTTAAAAAAGAAGCAGTGGTAGGCCCCTTCCCCCACCACAAAAATTGCAATTCTAAAAAATAAAGACAAATTCCCACCAGGCCTTTTTCCTATTCCTCCATCCTCCCCATCCCTCCTACCCACCTGGACCCTGCCCCCTGCCCCCCACAGCTTGCCCACAACCCTAAGTGTCTTCATGGGGCAGAAGCGATTCCCGGGGTTCTCTTGCCCTGCCGGTGTTCTGTTCAGAAACGCTCCAGCAGGCCCTGAGGCCTGTGCTGTTTTGTTGTTGTTGTATAGAAGTATATCTGTTCCTCTGTACAGCAAGGTAGGCAGGGGGTTTGAGTGTTTGTTCAGTCGTATGAGACTTTATAAAGCCAAAGAAGGGAGAATATAAGCCGCAGTTACAACCCTCATGAAGGAGCCACAATTTTACAACCCTAACCTCAAAGGTTCTCAGCTGCATCAGTCTCCCAAGGAAGCTGGAATAACCTGTACTGAGTGCTTATGAATATAACCCTAAGCACAAGTGAAAAAACAAAACTTCACAAATAGTCATGCAAACTTAAAAAGAGTGAAGAGGTATAAAAATTTAAAATCTCTCAGTCCCATGGGGCAAGGATAAAGATTTAAAAAATCCTCATTTATCCAGGTCTGTAGATTTATTATATATAATGCTGAAGCAAAATCACATGCACTCACCCCTCAACATTGAAAGCTATGAGGATTCTCGTCGATAGAGGGGTTCCCAAGATGGTGAGTGGACCAGAATCCAAGGTCAGGTTAAGGAAAGTTGCTGAATGAAGCACTCCTGGTACCAGCACAAGGAAGGCATGATCGTTGCCTGTAGCAGCTGCCTTCCCCGTAGGTTGAGCCCTCAGATAGTGGGATCTACTAGACCCTTGGCTGCAAAAGGCCAGTTACAGGGGGCTGAGATACCAAACACAACAAATGTAGCCATAAAGATGAATTCTCATGTGTAAGGTCCACTTGAGAGAAAAGGCCAAAAGGAGACACTATGATGAGTCGAGATTCAGGGAGTAAAAGCACCACCACAGGAAGACTGAAAGCACATTAGCACACACTAGTGTAGTATAGGATCAAGTTCTGGCAAGGAAAGTAGGAGAGACCTCAGTTTATATTCATAACAAGACAGGAAGCAAGATGGCCCATGAGGGGAATTGGGAGTCAGAGAATATGGAGGAGTAACCAAACCAGCTGAGGAAAACATACTGACACCTGCTGGTGAGAAGATGAAAGTTCACCTTACCTCAAGGTTCTCTTAGAGACTGAGCCACACACAGGCTGGCAGCAGAACCTCACAAAAGCAAGCAGAACAAAAGCTTAGCAAAGTATGCTTTCATTACAGTCTTAAAGCCTTGTGACACACAAGTGAGATTCCCAGAGGGATGGAAACAGAGCACCTGATGTGTTTCACGCGCTTTTCTTGAGCGGGTAAAGATTTGGGCTGGGTAGTCATCCAAACAGAGCAGAGTCATCCAGAGTGAGGGGGAATATTACTGAGAATGGTTTGCTCATCATTTTATAGAAGCAAGAGACAGACAAGGCACAGTATTCATTTCTTCCACCAGCAGGACTGATATGGTATGTATCAGGAAACAAGGAAAAAGTTCCCTGGTATTGAGTTCATTCCACTTAGTTGTGAAGTGTTTGCAGCAGAGTGTGGCATGCAGGATTTATGGTGAAATATTTTAATTCCAGAAGGACAAATACTGTATGGAATTTCAGTGCAGTGGTAAGGATAATTCAGAATGCAAGTTGTCTGCTCTTAGGTGATGGAATTACAAGAACATGTTGTCGCACCAGAGAGGTTCAAGTCTGGGAAAGGCTGGGAGTATTTTTCTGGGTGAGGAATGGGGGGTTGAGAATCCAGATGTGCTTGGACAAGAGAAGCATCCCAGAATAACAAGGGTGAGTGAAAAGAAAAAAAAACAAAAAACAAAACCCAAGCCCTCTTATTCAGTTCTGTCAATTTGCACCTATCTCCAGGGTCCAGGCTTTGCATATGAAAGTGTGACTGGAGGAGGGGGAAAATGAATTCTAGCATCCCCAGGGTTGATGCCACAATACACTGTATTACTTGGCTGACGAGGCTGCTTTTTGAATAAAACTCTATGTAAAATCTCACAGAAGCTTGAAGGTAATCTCTGGTCAAGAGAATGTCATGTTCTGTCTGAGGCTGCAAATACATCAGAGTACAACAGATGAAATCCCAACTGGTTTTAGATTTATTTCATCCTTTGGGGGCACTAACCTGGTCAATTGCTCCCATTCCTGCTAAAACCCCCGAAGGCTTCAGGAGACCTCAGTTCACAGGAGAATTGAAATCTCAGTGCTATTACAGATCCGACACTTAAGCTTTCTCATCATGCCTGACACAGGAGTTTGAGTGACCACAGTAACAAAAAGATAATTTCAGAGGCAACTACTTCTCTAGCTATAATACACTTAGGTACTGCAGGAAACAGCTTCTGTGGGAGTGTGGAATGGTCTTCCCTTTCTAAAGATTATTTTGTAGTCTTGAAGTACAAAAAAAACCCCATCCACCGGTTTCAGGGCCTCAGGTCTGTAGAGATGCAGCTTTTTGTATTAATGGTCCTTCACTTTTCATTTCTTTCTATGTTATTCTTTCTCATATGATTCTTTTTTTTTTTTTTTGTCTCCTAGCATAACTGGGAAAATTATCAGTTCTTTCTGAGCTATACCAAAGGTCTCTATTATAGTTACTGTCTGCTCCCGAGCCCTTCTGCTATCGACAGATTACCCTAACCTGGTACTGTTTCAGATACGTGCTGCAGCTATCAGCTCTTCCGTTAAGTTCTCTCTCCCTTCAGGATGATGGTTTCTGCATGGATTTCTGACCAGCACATCACCTGCATGTGCAAAGCCATTGCACACACACCCCTGCTGAAAAGGGGATTATAACTGGATCCATAGACTATAGCATAACATGCCCCAAAGCACAGGGCTATACTGCTTCATAATATTCCTGAAGGAAAAAATCCAGGGCAAACACAGGAGACAATATTGGGATAAAATAGAAGAGGGATGGCCAGTTCTGGGCCTCAAGAGCCACAATGAGGCTGGGTTTCAGTTTATCCACGATGAACGTGGATGAGGTATATTTGCATATGATGGAGGCAGTGCGTGCAAGTCTACCTCAAGCATATTCGTTGTGGATAACCTTACAACCTGACCTGTTTGTCATTCTTGAGGATTGGTCTTGACCACCCCTGAAATGGAATAGAATGATGCATAGTGGTTCTTACAAAATTCATTCCTGATTTGCTCACATTCCTGGTGGTAGGTGCAGCTAAGTAAATGGAAGTTTCAAAAACTTTCAATACTAAAACCTCCTTAGGAATGAAATAAAACTCAGAAGAAAATCTTAATAGATTTAGAACATAAGAACATAAGACTTGCCATATCACGTAAGATCAAGGGTCCTTCAAGCCCAGTATCCTGTTTTTAAAAGTGGCCAATCCAGGTCACAAGTACCCGGCAGGATCCCAAGGTGTAGATAGATTCCAAGCTGCTTATCCTAAGAATAAGCAGTGGATTTCTGCAACTCCACCTTAATCAAGGTTTATGGACTTTTCTTCCAGGAACTTGTCCAAACCGTTTTTAAACCCAGCTACACTAATAGCTTTCACATTATCCTCTGGCAACAAATTCCAGAGCTTAATTATACATCGAGTAAAAAAATATTTTCTCTTATTAGTTTTAAATGTAATTACCCAGTAACTTCATTGTGTGTCCCCTAGTCTTTGTACTTTTTGAAAGAGTAAACAACTGATTCATTAACTCATTCCATTCCCTCATTGCTTTATAAAACACTATCATATCTCCCCTCAGCCGTTTCTTCTCCAAGCTGAAGAGTCCTAGCCTGTTTAGCCTTTCCTCATAGGAGCATCATTCCATCTCCTTTATCATCTTGATCGCCCTTCCCTGTACCTTTTCTAATTCTGCTGTATCTTTCTTGAGATGTGGTGACCAGTACTACACACAATACTTAAGATGAGGTCGCACCATGGAGCGATATTTATTTATTTATTTTTAACTTTTATATACCGATGTTCACGTATAGGATACATATCGCACCGGTTTACATAGAACCGGAACTGTCGCCGTGAGGCGGATACAATGAACATGTGGTACAACAGAAATATACTATAATATAAAGAAACATAGGGCTATACATGATGACACTTCAAAATAAACTTATGGTGAATGCCAAAGTAACGGGAAAACTGGAGTAACTGTTGGAAAACGGGAAGAGTTAACTTGACTAGCGGGCAAGTTAAAAGGGAAGAAATCAAACAAAGATGCATTAAGAATGTTTAATTAACCGGGTTCATAGAGGGACTAAGTGACTTCGAGCTGCGTATAGGACCGCAGCTAGGCTAAGGAATTAATGTAGTCTCTACGATAGAGGCGTTATGATATTTTCTGCTTTATTCTCCATTCCTTTCCTAATAATCCCTAGCATTCTATTTGTTTTCTTGGCTGCTGCTGCACACTGAGCAGAAGATTTCAACGTATTTTCAATGATGACACCTAAGTCCTTTTCCTGAATGGTGACGCCTAATGTGGAATATTTTGTCAATTTTAACTGTCTACTGAATTATCAAAAATGTGTTTTCTCTATTGATATCACCATGTATTCTCACATCTCCTGAAACACACCTGAAATAACTGAATATAGAAACATAGAAGGAGTCAGCAGAAAAGGACCACATAGTCCATTTGGTCTGCTTATTTGTGCCTGCCCACTTGCTTTCATAGATCTTACATGATCTGTGGTCTTGTCCCTCCCTCTCCCATGAAGCTCCCTTTGTGTCTGTCCTTTGCAAGCTTGAATTCTGCCACTGTTTTGGCTCCTATCACCTCCTTTGGTGAAGTCTGCTCCAGGTATTCACCGCTCTGTCAGCAAAAAAGTTATTTTCTCGTATGCAAGATCCCCAATGACCCATTGTCCTTGATCTTCCTTCTGCTTCAGTTAGGGTTTTGAGGTGTTTGGGTGGATTCTTAGATACTGTGGCAGATGACCACGCCCACGGGGAGGAACCCCTTGGGGAGCCACAGTACTGGGATAGACTCAGGATGCACAAACACTGAATTGTCTTTTATTATACAGCAGATGTAAGCCACCAGAGGTGGTAGTAGTGAGCAGGTTCTGAAGTAGCAGTCCAGGGACCCTCGGCAGAGGGACCCTTCACACCAAGATAATATAGGGAGGTTCCGGTGTAGGGTTCCCAGCACGGCAAAGCTGTAGATGAGGTAGACTGAGAATTAGATTACTCACTAGATGGTAGCTGTGATGTAGAAGGTTTCCACCAGGCAGACGTAGATAGTTCCAGGCACCGAGGCAGGGAGAGCAGGCCCTCGAGGAATGAGTACCTGATCCCAGTAAGGCACTTGAAAGAAGAAGAAGGGCCCCCGAGGAGCGGGTACCCATGTTAGTGGTTACCCCGAAGGGCAGAGAAAGAGCTTCCAGCGGCTGCACGGAAGCGGCAGAGCAGCGTAGACCGGAGAAGTCCAATCCGAATTCCAGTCCAAGTCCAGTCTTTGCTAACTCAGTTAGATAGCAATTGCGGGCAAGTTAAATAACTGGATGTTGTGACGTCACTCAAGGGGGCCGCCCCCGAGGTTTGCGCCATAGTCAGAATAAAATGTGGGTAGCGCGTGCTCACGCACCCTAGTAGGCCCTTGGGAGGAGCATGGCGGGAGGCAATGCCATAGCCATTCCGGGGACGCCGGAGGGGGTGGCTAGCAGACGCGGCGGTAGCCATTTTCCCAAGGTAAGCGGGAGGAGCCGAGAACAACCGACAGTCGCAACAGCTTCTTGATTGAAGCCTGTTAGATATTTGAATGTCAGTATCATAGCTCCACTAGAAAGTGCATCTTTAGCTCCTTCACTCTGTGTGTGGCTTACGGTGCAGGGTGGGGGGAAGCACCATTTTGTTGGCCCACCTTTGAATTGCCCGTCTAGTCAATGTCCTTTTGTAGATGTGCTCTCCAGAACAGAACAGAGTGAGGTCTCACCTGTAGGGGTAACGATACTTCGCTGTTTTTGCTAATGATACCGCTCATTAGGTACTCAGGTACACTACTCCAGCGTTCCCAAATGCTTTGTCACACTGACTGGATACCTTGAGGTCTCTTTCCGACTTGGTGGCCTTTTCTTCACCCCAATAAAGGCATTTGGTGCTTGGATTTCTGCTTCTCAAATGCATGATTTTACAATTTGGGGGGTTTAAAGTGCAGGTACCTTAACTTTGAGTCTTCTTTTCTTCTTTTTTCTTTTTTTAAAATTATCTTTCATTTTGTTTGCCTGCTCTGGCTTATCCACTCTGTTGAAAATTCTGCAAACAGGCACCCTTTCCCCTCCATCACCTTCCCTGAATCACTTAAAGACATTGATCTATGCGGCCGACTGCTGGTCAGGTGTGCAGTTTGCATACAAGCCTCATTTTTTGTTTTTTTCTTTCTGGTGGTTCTTTCCTTATGAACGTACGTACGACAAACAAGCAAGCCAGCCTCAAAAACTTGCAAAGTTAATGTAGAGCACTGCAGCCCGGACATTATACGACCGCAGCTGCAGAGACCACATTAGCCCAGGCCTCAACCCACATTGGGTGCCAATCCCCTACCAGGCTCAATTCAAAACCCTCTGCATTGCTTGCAAGTCACTAAATAACCAGAGCCCAACTTATCTGAAGGATCGCTAGGGGTGTGTGGGAGGGGGGAGGTCATTTTGTTTAGTTTTAGTTTGTTAGGGGAGGGGGGTTTTGTTTCATTTTGGGCTTTTTTCATTTTTCTTTGTTTAAAAAAAAGACAACACTTCAAACCCCCCCCCCCCCCCAACCCCCCGAAATGCTTCCTCGCCTCTGCCACTTTCTCCATATCTTACCCCCTCTAGCTCCTGCGTCAGCCATGCACGCTCTCTCCTTTTTACCTGGGCCCCGTGCGGATGCAGGACCAGGCCTTGCCCATTTCCCCTCTGGGAAAAACAAAAAAATGAATGACATTTAATTTGATTTTTCTTTTGTTTCGTTTGGAAAACAAACGAAATGGGGCATTTTGTCGAGATTCCCTGTTTTGTTTCCAGTGACAGGACATCCCTCCCACAGACTGTGATCCAAAAAAGATGACACGTCTTCAGCATTCTTCCCCAGGCTGACCTGGACCTGGAAACTGTGCCTTCTCCTCTTTCATCCCCAGGCGCTGTAACTCTCTCCCTTTAGAGGTGAGACTGGCTGCTGACACACAGACATTCCATCATACAATAATGACCTGGATCTTGGGGCAAACCTATCCTCTTTAGCCAGCAAAAAACACAGCCTCATACCTCTGACTCCCTCACCCCAACACACTGGGCCCGACCTAGCTCCACTGATTTTCTACTCTTTATTTTGATATGTTATATATTTATTTTGTTTATGTATATTAGATGAATTTATCTTTATTATATATTTAATGTATTCTAGGTGTGATGTATTATGTATCATTATGTATATAACATGGTGTAATCCTGTATTTTACCCTTGGTATCCAAGTAAGATACTGAGTAACATATCTTTATAATAATAACGGTATATCCAGTGAATTAATGCATTAAACTAATTGGTCTAATATCAATTTATATGCACTAAGCACCATCAGCAGTCAAACTTTAAGTTTAATTTATTAATAGATTTCTATTTGTTCAGGGTTGTTTGCTTTTTTTGTTTTGCTTTGTTCTGTTCCAGCAAATGTTTTAGAATAAAATAAATTGGCCAAACTTACTTAGACTCTACCAGTCAAGGGATCTCCTAAGATACATATTTTAAGTTGAATCTTCTAGAAAACGCCACAGTCTGTAAAATGCAATGTTTACAATCCAAGAATGTGACAGAGCTGGTGCAATAGATATTAAACTGCCACGGGGGATAATTTTTAGTTTTGACAAGGCCAGAAAAGAATACTATGAGCAAGTCATAAGCGATTTCTTTCCCAGCCCTTCCAAAACTGTTTTGGTTTAGACACATCTCTACTTGCCTTTGTGCTTGTCGGAAACCACTTTGCTCTTACATCCATCCGTGCAGTCATCTCCATTAAATTTTAATTCGGCAGCCTGCTGCCAAAAAAGGCCCTGTTAACTGACATTCAGGGATAAGGTCACCATCTGCTCAAATGTTCAGAGCTTTGTGCTGAGAAGAACGTTTTAGCTTGACAACGGGAAACCCAGGATGTATCAGCTGAAAGGTGGGATAAAACAGGAAAGGCAGCAGAAGGCCGATTTCATACAGGAGGAAGTTCATGGCACAAAGGCTGCAGCCCGTAAGTTAGGGATCTCCATGTCCCTCCCACAGTAATTTCTGTCTCCTTATCTCCATCAGTGTGTGTGTGTGTGCAAGTTATTTCCTGGCCTCCTCCTAGAAATGTCAATAAACCGTCCCGTCATAATTTCTCTTCACTTTGGTATCAGGCATTCATGCCAAGGCAAGGGTAGCAAACCAAAGAAACTTGCTCAGTATTCCGATGAAGGCAAAATCTCTGTCCTTTATTTCTATCCAATAGCCTATTGTACTACAAGACGCAGGCTCATCGTACAACACTGTCATTTTTGTAGACACGGCCAAAGGGCTATCTTAATTTTCAGTGAAAGTAGCTGTACACTCTAAGAGGCTGATGCACTAAAGTGGGCAGAATTACACAAAGGCCACTTAGTTACTAAAAAGGCAGGCAGTGTGCATTAAATGGGATAAGGCACATTCTTTGCCATTCTAGCATGCCACGTTTAACTACTGTCTTTGCAAGAAGCCATTTTTCACACACAGAGGTTGATAATAAAAGTGTTTTCTCAGAAATGCCCACATAAGTGTGTATGTGCACCATGCAGATTTTAAAAGCTGCGATTTATGTGCATATGTACCCATGCATGCCAAAAATAAAGGGGCAGGCATGGGAAGAGTGCGGCCAACACATGCGCCTAACTCCATATTTTAATACCGGAGGCCGCAGCTCAAGGTTGAGGAACAAGTCTGTAAATCTTGCATTTTGGCGCTTACAGGACAGAGTGAGGGGGTCCAGGTCAACTGGACCCCCTCACTCTGAGGGGGTCCTCAGAGTGAAAATCAGAAAATCAGAAGGGCCTGGAAGATCTTAATATTGACTGGGCAAACTAGTGGACTAATTGGAAAAACTGGGAATGTCCCTCGCGCGAGCGTGTTTTAACATCCACTTACCCGCGTGCATTAAAGCCAGCTTAGTCCTACGGAAAATCTGTAAAATAGGTTTTCTCAAGTAATCTAGGAGCATTTTTACGTGCAGTGGGCATATTTTAAATCATGTAAGGTGGATTTTAAAAGCCCAGCGTGCACCAAAACTGGGAGATGAGCGTGCAAGTTGGGCCGGCCTACGCCGAGCAGATTTTGAAAGCCGCCCAGATACTCACATATTTGCCGCTGCATACACAAATGAAAAGTTTTTTAAAAGGGGGCGGGGCATGGGGGGCTTCCAGGATTTTAACTTGAAATTAAGTCGTAAATACTTATGTGCACAGGCGCGCTGGGATCCCCGCCACGCAATTTTACTGCTGCTATGGGTGACATGTAAGTTGTAAACCAAAAAAAGTCTAGGCAGATCAGTGGAGTTTTAAAGGTCGTGGCTAACAGGGGAGAAGGTTGGCTAGTAAACTAGGGGTGTTTGGAAGTCCTATTCCTTACCTGGGTGAACTGGGAAGAAACTGGGAAAACTGGTAATGTGCATAGGAGCGTGTCCGCTTAAAATTGCATTCACATGTACGCCTGGTCAGGCTATTTTAAAACATGCTCGCATTATACGTGTGTATGTTATAAAATGGCCATGTCCCTGGGCACAGGCCGATGAACGCATGTCGGTTTAAAAGTTACCGTCTTAGCGTGCAAGTGCACGCATAATTCAAAATTCCAGTGTATCTCTGCTCGCGCTCCAGTATACGTGTGTGTGGGCACACTCATGCTTGTTTTTAAATTGGCCTGATAGTTTTTACACATGAGAAATTTCATGCAAATTCAATTTTAAGGAGGAACCGTGATGCAAAATCATGCAAAGCGGCTCCTTAACTATGAATGCATAGTTAAATTACACATGAAAAACCCTTCGAAACCCGATTTTGTAAAAAATATAACAACTCAATGGGGTGTATTAACGTTTTTATAAAAAGTCAGTAGAAAAACGTCATGCACTATTTTGCTACTGAGCTTTTTAGCATAGAAGTCCTGGTAGCAAAATATCATGAGCCAAATACTGAAATAGGCCTACAGTTCTGCATACTTTAGTACATTGGCCTCTATGTTTGGCTTTGTACAGTGCTCTGTACGGTTTTGGTCACTGTTCATACTAAATCCTAGAAACAATGCTGTCCATCAGTTTGGCTGGTTTTTAACAGCAAAGGCAAAGAAAGTCACTGCATTTATTTCAGCCCGAGAATTTCACTAGTATTTACTTTGTACCTTCCGGCAGAAGTGTTTGAGGAAATGGCGGATAAAAGTCACCAGCCTGACCTCTTGTGATGAGAGCCTGATGCTTTTAATGCTGCATCACTGTTGCCTTGCTCATGGAAAAGAAGGGAGCCTCTTCTGTAGTGTCTAAATCAAACACAAACCTCAGTATGTGCAGTTTGTGAACTGGTTCTGGATAAATGAAGCCCTCTTTAGAACCGGTGGGACTGGATAATCAAAGTCGAATTGTGACAGACTGCAGAGCAGTTCATGGAAACCCAACCTCTCCACAGATTGAAAGGACCTTATTTAAAAAAAAAAAAAAAGAAATTATTATTGAATACTGTTTCATTTCATTTTTGCATAGTGCTTTTACCCAAAGCAACACGGCTACAAGGGACAGGTGCAATGGACTGGGACAGAGATTCTTCGAAACCTAATTTGGCGCTCTCTGAAAGGAAATGTCATTAAGTGCTGGCCTGTGCAGCTTAGACTGAATGCATTTATGCTCGTGTAAAACAGTCCCGGGATCTTTATTTCACCCAGCAGCCAAGACCTCAGTCAGTCAAATCTGAAATATGACAGGCTCAGCAGTTTTGTGCCCCCACTACCACCACCACCACCAGGCTGGGACACTGGGTCTGTACTGGCTCAGAGGGCAGAGCATCCTTTCTACCAAGGCACCAGTGCCAATCCAGTGTTCCTTGGAAGACTGCTCGAAGTATTCATTCACACCATCTTTCCAACGTTTGAGTTACAGTGATCCAAAGTTATATGTTTAGATAGACTTCCGTTATCCCACTTTGCAACATTTGCTTTGACTTTATGATGTACCAGCATCTCCCAGGCTGTGAGGCCTAGCGAGGTGACACATCAGCAGGAAGAGCACCGGGGATCACCTATCCTTGGAGCAATGCCCTGTAGTCTAGACATTAATTGGCAATTTCCTTTTCAGGCATACAAAAAAATGTAATGCTTTAAAATGTCTATATATTTTTTTTATAGTACTATATATTACTAAAATCTGGTTATTTAAGTGAATATAGGGTATCAGGCCTTGATGCTAGAACCAACTCCCCATTTATAATATTGTTCTTATGGGACATTGGTTCTAAGTTACAAATTCCAGACTCCGTGCTTTCCACCTGGCTACTCCGTGTGCTTAGAATAGTCTTCCTGAACTGGTGCGTCCTGCTCCCTCTCTTGCCATGTTTAAATCCCATCTAAAGACCCACCTTTTTGAAACCACTTTTAAATCTTATGCCTGATTGTCTGCTTTTTGTCTTGACTAATTTTCTTTTCTTTTAACCAAGCCTCTTGTCCTATATGTTTGTCTTATTACATTGTAAGCTCTATTGAGCAGGGACTGTCTTTTTGTATGTTTATACAGCACTGTGTATGTCATGAAGTGCTACAGAAATGTTAAGCAGTAGTAGTAGTAATGTTTCAGCTTAAGATTCATTGTTTTAGGATCCACTTCAGTCTTAACCCATCATGTCCCAGTGTCATATTTAGAGGATAGCTCCCCAAAAAATGTAGGATATAATGGAGTGCCTCAGGGATCTGTACTTGGACCGGTGCTTTTCAATATATATATAAATGATCTGGAAAGGAATACGACGAGTGAGGTTATCAAATTTGCGGATGATACAAAATTATTCAGAGTAGTTAAATCACAAGCGGATTGTGATACATTACAGGAGGACCTTGCAAGACTGGAAGATTGGGCATCCAAATGGCAGATGAAATTTAATGTGGACAAGTGCAAGGTGTTGCATATAGGGAAAAATAACCCTTGCTGTAGTTACACGATGTTAGGTTCCATATTAGGAGCTTCCACCCAGGAAAAAGATCTAGGCATCATAGTGGATAATACTTTGAAATCGTCGGCTCAGTGTGCTGCAACAATCAAAAAAGCAAACAAAAATGTTAGGAATTATTAGGAAGGGAATGGTTAATAAGTCGGAAAATGTCATAATGCCTCTGTATAGCTCCTGCTAAACCATGACAATCTCAGGGCATCTGGAAATCAAAAGTTCCCAGTTATGGAAAGCAGGGGATTTTTAAAAATCTTTGTGTGTTTTAATTATTGGGAGTTATTTAATGTGTCTGTTTTGAAATATTTTAGTGGTGCTCGAAAAATGCTTATATGAGTTTTTAATGTTAGGGTTAAGGACCCAGCTCGGTGGGAAACCCCTACAGGAACGGTCCAGGACCTCAGGGGCAGATTAGACTGGGGATTTTTGGCCTATACCAGCCCCCTTCCCTGCAGGTTGAACCCTTGGGTTCTGGTGGCTGGCAGGACTTAAACAAGGGTGGAGACCTAAGGCTAAAGCTGGACTGGAATCCAGAGGAGAGAGGAGCAAGCTCAGATGAAGCTGAACAGGCCTGGGGATGCAGCCTGCAGGACTGGAGACAGAAGTCAGTCAGGACTGAAGAGATGCAGGCTGGAGGCTGATGTCCGGCGGGTCTGGAGCTCAGACAGGAGCCAAAGTCAGGGGAATACAGGAACAGTGGAACAAGACAGAGGTTACTAATACTGGCAAGCTTGAGACAGGAGGCTTGGGAGCCAGGGAGCAAGCTGGAAACTGTTGCGTTCGTGCCGCTTCTCGCTCCAGCCTCTCTACCTGGGATGCGTCTCCCTTCGGCTCTGACGGACAGTACAGCCGCAGCTTCTCTCCGCCCTCCTTAGTCCGGGCTGGCCTGACGCTACGGATCCGCCATGTTCCTGATGACGTAAGGGCATGCGCAAGCGCGCTCCAGACTTTGTACCAGCAAGGGCGCAAACCTCAGGGGCGTCCCCCCGTAGTGATGTCATCCATTTGCACTTTAAAAGGTCTTTGTTTGCTAACCTCTAACGAGTTAGCAAGGAACTCCAACGGGACTTGCTTCGGCAGTCCACGATACTTGCAACAATGATCCGAGTTAGCCGGGGGACCCGTCCCCACTGCTCGGCCTTTTCAAACTTACCAGGAGTACCCGCTCCTCGGGGGCTCCGCTCTCTCTTCTTGATTTCAGATTGCCAGAACACTCGGAAGACTCCTCATTTCCTGGAAGCAATTGCGGACGTGAACACAGTGAGTTCTATTACATAGGAATCTGTACTCGCTCCACGAGGGTCTGCATTCCTATTGCTCTGAAGACTCCCTTCCGTCCAAGACATTATCGCAGGTACAGAGATCAAGAGTTACATTGGCAAGATTACAGATAGGAACCGGTACTCGCTCCACGAGGGCCCATGTTCCTAGAATCTATTACAGACTCTCTTCTACTTTAGAAGCCATTTCATATAGAGCAATTGTGAGTTCTTATTACAGACTGTTTGTGGGAACCAGTGTTCGCCTATGGCTTCTGTTCCTGAATGTACTGAAGACTCTCTGTGGCATAGAGACCATTGCAGACATCTACTATTGTGAGTGTACCATCTTGTATCCAGTATACCCTGTCTACTCACTACTTCTAGTCTCTCTCTACAGCTCAGCGACCCAGAGATTATATTCCAGTATCAGAAGGACTTCAGCCTTGCCGGACACAGCGACTCACTACTGCCACCTCTGGTGGTTCAGCTTCCAGTCTAATAAAGAACTATTGTGTTTCTCTCATATTCTGGCCTAGCCGGTGGTTCCTCTCAGGATCTCCTCCTGGGGGCGCTGTCATCTACCATCGGCCCAGGGATTCACCATTTCCTCCAAGTGGTCATTCCTTTCACTATTGTCACCTTGTGGGAGCCAACCACTATAGACCACTGACTCTGCTCACGGAAGTATTATATAGACAGTCACTCCTCTTTCTCTGAGACTTGCCGCAGCTTATATATATACAGATTGCTACTCCGTAGCAGGGGGCATGATAGATTGCAATCTCAGTAGTGAAGTACTATATACCTATTGCCAACTCCTCTTCCTTGGAGAGTTGATCCATAACAGATTGCTACTCCTTAGCAGATTGATACAGCTTGCTACTTCCTTTCCTTATAGAAGCATCTAACAGCAGTTCGCTAATAGAATTACAGATAGCTAACTCCTCCCCTCTGGAGGAGCAGGTCATGTCATATCGCTACTCCTTCCCCTTTCAGGAGCATAGCAGAACAACTTGCCAACTCCGCTCTCCTGGCGGAGTGATTGACAGCAGATTACTAACTTCTCCCCTTTGGAGAAGGAGAGCACAACAGAAACAAGAAGGGATAGGGAAGCTACAAGGTAAGCTTGAAAACAGGAAGACTTAGGGAAGCCACAAGGTAAGCTGGGAAACAAGAGGCTTAGGAAAGTCACAGACCACACGGTAAAGGGAAGGCTTGGAAATCCACAAGGCAGAAGGCTACGGAGAGCCACGAAATATAGAGAGACAAGGAGCCAAGCAGACTCAAAGAAAAGGTGCTGAGTCTAGACAGAGGCAGGGCTAAATAGGAAGGATTTGCCCAGTCATGAGGTCACCAAGACTAAAGCTGGAAAGAAGGTAGGAGCAGCTCCCGGAGGACCTCTGGTGGTTGGGAGGCTGCATGACAAACAGAATCACAACATTTAATTATTGGTTGATATTCTGTTTGTTAGCTGTTTTGAATTATATTCTTTATTCATGTGGTTTTACTACTATTAATGACATTTATATTTTGTGATTTTATTGTTTTCTGAGGAATGGTAATGTTTTTATTTCCATTGTTGCACTGCATACAGTGTCTGGCTTCTTGCAATTTCCAGTTCAGTTTTTGTCTGAACTTTTCCATTTATATTTTATGATCTATTTATTCTGTATTTGGTGAGGGACTGTCTGTATTATGCATGTGTGACCAAGGTGAGGTATTCTGCTAGTATATAGTTTCTATGTAGAGATCTATAGTAGCTTGGATTGTTCTGTTTTCCGAAGAAGGGGTATTTTAGTATTTTAGGGCCTGTTGTAATGTTTGCATAGTTAGGGTTGTTGCTGTTTGAGTGCTGGCAGTTAATGCTGTTTTGATATAGAAAGTGTGTTGTATTGTAATTCTGTTTTCTTGTAGCTTTCAGAGATCCAAGCCCATGCCCATAGAGTGTTATAGTAGACCTAATATCATATGGGTTTTAAGTGTCTGTTTTGCTTTTTTTTCAGGGTTTTCTGGTTGGCACCACAGCATTGCATGTAAATATAACATACATATTGTAAGTAACATAGTAATGACGGCAGAAAAAGACCAAAATGGTCCATCTAGTCTGCCCAGCAAGCTTCCCAAGGTAGTAACTGCCACTCCGAGCAGGTTACCCCCATGTTTCTCTTAAGGGTAGTAACTGCCACTCCGAGCAGGTTACCCCCATGTTTCTCTTAAGGGTAGTTACTGCCGCTCCGTGCAGGTTACCCCCATGTTTCTCTTAAGGGTAGTAACTGCCACTCCGAGCAGGTTACCCCCATGTTTCTCTTAAGGGTAGTTACTGCCGCTCCGTGCAGGTTACCCCCATGTTTCTCTTAAGGGTAGTAACTGCCGCTCCGAGCAGGTTACCCCCATGTTTCTCTTAAGGGTAGTAACTGCCACTCCGAGCAGGTTACCCCCATGTTTCTCTTAAGGGTAGTTACTGCCGCTCCGTGCAGGTTACCCCCATGTTTCTCTTAAGGGTAGTAACTGCCACTCCGAGCAGGTTACCCCCATGTTTCTCTTAAGGGTAGTTACTGCCGCTCCGTGCAGGTTACCCCCATGTTTCTCTTAAGGGTAGTAACTGCCACTCCGAGCAGGTTACCCCCATGTTTCTCTTAAGGGTAGTTACTGCCGCTCCGTGCAGGTTACCCCCATGTTTCTCTTAAGGGTAGTAACTGCCACTCCGAGCAGGTTACCCCCATGTTTCTCTTAAGGGTAGTAACTGCCACTCCGAGCAGGTTACCCCCATGTTTCTCTTAAGGGTAGTTACTGCCGCTCCGTGCAGGTTACCCCCATGTTTCTCTTAAGGGTAGTAACTGCCACTCCGAGCAGGTTACCCCCATGTTTCTCTTAAGGGTAGTTACTGCCGCTCCGTGCAGGTTACCCCCATGTTTCTCTTAAGGGTAGTAACTGCCACTCCGAGCAGGTTACCCCCATGTTTCTCTTAAGGGTAGTAACTGCCGCTCCGTGCAGGTTACCCCCATGTTTTCCTTAAAGGTAGTAACTGCTGCTCTGTGCCAGTTAAGCCTTTTTATTTATTCCTATCCTCTAGCCTTTTAGGGTTCCTCAGTGTTTTTCCCATGCCCCTTTGAAATCCTTCACAGTTTTAGCCTTCACCACTCTCCTCTGGAAGGGCATTCCAGGCATCCACCACCAGGTGATATTATTTATACCTCAGAAGACTGTACTTTGAACATCCTTTTTCATGTAAGATCTGCTGTTATAAATGTATACTTTTTAATTGTGTGTCGGGAGGATGTGACAAGCTGGGGTGGGGATGCAAGGCTGTACCAGCCTTGAGCATTGCTGTACAAACATTTGACAGAGTCTCCTAACTCGTAGTGTCATGTTTTGTTGAATGGGTGAGAGCACAGCTTTTTACTTGGCCATAGGTGCCAAATTGCCTGGCTATGGCTCTGGTCAGTGGGGTCATGGTGGAGCCCATCCCACCATAGCCCGAAATGAGGAGGAGGCCATGTGTGTGTATGCATGTCTGTGTGAGAGCTTGTGTACTTGTGCATGTGTGTCTGTGTGACAACTTATGACCTGTTTGTTAATGTGTAATACTACTTGTGTATGTGCAAATATGTAAACCGCCTAGACGGATAGCCCCCTACCCATTGTGCGGTATATAAGAATTTTAAATAAATAAATAAATAAATTAACTTGTGTGCCTGTGTGTCGGTGTGACAGCCTCTGTGCATGTGCCTGTGTGTATATGTGTGTGTCTATGTGAGAGCATATGTGCCTGTTGTCTGTGTGAGAGCTTGTGTGTCACATACAGGCTTTCATAGACACACGCGTGAGGGAGAGAGAGTGTGTGTAAGAGCATAGCATGTATGTGTGGGAAATATGCGCTTGCCAGCAAGCCATTTCATCAGGGTTTAAACACTAACTTCCCTTCTCCCTGACCTTTGCCTGAATAAAAGCATCACTTGTGCTTAAGTCTCTGCCTAGGAAAGGATACCTGACTTCATGTATTTTCTGGCTTATAATTAATCCTGATAGCCTGAAAGTAGGGCTGGGTGTTCCTTAGTCAGAGGCAGGACAAAGTCAGGAGGTATAGATTTCAGCAGCCAATGAAATGATCCGTGCACACCCCCTGAGCCAAAGCCAATAGTGTAGGGACTCGTCTGTTGCTATGGGAAAGTAGCCAATCATGTAATGACACATCATCTGCCTTTGTATGAATGTACAATAAAAGGAAGAGCCTCGTGAGGGCTCATCCCTTGCCCTTCTCTTCCTGCCTGCGATGAAAGCTGCCTCAAGAGTGTTCGATGCCTCCATACTCTACAGTATGTGAGAGAGGGAATGTGCAAGAGAATGAATGTTTTAGTGTGTCTGTTTGAGAGAGAGAGAAAATAAAGTTTGTGTGGCTCTACATCCCCCAATCCACGATAATCTCTGGGTGATTAGAAATCAAAATCTCCCATGTAGGGAAAGTAGGAGATTTTTTAAAATCCTTATTAGTTCTAATTATTGGGTGTAATTGGATATTTCTGCTGGATATTATTGTTTTCCTGAGAAATATTAGAACACTTATTTAATTATTGGATGTTTTATTCATCAGATGTTTTGAAATATTTTATTGCTGTTTGGGAAATATTTGAATGAGTTTATGCAAGTTTTTTAAATTATTGGATGCTTATCATCTTTTTTGATATTTAATCTTTTTCTTAGTATGGTTTTAATATTATGAATGATGTTTTATTGTTTGATGTGCTGCAAGGAATGAGTGTATGTGTGTGAGTGGGAAGCACGTGCATGTGTGTGTGTGTGTATTAGTGTATGTGTGTGAGAGGTGTTATGCCCGTCGGTCACAGACGGCTGCGACCACGCTTACTTACATCCTGCACTGTTCTCCAGCCCTCCTCGGGTCTGCTCGCGGCACAGGCCAATCTCCACCACCGCGTTCTCCATGGTTCCTCGTGGCAGCCGAGATGCCGCCGCTGCCACCCACGTCATCTCCAGGTTTTCCTAGGCATGTGCGCACGCCACCGGGCCCTCCTTTGAAGCCTCTTCGGCAGGAATCTCGGGGGTGTCCCTGTTTGATGATGTCATCAGATCTAGGTACATAAGCTCCACCTTCGCCCTCAGCTAGCCAACTTGGCAACAAGTTCCGTACATCCCTACTAGCTCCTGCTCCGTGTTCCTGTGGCTACGCTATTGGACTCCGTTGGACTTTGAACTCTTTCTGGTACCCGCTCCTCGGGGGGCCAGTGGGCACTCTCTCGGGTCCTTGTCTCCTGGCTTCCCCCGCTCCTCGGGCTGGCCCTGTGCTTCCTAAAGTCCTACTTTGCAAGGCTCCCCGCTCCTCGGGGCTGCCTCCCTGGAACACCTTTACCACTCGGCAGTTTACTCTAGTGCTTCCCCGCTCCTCGGGGTTGTGCCTACGTGTTGTGTTGGACTGTCAGCGCTTCCCCGCTCCTCGGGGCTGCATCCTCGTACTATACAAGAGACTCTCAGCATTGTCCTGCTCCTCGGAGCAGTGCTCTCCTGCTACACTTTGACTGTCCGTGCCTCCCCGGTCCTCGGGACTGTGCTTCTCTATCATACAGAGACTGTCTGTGCTCCCTGCTCCTTGAGTTCAACATGCATCATCTTCGGAGAACTGACTGGGGCTTCCCTGCTCCGCAGGTTGGCCTACGTCACTACAGCTGCACTTCCCTCGCTCTGCAGCTCCGCCCCTTGGGGGTGTCTCTCCTCTATACTTCCTGCACATCAGTCTGAAGCCTTCCTGCTCTGCGGCCTGCCTGGCGCCTTCCCCCTTGGGAGTCTCAGTCCAGGTATTATCTTCAGGCTGCTTGTCTACTGGGGAATTCCTCCTGACTCCTCGGGATCTCTGCACTAGGGATGTGAATCGTTTTAGGACGATTAAAATTATCGTCCGATAATTTTAATATCGTCTTAAACCGTTATGGAACACAATACAATAGAGATTCTAACGATTTATCGTTATAAATCGTTAGAATCGTGAGCCGGCACACTAAAACCCCCTAAAACCCACCCCCGACCCTTTAAATTAAATCCCCCACCCTCCCGAACCCCCCCCCCAAATGAGTTAAATAACCTGCGGGTCCAGCGGCGGTCCGGAACGGCAGCGGTCCGGAACGGGCTCCTGCTCCTGAATCTTGTGGTCTTCAGCCGGCGCCATTTTCCAAAATGGCGCCGAAAATGGCGGCGGCCATAGACGAACACGATTGGACGGCAGGAGGTCCTTCCGGCCCCCCGCTGGACTTTTGGCAAGTCTCGTGGGGGTCAGGAGGCCCCCCACAAGCTGGCCAAAAGTTCCTGGAGGTCCAGCGGGGGTCAGGGAGCGATTTCCCGCCGCGAATCGTTTTCGTACGGAAAATGGCGCCGGCAGGAGATCGACTGCAGGAGGTCATTCAGCGAGGCGCCGGAACCCTCGCTGAACGACCTCCTGCAGTCGATCTCCTGCCGGCGCCATTTTCCGTACGAAAACGATTCGCGGCGGGAAATCGCTCCCTGACCCCCGCTGGACCTCCAGGAACTTTTGGCCAGCTTGTGGGGGGCCTCCTGACCCCCACGAGACTTGCCAAAAGTCCAGCGGGGGTCCGGAAGGACCTCCTGCCGTCCAATCGTGTTCGTCTATGGCCGCCGCCATTTTTCGGCGCCATTTTGGAAAATGGCGCCGGCTGAAGACAACAAGATTCAGGAGCAGGAGCCCGTTCCGGACCGCTGCCGTTCCGGACCGCCGCTGGACCCGCAGGTTATTTAACTCATTTGGGGGGGGTTCGGGAGGGTGGGGGATTTAATTTAAAGGGTCGGGGGTGGGTTTTAGGGGGTTTTAATGTGCCGGTTTTGCGATTTTTAGATTTTTAGATTTTTCACGATTTTTCACGATATTTTACCCCCCCAAACGGCAACAATACGATTCCCTCCCCCTCCCAGCCGAAATCGATCGAGGACACGATTCACATCCCTACTCTGCACAGTCTCATCCAGAGCTCCCTGCCGTGCTTGACCTCACCTCCCGACGGAGTGGGCCTGTGGGACTCCTCCCCACAGGTGGTGACAACTCACACCTCGGGCTAAGGGTCCACATCCCCACAAACCTTAACAAGAGGGACGTGCATGTGAATGTGTGTGGGAAGTGTGGGAATGTGACTGGGAAGCGTGTGTGTGTGTGTGTGTGTGTGTGTGTGTGTGAATGTGAGAGAGAAGGAAGCACAACAGTGAAACACAATAAATGCTTAAACTAATATAAAGTATGATGTTTAATGTATTTTTACAAGATTGCATTTGGAGGGAGGAGATAACTGTGATTCTTCAATGCATTTATCAAAATCTGAGGATGGGGAAAGGTGGTGGAAGGACCTATGGGCCTGTGCCTCAGAACTTTTAAGAACCTAGCAATGCCCCTGAGCGAAAATACATTTTAAACACTTAACTGCATTGTTTTTATTTTAAGCTAATAGTTGGTACCATATGTTATGGTCTTGCTATTGTTATTAGCGATCTTCTATGTAAACTTTGCAATAGCTCTGATCATGGGCAGTTTGTGCTACCTTGGCTCTTTGATGTTAGTTTTCCTGTTCCTGGGTGTTGAGGGTTGACTGATCGTGGTCCCACCACACTGAACATGACCTTTTCCTAGCAGACTACCGCAGAGGTCTGCCACTGCCCTTTGACGCCTATGGTGTCGGGACTTCCCTAATGGTCTCCCATCCAGTACCATCCAGGGCAGACTCTGCTTCGTTTCCGAAATATAATAACTTCAGATGCTCCGGGGGCAGTATCACAGGAAAGAAGGGGGAAAGAGGAGCTATCGGGCTGTTGTCCGTAATTCCTTTTTGTGCGTCTCACAGTGCCTAATAAAAAAAAAGCCTAAAAGTTCTGCTGCGGGAGCTCACGATTCAATAGCTCACGCTGTGTCTGTGCTTTTCAAGAGACGCTGTGCATGGGATTCAGACCAGGATCGGCACAGCGGCATCTCAGTTCACAAAGGTGGGAGTGATTAAGTGGGAGAAGCTTTCTGATAACTTTAAGCATGGAGATTTCCCTGGGAATGAAATAAGCCAAACAAAAGAATGCAATGCATTGGCTTTCACTGCCACCTAAATTATCTAGAAATCCTTTCTCCTTGGTACTGCTCCTTTCAACAGAATCTGGGCTCTGCATTCTCTGTAGTCAACACTGCAGCATTCCTTGTTGTCCTTACTAAACAGAATATATGCAAGAGAGCTGAAAACCAAAGTTCAAAATACCTCACACCTTTCTGGTACATTTGGCATCTCCTGGTGCTTTGACACAGCGTGTTGAAAGCTATTTTTAAACAAAAGCTTATGCTTTCTGTCTATGACCTTTTCTTAATCCAACATTTCTTTATATATACCGACACATGTATTTATATACTGTATGTGTGTGCGCACACACACACACACACACACGCACACACATATATATATAGCTCATCTTGTAGGAAATGTACATTTGTTCAAATTTAGTGGAACCACAAAATATCTGAAGGGAAATTTACTGATGTATATGGAGTAATTTAAATAGTATGTATTGCATGCATTCATGTAAGACAAAGTAATGGAATGTTAATTAAGATCCTTGGCAACCCGGCACATATTGATTAAACTATAATGGAAAATTTCTCAGCTAGATTCCTTCCAACTATACTTTTTTTTTTTTAATCCCTCAAAATAAGCCTGAAAGTATGGTGGTTGCTATATCCTCATTAGCCACAGGCATTAGATTCATAAATTTGTTTTCAAATACATTCCAGCCATGGTAGAACTTGGTATCTTTTGCAGCTGCAACATGAGAATAAATGGGCTCAGAGCCCACTGGGATGGCACAACAGAGTCCCACCCATCTAAGACTTGGGTGGGGGATGGGAGAGTCCATGAGCTGGGTTCTGACCTTAACAAATTTGCCTTGTTTTAATTGTGTATTTTTATTATGTATGTTTATCTTCTATGTAAACCGCTTAGCCAGACAGATCCTGTCTAATTTGCGGTATATACATTTTTTTTAAATAAATAAAATAAACAAATAACAAATGATTTTTCCTGCGATGGCTGGGCTAGGTGCCAGATATAAAAATTGGGGATAATGCCTTGGGTAATTGCAAATGATGCCTCATGGCGCTGGGGTCCAAAAGAGGCAGGTTCTAATTGAGCTGGATACCCAATTGACCAGGAAGACACTGCTGGGACATACTCCCCTCCCCCCCACTACCACCACCACACTCCCACAAGGTTTCACAAGGTAAACCCATTATATAAGCAGACTACAACAGTGGCCTGGCGGACTCTGTTCATGCATGTGTTTCCTATAAGGGTCATAAAGAGGGCTACTTTCAGTAGTTTGCTTATGGCTAAAGTCAGTGGGTGCACATAAATCTGCTTTGAAAGTTTGCGGATACCCCCAGTATGTGCGTACGCATACTCGCAGGAAGTTATTCCTGCTCCCGAGCGGGTGTAATTTTCTGCATGCACGTTTACATGAATGCTTTCAAAAACCAAAAAGTATTTATTTTGAACATTTTATACTCCACCTGTACAAATATCTGTAGGTGTGTGATCAGGATGCTTAAAAAATTCTTTCCCTGCCCCCTAACCCCGCCCTCCTGGAACGCCCACCACAAATACAGTGAAAAGTAGGCAGGTAATTAAGTTATGCACATACGTCCCCTCACCCCCACCCCCGGATAAGTTTCATAATTCAATATACACGCATAAACTGGGGTTTATGCACATCAAGACCTTTTTTAAAAATGACCCCCAAAATAATAAAAGCCAAAACACAGAATAGTTTAAAGGTATTATCAGAATTCTTAAGGTAAAAATGAGGACATTATAGAGCAAAAAAATGTAGAATGACGTGATCACGTGTCAGGATCATGCAAGCAGCAAAGACAAAGGCACATAACAGAGGCCTTTTATAGGCCATGCTCTCGACCCTGGATGGCAGACTGCCGTCTCGCAGCCATGGTCACTGGGAAATTCTGGCAATCATGCTAGAACAGGAAGTGACAAACTCCACTCACCTGATCTCAGAACCCTCGCCAAGAGGAGGTCAGAAAATTAACCCAAACCCCACCCCCAGTTTGTTTCTATAGAATGAAAAGACAAATTAGGCAGGTGAAAATGCAGAGGAAAAAAATATTTCTGACATACGTCCAGTACGATGGAACCAAGTGCCTATCCACAAAAAAAGGCTGCATTTAGCCCTTTAGAAAAAAATGTAAAAAGCCCACCTATTTTGAAAGTCCTTTAACGTGCAATTTCATCTCACAGGTTAATAATCGTCTACAAGAAAATGATCTTTTGCCTCAGTGTTTGACAGTTAATTTTAATATTGTTTTAAGCACTGTTTGTGTCATTGTATTTAGGCTACTATCTACGTTTTTTACTGTAAGCCCATTTCACCCAAGGATAAAGCGGCATATCAATCTCAAAATACATAAAAAATAACTAAAATGCAGAAAACTAGTAGCCCCTGAACTCTCCCTACCACCATTCTTGATGTTGGAAATGAGTTCTTTAGGAGCTCCTAAATCTGTAATATATCTATAGCTAATATCCATATTCTATACTGTCTCAAATTATTGCAATCTATTCTACCTCAAGTAGCTCAGGGGTCATTTATCATATTCAAAAATGTTTAAAATTTAAAAAACCTACAGTTCAAAAGGTTCACCAACCAAAATAAATCTAGCAGCAAAACCCACTCTTAACTCAACAAATTATGTATGGGCAACGCTAGTTCCATTTTTAACATACTGTCATAGCAATTTTCAAAAGCCATTTTCAAAAGCAAGTAAGGTGTATTTATGCGAGTAAAACCCTAATTTAAATGTGCAAATGCTTTTCAAAATCAGGCCTTATGTGCGGCAAAGATGTATGCGTGATCTGGCAAGAGTCAAAGGTCATGTAAGGCAATATTCAGCATGGCAAATGTTAGGTGCATGGTTGGCAATTGCATTGGCTGTATCCAAAGACTGAGACTCAACCATAATGCTCTCTCACCCCAGCCCTCTTCACTCCCCCAACACCAGATTCTCACTCTAGTTTCAAGGCCACTTTGATTCTGTAACTCTGTCCTCAGTCTCTCTTGCACACTGGGATCTTTCTTCAAACATTTATGCAGATTTTTATGCTTAAGAGGCTGGTTTGGCATGCACACAGTAGAAATGGAAAAAGCAGATCAGGTCGCCAGGATAATATGCCCTACAGAACAACACAAAACGCAGAAGCACATCTGCTCATCTAATGATCTCACACTCCATTCTCTAAACATGAGTTGTATTCTTCACTTGGAATATTGCCAAGCAAGAAAGGACAGTGGAGGACTGCAGTCTATATTGTCATTCATTGTCAAATGTCTTGTTATCTCCTTAGTGCCTCATTCGTGGAATTTTTATTAGGAAGCTATTGTTTCCATCAGAAGCAGCAATTAACTGGAAGTATTAATCCATGCTAACCTCATTATATTAAGCTATTAGGGTACATAACTCATGCTAACATTTCTATTGTTTATTTCACCTGTAAAAACTTGAATTTACTGATTGGGGAAGGGGTAGTAGATAAAAGTAAAGAGACTGTGAAAGCAGGTCAGTAAAACAGAACTTTGATATTTGACATCTATTCAACACAATAATGGCTGACTACAGTGATCAAGTATATTTTTAGGTAGCAACAGAAATATATCTGTTGGTTTAGTCTTTATGGCCTGATCCTCATCGCCTTCCTGCATGAGGTGAGTGTATCCATATTAATAGGTTGCTACTACTATAACAGCGTAAAGAAAATAAACTAGACTGCTTCTATGTCAGAGCTACTCAAAGTACTTATTAGGCTTTGTACAAGAGTTCCATAGCAAAGAAAAGGAAAGCGTGAGGTGCAGCCAACATGTTGCAGCTAGAAGACCTTTCAGCATGATACCATTCAGCCAAAACATCCTGCTCTCCCCCATGCTGTCTAGATCTAAAAGATGATAGCTCACACAATACTGAAGATTTACTCTCTGCCTTGTGGGGATTCTTTTTTTTTTTTTTTTTTATGTCTTTCGCCTCCATAAAGAAGAATGCACCACTAGAAAATAAAAGGACACACGCTTAGATCTTAAGTACGGTGGTACTGCAAAGTGTCACTTGTTAGGAAGAAGGTGTATATATGTATCTGTAGCAAGGAACTGGTCCCGAAAAATAGCTTGAATCAGAGAAGAACATTTTTCCTCACTTGTCTCTGACACATGAATAAGATGTCAGAGATCCAGTGTACAAGTAAAAATAAAGCACATGCAACAGCAAACTGACCGGGTCATTTATCAAATAGCGTTATGGCGTTTTCGCATGCGTTAAGGCATTTTCACATGCGTTAAGTACCTTTAACGCATGCGAAAACCCCTTAACGCATGCGAAAATGCCTTTAACGCATGCGATAGCACCATAACGTATGGTACGATGCAAATCAGAAAAAGAGGAGGGGTGGGAGTGGGCTGAGTTCACCATTTTGTGAAGCCCTATTGCATGGCTTTAATGCAGATTTTAGCTACACCTTTTTCAGTAGTGTGATAGATTGCATTAAGGTTTTTTGCATTAAGGTTTTATTGCATGTTCTCTCAACCTAGCTTGATGGACTCCAAGCTAGGTTGAGAGAACATTGCACAAATCTCATCTTTGGGTGAGTTTCCTCACTCCGAAGATCATCAAATCTTCACAAGAGAGCACTGTTCTGTTTGTACGTCTCACTTTGAATGTCAAAGTGGCCCCTAACCCCTACACTAATATCTAAACCTCACCTTGAATTACTAGGTGGGCCTCCCATAGAGATATAAATACCCATCTAGTGTGAGGGTATTCTCATTCTCTCTCTCTCTCTCTCTCTCTCTCTCTCTCTCTCTCTCTCTCTCTCTCTCTCTCTCTCTCTCTCTCCCTCCACCTCCCCAGTGGTTGTATGTAGGAAAATACAACAATTCTGGCACTTATCTCAAAGTGTGAAAAAGTTATTGCAATTTGCGGTAACTTAGTGCTTTGCATACGTATTAGCGATAAACTGCATATTACCATAAAACATGCCCCTTTTTCTATTGCATGCAATATTTAGTGCATTTTGATAAATCTAGGCCTAAGATGTGAATCCCATGCAAAGAAACCCAGCTATGGTTGATCAAACAGGAGACTCACCCAGGACAAAAAAGAGAAATACAATTCTGACTATTTTAAAAGGCTCTAACATTCACGAGAATCCTCTGGCTGATGACAAGGAGGCCTCAGTGGGTCCTGTGAAAGGAATGGAGCTGCTGTGGGTGTCGGCTGCAGCTCTTAGCAGTGAAGCATTAACTGTACAACAGAGAATTCACTATAACAGAATCCTAAACCCCATTTGGAAGGACTAGTGAAGCTTGATCCTGCCAGGGAAGTGCTGTGCTGTAGCCCCAGGAGTGAGAAAAGATGGCTGCCCCCACACTGGAGGCACCTACTGGCCTACCAAAGCACCCTTCCAGTCCTGGGATTGGCAAGAGGTACCTAGTCACCTGGGCAGGAATATTTGAGGGTCAGGATGTATCAGAAACCGTAAAAGGGAACAGGGGGGAAAAATTAAAACAAAATGTTGTCCTTGTCTACGGCCTGTATTCACTCTCGGCGCGTTTTCTCTTCATCCTCTCAGCTGGTCTGTCTTCCTCTTGCTCTTCACCAGCTCCATTTTTATCGGGCCTTTCCCCCACTTAAGGCACTGTTTTTCTCTTCTCTAATTCTGCCATGCAAGAAATGCCTCTTCCTTATGTGAGACTAATTCACCTTGACTCCCTTTCCTGCATTTGAAATCTCATTATAATTCTCACCAGAATCCAGCAATAACTCCTCATAACACCTGCAATGCCTGACTCCCTAGGGTCCCATTATAAATAATAATAGACTCTACTTTATTTATGGACACAAGTCTAAAGTGGGTCATAGTAGGTAGGAAACTACCCTCACTACAATACATTCTGTACACTTGAACCCTCTGATAAGACTGGTAAATTAAGAGTACTTTGATATTTCACCCAAATGAGTCCCATGCTGTTTAACAACTTAGCATTTATATTTTATGAAATACTATCCATCACTGACTTTTTCTTATTAGTTTGACTACCATAGTGTTAAGAAAACCACAGAGGTTAAATTTCTTATCCTTATGCACAATAAACACATTCATTTAAATAAATTCTAATATAAAGTCAGAAATAAGGGCCTTTTCTAATGGTTAAAAGGAGCATTTCAAAAGCTGGCAATTTACCAATAATCTGAAGCATTTTTTAAAACATCCAAAAAGCTTGGTAGCATCCCGATTCTATCCTTGCTGTCAGCCTGCTGGTCTAGCACTTATGACATGCTAAGTAAGAAACCCAATTCAATTACAAATGACCGCAGGTATCCTGAGTTTCAGATTTGCAGGACAATGAGCATTATGGAGAGGATAGTGAAGTCACTGAGTTCAGGTTGGTATTTCTTCCTTATGCAATGTAATCTCTAGGTGTAGGTCATGGTGGTAACCAAGAAGTAATCTGCAGTGTGTCAGTTATGATCCCAGTGATATGATTGCAGTGGGCTTCCAAGAAGGCATTGGGGTAACCTGCAAGGAATGACTATGGTTAAAACCCAAACTCAATGGCCTCACTCGTTTTAGTAGCCTAGTGGATTATTAAGAAACTTGGTAATAAGACATTAAAGGGAAACTGCAAGAATTTGCGAGAGGGCCTTGCGAGACTGGGAGACTGGGCATTCAAATGGCAGATGCACAGGGATGGTAACTTCCAAACGTGCACATACACGTGAAGGTTATAAAATAGCCTAGGCGCCTATATAATGGGGTGGGAGGGAGGGTGCAGCCTGGCATTGTATTTCTGTGCTCGTTATTCATTATACAATTTTGGAATATTTGAAAAATAGAACTATTGTGCTCTTTTGCTTGCTGTGCATAAGAACCAAATGCATACTGAGTGCTCAGACTTTGTAGCATTCTTAATAAAAATGTTTTAGACATAAATAGCCTAGGCACGCATATGTGTGCGCCTAGTTTTGCAAGTGGGCATGCACACCACGAAAAGTCGGGTTTGAGCCATCCAAGTGAGAGAATTTTTATAATAGGTGCTCTTCCACGCCATGGCCAGTTTCAGCAGTTCATCCACCAGTTCACCAGTCTAGAGCTAGATTCTCCAAGCCCCTTTTGTTTAGTCTGCACTCCCTCTAGTTACCCCAGACTCTTCAAACTCCTCACAGATGCCTATTTTTTATTTTAAACTTATACTTTTTCCATAGCAGAAGTAAAGTTATGTGGCACTAGACCTGGGTGTGCAATCAGGTGCATAGGTACTGGCGTGCACATCTCTTGGCTCTGCCCTGGAATGCCCACATCCCACTCACACCATGCCCCTTTTTCTTTCAAAGTGAGATGTTCATGTATCGGGAGATGTGCGCTCATGTAGGCGGATTTTGAAATCAGGCAGACATCCGCATGTCCCATATGCGTGCACATCTCCCGATATTGATGCGTGCCTGGCTTTTAAAATTCACCTCTTGGGCAAGAGAATTCTAAGGTTCACATTGGGAGTCAACACCCAGGAAAAAGATCTAGGCATCATCAAGGATCATATATTGAACTCCTCTGCTCAGTGTGTGGTGGCAGCAAAGAAAGCAAATAGAATGCTAGGAATCATTAGGGAAGGAATGGAGAATAAAACAGAGAATATCATAATACCTCTATCACTACAGGGTATGAAAACAGCTTGAGTATTGCGTGCAGTTTTGGTCACCATATCTCAAAAAAGACAGAGGCAGATTTTATAAATTTGCGCGAGCGCGTACTTTTGTTCGCGCACCAGGTGCGAACAAAAGTACGCTGGATTTTATAAGATACGCGTGTAGCTGCGCGTATCTTATAAAATCCAGGGTTGGTGCACGCAAGGGGGTGCACATTTGTGCAACCTGCGCGCGCCGAGCCCGGCGACGCTACCTGTTCCCTCCGAGGCCGCTCCAAAATCGGAGCGGCCTCGGAGGGAACTTTCTTTTCACCCCCCCGCACCTTCCCCTCCCTTCCCCTACCTAACCCACCCCCCCGGCACTATGTAAACCCCCCCCTACCTTTTGTTGGCAGATTTACGCCTGCTGAAAGCAGACGTAAATCTGCGTGCGCCAGCAGGCTGCTAGCGCGCCATCACCTGACCCGGGGGCTGGTCCGGAGGCCTCGACCTTGCCCTGGTCCCGCCCCGAACCGCCCCCTAACCCCAGACACGCCCCTAGACACGCCTCCTCCCCGCCCCTTTTATGAAGCCCCGGGACTTACGCGCGTCCCGGGGCTGTGCGCGCGCTGGCGGCCTATGCAAAATAGGCGCGCCAGCGCGCGAGGGCCCTGCACGCGTAAATCCAGCCGGATTTACGCGCGCAGGGCATTTAAAATCCGGCCCCTAGCAAACAGTAACCAAAATGATAAAGTGGATGGAACAATTCCCCTATGAAGAAAGGCTAAAGAGGTTAGGATGCTTCAGCTTGGAGAAGAGAAGGCTGAGGGGAGATATGATAGAGGTCTATTTAATAATTAGTTGAATGGACTGGGTGAATACAAATCAGTTGTTTACTCTTTCAAAAAGTACAAAAACTAGGGGAGATTCAATGAATTTACTAAGTAGTATATTTAAAACAAATAGAAGAAAATAGGATGTGGTAAAAGCTGTTAGTGTAGCTAGGTTTAAAAAAGGTTTGGACTAGTCCATAAACCATTGTTAAGGTGGGACATAGGGAAATCCATTGCTTATCCTTGGGATAAGCAGCTTGGAATCTCTCTACCCCTTGGGATCCTGCCAAGTACTTGTGACCTGGCTTGGCCACTGTTGGAAACAGGATACTGGGCTTGATGGACCTTCGGTCTGATCCAGTATGGCAAGTCTTATGGTGTTAGACTTAATGTTGGTCTTGTTAGAATCAGAGAGGAAGTTGAAAAGGCTTGAAATGGCTACCGATAGAGATGAAAGAGGAGAGTACGTCAACACATTCTTGGGAAATGCTAAGGGGCAGTGTTAGGGCAAAAAGTTGAAGGTTAAAATAAAAGATCTGGCTGGTGGGGAGTTGGTGGGAAAAGTTTAGATTGATAAATAGGAATGGGGTTAGATGATTTGATTTTGAAGATTAAAATTGATTATTGTTCTTTAGATCCTTCTCTGTGTTTGTTTATCAAAAACTCCATTGACGAATTTGCAGGTTTTCTGAAGTCATTTCTCAGTTCTTCTTTAGAGCAAGGAATAGTCCCATCTTTGTTGAAAAGAGCTGTTACTTGTCTGGTTTTAAAAGATTCAGCTAAGCTAGCTATGTTACTAATTACTGTCCTATCTCAAATTTGTGTATCCTGTCTAAATTATCAGAGAACTGAGTTCTACAACAGTTAGAAGAATTTCTTGAGGAGTTTAATATTTTGGATATTGAGCAGTTTGGATTTAGAAAGTAAAGAGGGCATGCAACCTTGCTGGTTTCATTGTTAGACAAGATTTATCGTAAATTGGAATCTAACAAATCAGGTATTTTGCTACAATTGGTCGTCACCTCAGCTTTTGACACCATAAATCATATATTATTGGTAAACGGGCTGAGTAAAATTGGTTTAGGTGGAAAGGTATTACAGTGGTTTATTTCTTATTTACAGAATTGTAGGCAACAAGTTTGCTTACAGAATGATTGTTCATCATGGCACCTGGTTTCTTGTGGTGTGCAGCAAGGTTCATCTCTATCTGCTCTACTTTTATCATTTTTATGAGGATGTTACTTAGATCCTTGGGTTTGATATATAAAATTTATGCAGATGACGTTCAATTTTATATTCTGAGTGTAACTGAAGGAGTTTTTCCGATGACAGAATTTCAAAATTGTATTGAGATAGTCAAAAAGTGGTTTGAAACAGTGGGTTAGTTTTAAACTGTGGACAGACTAATAATATCTTATGGATAGGTAACAAAAGCTATGTTAGACTGTAATTTACAGATTAAATTGGGAAATATAAAACTCTCAGTACATGAGGAGACGCATAATCTGGGGGTAACCCTTGATTCAAAATTAACTTTACAAGTTCATATTTAAAAAGGAGCTCAATTTGCCTTTAAAAAGCTTCAGTTAATTAGACCCCTGAGAAGTATTTTACCCAGTGCAGAATTTAGAATTCTGGTACAATCTCTGATCTTGACACATCTAGATTATTGCAATGTACTTTTTGTAGTTGCTGAAATATTTATCTCAGGTGCTCCAATCAGTGCAGAATGCTGCTGTCAGATTAGTGTATGGGTTAAAATGGTCTGTAAGTAAGTATAAATATGAAAGAACTTCATTGGTTACTCATTGAAGAAGAGAGCAATTTTTAAATGGTTAACAAATGATTTTTAAAATCATTCACAATGATAGTCATTGTTTAGCAGGAAAATTTAAATGATATAATCCAGTTCAAGATAGGATCTTCAATTCAGATGTTACTTGAGGTGCCCTCTAATAGTATGTGCTGGTCGTATAAGAGTAGAGCAAAATGTTTTGCCATGCAGGGTCCCATACTATGGAATACTTTACCTTTGTATATTCATGTAGTACAAGAATATTTGATTTTTTAAAGAAAGTGATAGCATTTTTATTTCATTATGTTTATTTTATATTGTTTATTCTATATTGTCTATATGTTGGAGGGTTTTATTATTTTATTATTTTGTGATTAGTTTTAGTAGTTTTAAGTTTTATAATAATGTGATTATTTTTTTAACTTACATTTTTTATCTTTTCATTATCTTATGTTTGAACAGTTTTAAATTCAAATCTAGGCTCTTAGTTCATATTTAATATTTATTATTGTGAACCGTTGTGATGGATTACCAAATGATGGTATATAAAAACCTGTAAGTAAATAAATAAATAAATGGGGTTTTACAGATTTTCTTGAATTGTTGTTATTTTAAATATTTTAATTATTGTTTATTATGCATGAATTATTGTTGTTTGTTCAATTGTATTATGTATGTTTTGTATGTAAGCTGCAATGAATATTATTAGAATTGTGGAATACAAGATAAATTAAATAAATAAATAGTACATACCAAATGAAGAAGATAACCAAAAAAGTGTTAAATGATAGAGAGTCAGAATTACTTCTTGCCAGTTGCTCTTTTGAAATGCCTCATCATACACAGAGGACACCATTTCCATACCCCAGCAACAATGGCCTTGGAGAGCCTGACCTTAGTAGATCTCAAAATAGGATCAGGTCTGGCTAGTACCTGGATGAAGGACCACAAGGGAAGACTGGAAGCTGTGGCCTCCCGAAGGCAATGGAAGGCCTTGTCACTATTCTGCCAAGGAAAGGTCACAGGCACTGTAATAAGGCCTAACCCTCAACATCCAGAAATGGGTAGAAAAAAGATAGAAAGAACATGTTAGTTTCCATTTCATAGAAGGATGGCAATCAAAGGAAACAAGGTGTTATGGCCGCCGGCCGCGGCGGTCCACGGCCGGGACCAGGTGCTCAACCGCAGCATTGGGTGAGTCCGGAGGCTCCTGCAGGAGCAGGGAGCCTTCTTCAGCGTTCTTCCCACGGTCTTGGCCGCTGCCTAGGCCGGCCGTGGAGCCCAGCGGGGCTGAGCTGACTCCTCCCCCTTTCCTGGCTGCCTTAGAGCCGCGCGCGTGGCTGAAAATAAGATTTAAAGGGGCCACGACAGGAAATGGTCATGACTCCCTTCTGTAACTCCTCCTTCATCCTGGTATTTAAGGCAAGGTCTGCCCCCAGACCTTGCCTTGGTATTGAGGCTTCTAGTTCCGGATTCTGCGTTGGTGTTCCTGGTCTCCGTTCCACTTCTATTCTCCTTCCTTGTTGGACTGATTCTTGGCTTTCGACCCCTGGACCGGCTGTCGTTCTTTGTTTGGCTTGACCTTGGACTGGCTGCGGATCCTTCTCCTGATTTGCTCCTGGACTGGCTGCGGACCCTTCTTCTGGCTTCGACCCTCGGAACGGCTTTCGACTACTCTTTGGCTTTGACTCCTGGACTGACTCGACCTGCTGGAGGTGCCAGCCATCTGGAATCAATGACTTGCAGGAGGCACCTACATCCAGACCAATCTTCAGTCCTGAGGGAGTCTCCTAAGTCCCAGCGGCCGGGTTCCTTCAGGCTCCTCCTGGGGGAACCGCGAGCTTCCAGGGTGAAGTCTTTTACTCGACTGGCAAACCTTCAAGCCTTGCCCTCCGATGGTAAGGACCAGAGAGGGTTAACTCCCCCTTTGGCAGTGATAACCTTACCTCAGAACAGGAGTCCACTTCCAGAGTCATAACAGAATACTAAGTCCATGGACCCGGCAGAGGCTTCTGCTCATCAGGCCATTCCCGGACTAGCCCAGAAAGTCAGGGAGCAGCAACGGATATTAGAATCTATGGCGCCTCCCTGGAGCGACTCATTGCCCGGCTGGATTCCATTGCTGCGGTCCAGACAGCTCCTCCATCATTTCCGCCACCATCCGTAGGGCTGGGTAATGCCCGTTCTATGATTCCTTTGGCTATTCCTCCACGTTATGCTGGTGAACCTCGTTCATGTCAAGGATTCCTCGACCAATGCGGTATGCATTTTCAGCTACAAGCTTCTCTGTTTCCGGATGATCTAACCAAGACTGAGTATATTTTATCTTTGTTGGAAGACAAGGCACTAGCATGGGCTTCCCCCTACTGGAGACGATCAGATCCTATTCTACAAAATCTTCCTCAGTTCTTGAATCTGTTTCAAACAGTCTTTGATGATCCAGGGAGACAAGTAGTCTCTGGCTCCAAGCTTCTTCAACTCCGCCAAGCAGGTCATCCGCTGGCAGACTACAGCATAGAGTTTAGAACTCTTCCATCAGAACTCCATTGGGAGGAGAACTGTCTCCGGACCATATTTTTGGAGGGATTGTCATCCAAAATTAAAGACAAAATGGCAGCCCGTGAGTTGCCTAACTCCTTGGATTCTTTGATTGATCTTGTCACCAGGATTGATCGCCTTTTACAAGAAAGAGCTCGTGAAGGACACAGCACAGGTAGACACACGACTGAGTCTAGTGCTGTTCATTCCTCTCCCCCGGCAGCTCGATCTACATCCAATACAGAGAGGTCGGGTGAAGAGCCTATGCCGTTGGGTCGTGGACCTCTCTCTCCAGAAGAAAGGCAAAGGCGACGTAAGGCAGGCCTCTGTTTATATTGTGGAGGAGTGGGTCATCTCATTGCACGTTGTCCTAAGCATCCAGGAAACTGCCAAGCCTAGGGTATATTGGAGGAGTAACCCTAGGCATCACTACTCCTGCTCCTCCACTCACATTACAAATAACCCTGCTTCTAGGAGATCACAAATTTTCTACATTGGTGTTAGTAGATTCTTGGGCTGGAGGAAGTTTTATCCTGCAAGATGTGGTGGAACAACTACATATTCCTACCAGTCTGTGCCCCAAGCCTTTAATCATCTCTTCCATCCATGGAGACCCTCTACCAGGGAGAATAACTCATCACACGATTCCCTTGGACTGCCATATTGCACCGAATTATACCGAAAGCATCACCTTTTATATCATTCAGAAAGCTATTTGCCCAGTTGTTCTTGGGATTCCTTGGTTGCAAAGGCACAACCCACAGTTTGACTGGACATCACTAAGACTGGTTCATTGGGGTCCAGCCTGTCATGGAACTTGCATTAAAGAATCCAATGCCTCTAGTACCATTATCTGTACCACTCGTCTGGAGGGCCTTCCTTCCCAGTATGAACAATTCATCGATGTCTTCTCTAAGAAGGCTGCAGATACGTTGCCTCCGCACCAGGAATTTGATTGTACCATTAACTTGGTTCCTGGAACTTCCCCACCGCGTGGTAGGGTTTATCCACTATCCGCATTGGAGACTCGTGCTATGACTGAATATGTCCAAGAAAACCTACAGAAGGGATTCATTCGACAATCCAAGTCTCCAGCAGGGGCCGGGTTTTTCTTTGTTGGGAAAAAAAGACGGTACTTTACACCCTTGTTTTGACTATCGTGGACATAATGCGATTACCATCAAGGACCGATACCCTCCACCGCTGATAGCGGAACTTTTTGACCGACTACAGGGAGCCAGAGTGTTCTCTAAACTGGATCTACGAGGAGCGTATAATCAGGATTCGGGAGGGTGATGAATGGAAGACTGCTTTTAACACCAGAGATGGTCATTATGAATACCTTGTTATGCTCTTCGGATTGACTAATGTCCCTGCAGTGTTCCAGCATCTCATTAATGAGATTTTCCAAGACCTACTTTATATATGCGTGGTAGTCTACCTTGATGACATTTTGATTTTTTCCTCCAATCTACAGGCAACATGTGATTCAGATGTTACAACGCTTAAGAGAGAACCGTTTATACGCCAAGATCAAAAAATGCATCTTTGAACAGGAATCCTTACCCTTCCTGGGGTAAGGATTCCAAACACCCTTCCTGGGGTAAGGATTCCAAACACGGTTTCCAGATGGATCCTTCCAAATTAAGATGTATCCAAGAGTGGCCCCAGCCGAAAGAATTACGTTCACTTCAGCGGTTCCTAGGATTCGCAAACTACTATCGTAGTTTTATTAAGAACTTTTCCAAACTGGCCACACCCCTTACTGCGCTTACCCGTAAAGGGTCGAACATCAAGGAATGGCCTATTGAGGCTGAGCAGGCCTTTCAAGCGCTTAAAAGCTCTTTTCTCCAGCAACCCTGTCCTCAACATCCCGATCCTAAATGCCCATTTATTGTGAAGGTGGACACTTCTGCTGAAGTAGTAGGAGCTGTTTTAAGCCAGCATGACATCTCAGGGACCTCCCATCCTTGCTCCTATTTTTTGAAGAAATTTTCATCAGTGGAGCGTAATTACTCCATCGGGGACAAAGAATTACTTGCCATAAAACTGGCTTTTGAAGAGTGGCGGCAATGGCTGGAAGGAGCTCAACACCGTATAATGGTATATACGGATCATAAGAATTTGGTATATCTTCAACAGGCCCAACGTTTGAATCCACTCCAAGCTCGGTGGGCACTCTTTTTTTACATGTTTTCACTTCGAACTGCGATATCGCCCAGCTAACAAGAATGTTAAAGCTGATGCCTTATCCCGATCGTTTTCCACTGAAGACACAGAAGAACCCATTCAGCATATTATAGATCCAGCCTGCATCACCCTAGCCACCACCTTCATGGTCCCACCTGGAAAAACGGTGGTACCTAAGAGACTGCGGAATAAAGTGTTGGCTTGGGGACACGATTCTCAGCTAGCAGGACACCCAGGACAAGCCCGGACCCAGACACTTCTACAACAGTACTATTGGTGGCCTGGAATGTGTAAGGATATAAAAGCTTATGTGGCTTCCTGTCCAACCTGTGCCCAACATAAGATTCCTACCGGGAAAATACAAGGACTGTTACAACCATAACCGGCACCCTCGAAACCTTGGACACACATTTCCACAGATTTCATTGTGGAACTTCTGCCCTCAGAGGGCAATACTGTTATATGGGTGGTAGTGGACCGATCTTAAAAAATGGCCCACTTTATCCCACTACCCTCCCTCCCGTCTGCTCTTCAGTTGGCTCAACTGTTTATGCACCATATCTTCAGACTTCACAGTCTGCCACAGCACATTGTTTCTGACCGAGGTCCTCAGTTCACTGCACATTACTGGCGCAATCTCTGTAAAAAATTTCACATTTCTTTGGACTTTACTACTGCATTTCACCCGCAAGCCAATGGACAGGCTGAACGTACGTATCATACTTTAAAACAATTTCTGTGCATATATGTAAATTCTCGCCAAGATGATTGGTCAACTCTTCTCTCTTGGGCTGAATTCTCCCATAATTCTCACGCCTGTACGGCTACGGGGGCTTCACCTTTTCAGATCATATTTAGACGGCAACCCAGACCACCCTTACCTTTGCCATTACCAGTTCCTTCCCCAGCAGCACAACTCACTACTGCACAATTAAGACGGCTATGGGTCCATACTCAGCAGATACTACGTAAAGCGGCACTCTCCGCCAAAAGCTTTGCCGATAGGCACCATCAACCAGGTCCTCGGTTCCGTCCAGGTGAAAAAGTATGGCTGAGCACCCGGCACATCTGCCTGAGAGTTCCGTCCATGCGACTAGCTCCTAGTTATATTGGGCCCTTTCCGGTGCTTCGACAACTAGGTCCTGTGACCTATCAACTTCGTCTGCCAGTGACATTACGAATCCATAACTCCTTTCACACGTCTCTGCTGAAGCCGGTGGTCCTCACTTGGCCTGCCCACAAGGTCCCTGAAGCCACACCGCCTAGGGCAGAAGAAGAGACGATTTATCAGGTGCATGAGGTACTTGATGTCCGTAAATGAGGTCGCACATGGGAATACTTGCTGTCTTGGGAAGGATTCGGACCGGAAGAGAATTTCTGGGAGCCTGCTAAGAACATCTTGGATAAAGCACTTCTCCAGACCTTTCACAATGAACACCCAGATAAACCCAAGCCTTCTAGAGGGAGGCCTAAAGGAGGGGATACTGTTATGGCCGCCGGCTGCGGCAAGCCGCGACCAGGGCTGACTGTCATGGCCGCCGGCCGCAGCAGTCCTCGGCCGGGACGAGGTACTCACCCGCGACATCGGGTGAGTCCGGAGGCTCCTGCAGGAGCAGGGAGCCTTCTTCGGCGTTTTCCCACGGCCTTGGCCGCTGCTAGGCCAGCCGTGGAGCCCAGCGGGGCTGAGCTGACGCCTCCCCCTTTCCTGGCTGCCTTAGAGCCGCGCGCGTGGCTGAAAATAAGATTTAAAGGGGCCACGACAGGAAATGGTCATGGCTCCCTTCTGTGACTCCTCCTTCATCCTGGTATTTAAGGCAAGGTCTACCCCTCAGACCTTGCCTTGGTATTGAGGCTTCTAGTTCCGGATTCTGCGTTGGTGTTCCTGGTCTCCGTTCCGCTTCTATTCTCCTTCCTTGTTGGACTGATTCTTGGCTTTCGAACACTGGACCGGCTGTCGTTCTTCGTTTGGCTTGACCTTGGACTGGCTGTGGATCCTTCTCCTGATTTGCTCCTGGACTGGCTGCGGACCCTTCTTCTGGCTTCGACCCTCGGAACGGCTTTCGACTACTCTTTGGCTTCGACTCCTGGACTGACTCAACCTACTGGAGGCACCAGCCATCTGGAATTAACAACCTGCAGGAGGCGCCTGCATCCAGACCAATCTTCAGTCCTGAGGGAGTCTCCCAAGTCCCAGCGGCCGGGTTCCTACAGGCTCCTCCTGGGGGAGCCGCGAGCTTCCAGGGCGAAGTCTTTTACTCGACTGGCGAACCTTCAAGCCTTGCCCTCCGACGGTAAGGACCAGAGAGGGTTAACTCCCCCTTTGGCAGTGATAACCTTACCTTGGAACAGGGGTTCACTTCCGGAGTCGTAACACAAGGACCCTGTCTGCTGTGCAGAAGATAATATCCAGTAGAATATTAATACAAGAATGATATGAAAGTTAGGCAGAATAGAGAAGAACCTTAAACTGTAATGTATTAGCGGTTTGGAGATCCCGCCATTCTGCTGGCAAGACAGTATTCACTGCATGTAACAATAAATAGGGAAAACATCAAACATATGCTTTGGTTTATCAGATTTATCCATGTAACCTACAGTAGTTCAGGCTGATCCATTCCTGCCCTGACCCAAAGTACGCAGGATGAATCCGTCCTGCTCGGTCAGCAGGCACTGCTTTTGTATATGTATAGTCACACCCTCTGAGTGTATCTCCATGCATGCCAAGGAGGAAAACCAGAATTGGTTTAACCTATCCTATGTGACACATAAAATTATCTACAAGCTGAGGTAGTAAAAAAAACAAAAGAAAGAAAGAAATGAGACTATAAAAGTTTGGAAACATTCTGCAGGTAAGAATAATAAAAATAAGGAACACAACTAATTATGAACCCACAGCAATTAGAGCAGCAACCATAATCGTGACTAAGAGCCTTCAGGACATTGATGAGAATACAAAGCAAATTGCATGTAGAGCAGATATTGCATATGTTAAAGCTGTATTATCTTACTAGACGAACAACATAACACCCATTAAAGACTCTGAGATCAAAGCAGCCATGCATCAAAGCAACCCAAATTTACATTCTGCCTACAGTCATGACAGTTAGCGAGAGGAAGTAATTTGGCTATGGAAAAATCAACTCATCAAGAGCTGGTTAAAAGCAAACGTGGCAAATTCCATTGAAATGTTTATGTCCATGGGCTCAGAACTGGAGAAGACAGACCTCTTATGAATCAGGCCTGCTCAGTCATTAGCTGCTGCTCTTGGGTATGTGCAGTCACGCCCACATGGGTAATTTTCAAAGGGACGTCTGCAGGTAAAAACAGCGCTTGAGCCACAGAGATGGACTTTTTGATATGTTTCTAAAATAGCGCGACGCAGCCTGTATGAGCGTAATTTTATACGCATAGTGAAGGGGCTTTCCGCTGGGCGGCGTTTGGATTTACGATTTTGAAAAGCATTGCACGCATATATTCTCAGGAAAGGTCCCCACGCAAAATTAGCAGCTGCAGCTTGTACGGAGAGCTTAGCTTGGATTATTTTGAAAGCAAACTTGTGCGTGTAAGTTCACTTTGAAAACTGGTATAATTTGTGCGCGTAACAGTTCAAAAATGAATGCAGTTACAAAATTACCCCATAAAAGGCTGTTAAAATTCATATACCATCTCTAATGTGGCTTAATACTCCTAGAGGTGAATTCTAAAAGCCCAGCACATGCATTAATTAGGGGATGCATGAACAAGTCAGGCTTGCGCCTGCCGAGCAGATTTTAAAAGCCACCCAGAATCACGTGTATCTCCCATAGCGCGCACATCTCCACAGATTTCAAAAAGGGGCGGGTCTGGGCACGGTCTGGGTGGGACATAGGCATTTTGGGACGTGAATGAGGGATGAGCGCGTGCCAAAGTCCCATGCTGTGGAATTTACTTCTGCTTTGGATGATGTGTACGTTCAAAAATAAAGAAAACTAGGCAGATCTGCAGGGTTTTAAGGGTCGGGACTAACTGGGGGGAGTGAAGGCTATTAAACTAGGGGAGACTGGAGGACCTATCTCTTAACTGGGAAAACTGGGGACAAACTGGTAGAACTGGAAATAGTGTCGGCGCGCTCCTTTAAAAAATCCCCCGATTTACGCAGTAGAAGCGGGGAATTGCACGCCCACTTAAAATTTGGTGCTCAAGTACCTGCAGCCAGACTATTTTAGAACGTGCACGTATGTTATAAAATGGCCGCGTCCCTGGGCATGGGCCGGTGTATGTGTGCCCGCACCAGTTTGAAAGTTACCATCCCAATGCGGCTATATAAAAAATAACATGCTTACATTATATTTTCAATTTAAATGTGCCAGTACCATGGCAATGAGTTCATTACTTAAGAACATAAGAAATTGCCATGCTGGGTCAGACCAAGGGTCCATCAAGCCCAGCATCCTGTTTCCAACAGAGGCCAAAACCAGGCCACAAGAACCTGGCAATTACTTGTTGCTGTGGCATTTGTCACGGTGCATTAAATTTACCTTGGATGCTTTTCATGCACCTGTGGGTCAAACTGAGGTAGCAAACCCTTCATTCAGTTGAGAAGCAGCGAAGCAGGAGACCTGAGGTAGGTTGCTCTCTTCTTCCTCCTGCTTCTTTCCTGTTCCTAGGAAAGAGAAAAGGCTGGGGGTTTCCATGACTTTGGATAGGGTTGGTTTGAGTATTTCTGCAGGTGAGGATTTGGGGGAGCTTGTGTGACTGGGAGGGGTGCTTGACTTGGGTGGTTTGGAAGATCTTATGTGATTGGGGGCTTTAAAGGGCTCTGGGGGGAGGGGGTGGACAGAGACCCCCTGTTGGTGTTGCCCTTTCCTCCTATCTACTGTGGATCGATTGGTGCGGGCTTCAGGAGACTGCATGGATTGTGGTCATGTTAAACTGACCGTCTTAGGCCTAGATTTTCTAAGACACCGCGGCGGCGTGAATCACACGGTACAGGGGGGCGAAGCGGGGGCCGGCTTTCGCACTCAATAGCACCATCATAAAAGGTGGTGCTATTGGGCTCGAAATAGGCAGCAAAAAGGGTTCTTACCTTTTCTCTGTCCGCCATGTCTTCGTGGCGTCCGCCCCGGTGCCGCCCTGACTTTTCGCGTGCGATTGCTTTGAAAAATGACCCTCTTAGTTTAATGTAGACATTTTAATAGGGCCACAATCTTGCGTCTCATATTAAAATGTGGTTTAGCATCACCTTCCTATTCTAACACGTCTTAGTAAATGATGATAATCCTCTGCCGACATGTTATGCTTAATTTAATTTCTGTTTTGGGTTCCATGATCCTGAAAGAAAAAAAAGAATTAAACTCAGTTAAGCAATTACGCTACATTTATTTTCTGTTCTATCAAGGTTAGGAATTTTTTTAACTGGAATTTTCAAGATTTCAATAAAATACTTCCTAAGTGTTAAATGGGGTAATTCACCGTGACTTTAGGGAAATTGGTGAATCTCAAATTCAAATGTCTGAATTGATTCTCTATAACTTCCTACCTTCTATAGAGAGAAAAGCGCTCCTGAATAATCATAGCATTAACTGTTGAATGTCCTTAACATCCTTCCCCAAAGATTGAATTGTCTCTGAGTGTTTCTGAAGGATTCTCTGATGATCCTGAGGAACCGTGTCCAGTCTCTGAGATATGGCCTCTAAACAATGGGAGTGATCACAAATGACTGGGATAAGCTCACAAAAACCAAAGCAAATTCAATTGAACTACTGCCAGTTTAATAAAACAACTGGGGGGCTCGAAAAACAGCACACTTACTTTCTGGAGTGGCAACCGCCGCCAGCAACCTCCCCCGCTGGTGTCGATTCTGAGGCAGAGTCATCCCATAGAGCATCCTGCCTCCTCAGCAGAAGCCCACCACAGAGATGACACAAGACTCATCTCCCCAACAGATGAGATGCTGATAACTTCCTCCTCTTGGACAGCAGCTATGAGGTCATCACCAAGCGCTCCCATAAAGTCGCATTCCTCTGAGTACTTGCAGGCAGTGGTGGCTGAATATCCAGCGGGCTGAGTAAAACTTCCCCCGGTGAAGACAGGACTCCTCTCTCCATCCCGCCAATGGGACTTAAAGCCTGAGCTTCTAGGGTGGAGGAAGCATATTCTAGGATGGAACGCTGATCCAGTGGAAGCGAGGGCTCAGAAGGGAAAACCTTCACTCGACCCTTCCTCTTATGCAGCATATTTCAGAAAGGGAAAACAAGTACAAGGAAAGCTAGGAGGAGCAGTGAATATGCGTTTGTTCATGCTACCATCTTGAAATTTCCCCTATGACCAGGTTTTAATTAGACCTTATCTGAATTCTTCCCCCCTCTGGAGAAGGTGCATTGAGTGAGCCTAACTTCAGTGCCATGAAAAATCGTGGAAACTGTTATAAAGAATAAAATCACAAAACATTAGATAGACATGGTTTGATGGGACACAGACAGCATGGATTTACCCAAGGGTAGTCTTGCCTCACAAATCTCCTACATTTTTTTGAAGGGGTGAATAAACATGTGGACAAAGGTGAAGCGGTAGATGTGGTGTATATTTGGTTATTCGGAAGGTGTTCAATAAAGGCCCGCATGAGAGGCTTCTAAGAAACCTATAAAGTCATGGGATAGGAAGTGATGTCCTTTTGTGGATTGCAAGTTGGTTAAAAGACAGGAGACAGAGAGTAGAATTAAATGGTCAGTTTTCACAGTGGAAAAAGGTAAAGAGTGGAGTGCCTCAGGGATCTGTACTTGGACCGGTGCTTTATAATATATTTATAAATGATCTGGAAAGGGGTACAACAAGTGAGGTGATCAAATTTGCGGATGACGCAAAATTATGCAGAGTAGTTATGATATGATAGAAGTCTTCAAAATCATGAAAGGACTTGAACAAGTTAATGTAAATTGGTTTTTTACTCTCTCAGATAATAGAAGGACCAGGGGGTACTCCATGAAGTTAGCAAGAAGCTCATTTAAAACAAATCAAAGAAAATTATTTTTCACTCAGTGCATAGTTAAGCTCTGGAATTCATTGCCAGAGGATGTGATTACATCAGTTAGTGTAAATGGGTTTATAAAAGGTTTGGATAAGTTCCTAGAGGATAAATACATAAACTGCTATGATGGTAATTAATAAGCAATAGAAGCTTGTGATCTATCTAATGTTTGGGTACTTGCCAGGTACATGTGACTTGGATTGGCCATTGTTGGAAACAGGATACTGTGCTTGATGGCCCTTGCTCTGACCCAGTATGGCATTTTTTATGTTCTTATGTTCTTAATTAGTTCATCTCTGCACCCAAGTGTGAATAAGTTCAGTGCTTCTCTAACTCTTTCTAGTTAGGTCACAATACCATCTCACCTCAGTGCCACCAGAAGGCCAGAATCTTGATTCAAGATTCATATGGCTAATGAGCCGGCTCAAAGTAAAACTTTAAAATAAATTGCAAAGGCCTGCAGCAGTGATTTACCAGCATGACTATAATAGATCCCTCTGGGTACTGGAGCTATTCCATGGTGTCCAAACATTTCAGCTGTACCTGTTATTGTGCTAAATGTAAATAAGATGAAAAAGATCTTGAGCCCAATTTATCAAAGGCCTGCGTCTACCTACTAGCCTATTAACTGCTTTAGATCTCAAGCATAAAGAGAAGTGTTTCAGTGGCACACACCAGCAGCTTGATTTATGTCTGCCTAAGTTGCACAAGCAATGCTTCTGCCCACAATAAATCAAATCCCATGTGTGGAAGTCCCATAGAAAGGGAAAAATCTGCTTGACATGCATGAGATGTCATCCCTAAATGCTTTACATTAAATTAAAGATACTTTGGATCTTTATTTAAGGATATTTAGCTTTTACGTATTCAATTAGGAATTTTAAATAAGATCAATAGAGCAGTCTTGCAAATCAAGATTAAAATTGTGCCACTGTGTCTCACTGACGATAGCAACATATGTTTTAAAGATCCTTGTTCTAGGAAAGGTCTAGCATTACCAGTAAACGTCAGTGCCAGACAGTATTATCGATCTGAATGCCAGTTCTTGTGACCTACAGGCTCTTCTTTAATTCTGCAAAATACTTCAGTGCTTTCCAAAGACAAGGGAAACAAGTTTGCAAAAAAAGTAAGTTTGTGTGAAACAATTAGACTCCAGCAACTAAATCATGAAACGCTGCAGGGCTCCATGGCCTTGAGCTCCCTTTTCTGAAAATAGTAACTGCTCTAGCATGACTAGGGTTCTATTATTTATATTAGCTCAGAAAAGAAGAGCTGAAATACACGTTTTCACTCTGAGGAGAGGCAGCTACAGGGTGATTTCTTGAGCTGATTGAAGGGAGCCCTATTAGCCTAGAAAGCAGGGACAAAAGCATAGATATTCTCAGATCTGGTGCCATACGACAATAGGTAGTTCATCTGGTCCAAAGTAGGCCAGAAGAAGTCCATTAAAAAAAAGGTTGCTCAGTGTACACACCATCACCTCTGAAATGGTGAAAGAACTCAAAAGGGCATGGGATAAACACTCTGGATGAGAATACATGGGGGTAACTTATTGGTGCGAAAATTACTACCCTTAAGCAATGTCTTGATGCTGTTGATAGAACTCCAATATTGCTCTCTGCATTCAACGGCAGGGGAAAAAGGAACTTGGGTTCAGACAGCAACAAATGAGGGCCCCGACTTTTACGGTCTGGGGAACTGATAAGCATGGGAGTGTCTTGGTGGTGTGGCTGTTACTACCCTTAAGCAATAAGCCTTGATACTTTTGAAGCAACTCCAAATTTGCTCTCTGCTTCAACAGCAAGGGGGAAAGGGGAATTTGGACTCAGTCAGCAACTGATGGCCCCGACTTTTATAGTCTGGGAAACTGATATGCAGATATAAGGGAAAAAAAACATAGGACTGCTTCTACGGCCAAGCCCATAAGTAAAGCACGTCAAGCAGCACTGTCTGAATTTTCAAGAAGGTTCATCACCCAGTAAAAAGGTTGCTGATAATACATTTTTATGGGTTTTATGGATTTTTGCCAGAAAAGGCAAGTTAGAGATGGGGCGGTAATTAGTTAGGGTGGCAGGGTCAGATTTGGGTTTTTTAAGTATGGGTTTGATGATGTCCTGTTTAAGGACAGTGGGAACGTCTCCTGCGTTAGGGAGCTATTTATGACGTTGGTGATGGGTGGCGCGATTATTTCTGGGATGGTCAGGAGTAGTTTGGCGGGGATGGTATCGCTGGGGTGTGTGACAGGTTTGAGTTTCTTGAGAATGGATTTGATTTCCGAAGTGTCAGTGGTCTCGAAAGTGTTGAGTGATGCATTAGGGTTATACGTTATGGTTACAGTGGGGGTGGGGGGGGGGTTAAGGGGCAGAGAATCGAGTCATGGTTTTTTCTATTTTGTCACGAAAGAATTGAGCTAGGTCTTCACTTTTGCTTTTTGCATCTTCTTCAGGTATGGGCAGGGGAGCTATCTTGGTCATCTCAGAAACATAACTAAAGAGAGCATTGGAACTGAATTGCAAATCGTGGATTCTTTTTGCGTGGAAATCTCTTTTGGTTTTGAGAGTTTGATTGTGATAATTGTGAAGGGAGGATTTGTATCTAGCTAGATGGGTGGGTGAAGGGTCTTTGCGCCAGATTTTTTCTAGTTTTCTGAGACCTTGCTTCATGATTTTTAGTTCGGGGGTGTACCAGGGTTTTTTGGAGGTATTAGAGTGGTTTATTTTTTTTGAAAGTAAGGGACAGATTTGATTAGCGATATTGCTGGTGAGGGAGTTCCAAGATGAGATGGTAGTGTCAGTATCTGACAGATCTAATTTGTGTAGGTCATTGTTAAGTGCGGCAGTGAGGTCGTCTATAGAGCAGATTTTACGAAAATGTATGGTATTGATTCTTCATGTGTTTGTATGGAATTAAAGTGCAGAGAGAGTGTTGTTCGTATAAGGTGGTGATCAGACCTTGGAATGAGTGTGTAAATGGGGGCGTCTAGGGAAATAGCATTGTTAATGAATATGAGGTCAAGGGTGTGCCTGGCTTTGTGCATGGGGTTTGTTAGGATTTGCTTGAAGCCCATAGCCTTGAGGGATGATAAAATGATTTTGCAAGAGGGAGAGGGCACGCGCGCGCCGGCGCGCCTATTTTGCAAAGGCCTCCAGCGCGTGCAAAGCCCCGGTACATGTGTAAGTCCCGGGGCTTCGTAAAAGGGGCAGGAGGGGGCATGTCCGAGGGCGTGTCGGCCAACAGGGAGTGTGTTCGGGGGCGTGTCTGGGGTCAGGGGGCAGTCTGAGGCGGGTCCGGGGGCGTGGTGATGGTTTGGGGGGGGGGCCAGGAGGGCGGTCCCGCACAAGTTACACCTGCCTCAAGCAGGGATGATTTAGATAGGGCTGGGAGGTGGGTTAGATAGGGGAAGGGAGGGGAAGGTGGGGGGACGCGGAAGGAAAGTTCCTTCCAAGGCCGCTCCGATTTCGGAGTGGCCTCGGAGGGAACAGAGGCAGGCTGCGTGGCTCGGCACGCACAGGCTGCCGATTTTGTGCAGCCTTGCGCGCGCCGACCCCGGATTTTATAAGATACGCACGGCTACGCAGGAGCCCTCCACCCTTTTTTTGGGATCTGGGGATAGAGAAAATATTATAGGTATTGTTAGGGAGCTGGTTGAGTAAGACAGTGTCTGTGTCCTTAAGCCAAGTCTCCGTGATAGCACGTATATCTGGGTTTTCATTAAGGAGTAAGTCATGGAGAAAGGCGGTTTTTTTGGTTATCGATTGTACATTGAAAAGCATTAGAGTGAGGGCGGTGAGGCCAAGGAATTGAGTAAGAGGACTGAGCATGATTGGAAGTAATTGCCTGGCGAGATGGCTGGGATGGGTGAGTGAATGGTAGCTGGGTTGGTGGGAGTAGTATCTGAGAGTAGGGATGGGGTGCCTAGACATAATTTAAAGGTAAGTAGGGGTAAGTGAAAAATATGATGAGCTTAGAAATTAGGGAGAGGGAAGGGGATAAGAGCAAGGGTAGGGGTGGGGGGGAAGGAGCGGGAAAGAACAGTAACGATTAGTGAAATTGGTGAGATTTGGTGCGTCACTAAGGGGCGCACCAAGGGGCCTGCTCCATGTTTGTGCTCCTTAGGCGCACGACACCTTGGAGCAGGCCTTACTTTAAAGGGCTCCTTCGGATGATGTCACTCAAGGGGCCGTCTGAAGCAGGTAGGAGGCGCGGCTTCGCATGGTCGATGGCGGTGAGGTGCGGCCTACTCCAGACCCCGATGTGTCAGTCGCCGATCACGGGAGCAAGGGCCGAGGTCGAGCCGGTTGGGAGGGCGGCTGAGAAAGTAGCGATGCCTTGGAGCAGGCCTTACTTTAAAGGGCTCCTCTGGATGATATCACTCGAGGGGCCGTCCAAAGCAGGTAGGAGGTGCACTTCGCGTGGTCGATGACGGTGCTGTGCGGCTTACTCCGGACCCCGATGGGTCAGTCGCCAATCGCGATTGATGTTGCACAAATGTAATGTGCAACTGATGTTGCACAAATGTAATATCAGCCGCTATGAGCCTCTGGGAGAAAAGTGTATGATAAATTGAAGAATAGACTAGAAAGAGATGTACTTGTGTATTTTCCATTTGAAAACTGGGCACAAAGTAGGGATATGTGTTCATTTATCAAATAAAATGAAAATCCATGACAAAACACTGGCATTTTGTTTTGTTCAAAATGAAATCAAACACACACATCCCGAAATTCAGGGGGGGGGGGGGGGTTCCATTGACTTTTGTTTAGGAAAATCAACCCAAAAAATTAAAATAAACCTCCATTGTCCTTTTCCATAAGTCTTCCAGAAGCCGTATCTAATTTTTATTTTTGATTGCTGAGGGGTGAGGGAGAGCAGTGTCATTTATTGTGTGTGTGGGTTTTTTTTATTATTATTTTAATGTTTGCTTTGGCTCAGTAAACAAAAGGAAATGTAATTAACATTTAAGTAACTGTAACACATATTTAAAAAAAAAAAGAAACAAAATGAAAAATTTCCCTGCCAAAACTCTAGTATAAAGAACCCATGAACTTTTGCACCTCTTGTTTTTTTTTGTATGAATAAAATTATGCTGGAAAATAAGGTGCCTAGATTTGAAAATGCAATCATGGAAGATAAGTTTCTAACAAATGTGTACGGCAGCATATGCACACATATATAGCCAGGATCAGATCTCCGCTACGCTAGCTCTCACACACAGTGCAACCCAAACAGAATTTTAGACAGATTACAGACAGCCAAGTTACTGTACCTGGGTAAACTGATTTGAAAATTGTCTTCTTAGTGATTGCTTTCCATTTTGGCTTTTGCCTTTCTCAGGTGCTCCCATGGAGCAGGCATGAAGTTACAATGTACCGGAGGCTTTTTTCAGGAATGTCCCTACTTCAGGGACTCCTGATATTCCCTTCCAACCACAGAGAGTCTGGCCTTGAACTGGAAACCATTTTGTGCAGAGCATAATTGTGGCCAGCTATAAAACAACTTTAATTTTATAGGAAATATACAGTCATTAGAAATATTTTCGGTGGCATGATTACGTTAAATCAGCAATGTTGATTTTTTTTAAGACATAAAACGTTATTTTATTTTATTTATTTTTTGCTAGCTTTAAATAGTTGTTTCTGAACTTTTTGGGTTCTACTACAAGTCCCAGACATGTTTGTATTCACTGAAGTTTGCTATTTGCAATATTATAGTCATATAACAGACTGGAGCAGGAATAACTTCATCTTTCCATTTACTTGCGATGAGCTGAAATCACCAAAGGTAAGCAAAGTATGGTTTATCTGACTGTGTTGCTATCTTTGCACCATAAAGTGAATCAGAAAGCAATTTGCATTACATTACATTTGTGCAACATCAGTATAAAGCACCATTTTGAATTATTTATTGAAAATTTAACTAGCGGTATGCCAGAAGGCTAATACAGAAATTCACAAATTGATTTTTTTTTTTTTTTAGATTAAATTAGTTTGGAGCTCACTTAACACAGATTAAAATTTAATAGTAACTCTTTCCTTTGCATTGCTTTTTTTTTTTTAACTGTGTTGTGCTATTTAGTAGGAAAGTTATCAATGTATTTGGTTACAGTAAGGTGTTCAAATGCTGTTTGTTTTCTTTGTGATGATAAAGAGGTTTATTTATGCTTTTAAATGAACAGTGTGTAATGTGAATTAAAAATGTACATTAATGCACCCTTTTAGCACAAAAGACATTATAGAAATGTAAAGTGCAAGCCTTGATATATTTGAGTTGCTTTACATGATTTTGAATTTCAGTAGTCCATGTATATAATATTTTACACATTAATGTGAAACCTTGCACGCTTGCATTAAGACAAACCTATTAAGGCATATTCCCACCTCCTTAACACTAATTAGGTGATAACACAGCATAGCAACTGATAACTTAGGGCCTCATTTTCCAATATCGCACAGTATTGCATGCGATACCAAAAAGGGGTGTTACCTTATGCTAATAAGCATGTGTATCACAAATTGTGATAACAGCTATGCAACACGCTCTTAATGCAAGTTGCACTATTAACCCAATTTGGGCTGCAGGCTAGGAGAGAGAGAGAGAGAGAGCGAGCAAGCACCTTGCTATAGTGCCTCTTCCCTAGACAGGTATTTGTATCCCTATGGGAGGCCCACCTAGTAACTCGAGGTGGGGATTAGGTATGAGTGTAGGGGGTTGGGGGTAGGGATGTGAATCGTGTCCTCGATCGTCTTAACGATCGATTTCGGCTGGGAGGGGGAGGGAATCGTATTGTTGCCGTTTGGGGGGGTAAAATATCGTGAAAAATCGTGAAAAATCGTGAAAAATCGAAAAAATGTAAAATCGCAAAACCGGCACATTAAAACTCCCTAAAACCCACCCCCGACCCTTTAAATTAAATCCCCCACCCTCCCGAACCCCCCCCCCAAATGACTTAAATAACCTGCGGGTCCAGCGGCGGTCCGGAACGGCAGCAGTCCGGAACGGGCTCCTGCTACTGAATCTAATGGCGCCGAAAAATGGCGGCGGCCATAGACGAACACGATTGGACGGCAGGAGGTCCTTCCGGACCCCCGCTGGACTTTTGGCAAGTCTTGTGGGGGTCAGGAGGCCCCCCCCAAGCTGGCCAAAAGTTCCTGGAGGTCCAGCGGGGGTCAGGGAGCGATTTCCCGCCGCGAATCGTTTTCGTACGGAAAATGGCGCCGGCAGGAGATCGACTGCAGGAGGTCGTTCAGCGAGGCGCCGGAACCCTCGCTGAACGACCTCCTGCAGTCGATCTCCTGCCGGCGCCATTTTCCGTACGAAAACGATTTGCGGCGGGAAATCGCTCCCTGACCCCCGCTGGACCTCCAGGAACTTTTGGCCAGCTTGGGGGGGGCCTCCTGACCCCCACAAGACTTGCCAAAAGTCCAGCGGGGGTCCGGAAGGACCTCCTGCCGTCCAATCATGTTCGTCTATGGCCGCCGCCATTTTTCGGCGCCATTTTGGAAAATGGCGCCGGCTGAAGACAACAAGATTCAGTAGCAGGAGCCCGTTCCGGACCGCTGCCGTTCCGGACCGCCGCTGGACCCGCAGGTTATTTAAGTCATTGGGGGGGGGGGTTCGGGAGGGTGGGGGATTTAATTTAAAGGGTCGGGGGTGGGTTTTAGGGGGTTTTAGTGTGCCGGCTCACGATTCTAACGATTTATAACGATAAATCGTTAGAATCTCTATTGTATTGTGTTCCATAACGGTTTAAGACGATATTAAAATTATCAGACGATAATTTTAATCGTCCTAAAACGATTCACATCCCTAGTTGGGGGCCACTTTCACATTCAACATGAGACGTACGAACAGAACAGTGGTCTCTTGTGAAGATTTGATGGCCTTCGGAATGAGGAAACTCACTCCGCAACAACAAGCTAGGTGGAGAGAACATTGTCCAAATCTCATCTTGGAGTGAGTTTCCTCACTCCGAAGGCCATCAAATCTTCACAAGAGACCACTGTTCTGTTCGTACGTCTCATGTTGAATGTGAAAGTGGCCCCCAACCCCCTACACTCATACCTAATCCCCACCTCAAGTTACTAGGTGGGCCTCCCATAGGGATACAAATACCTGTCCAGGGAAGAGGCACTATAGCAAGGTGCTCTCTCTCTCTCTCTCTCTCTCTCTCTCTCTCTCTCTCTCTCTCTCTCTCTCTCTCTCTCTCTCTCTCTCTCTCTCTCTCTCTCTCTCTCTCTCTCTAACAGGCTGTCCAGAAACATTATGAACTGTGATAAACCTTTACCAGCCTCTAGCACACAACATACCGCAAATGAAAGAGGCGTAGCTATTGGCGGCACACGATAACTCTTTCCTACTTTACATATGCTCTGTCCCAACTCCACCCCCTAAATTAAAAATTTGCATTCGCAAATCGCATTAATGGCTGTTAGCGTGATTTGCGGAATTATCTCCCGCGGTAACTCCTTGGAAAATGACCCCCTTAGCTCCTGCCCAGCTTGTTGCCATCAGGTGTCATAACATATTTCCTTGGTTTACAGAGAACATGTTGGACCTTAAGCACCTAACAAGGAACCTTGAACATTGCTGGCACAAGTCAAATAGTGAGAATGACTATCTTGAGTGTAAGTTGCATAGATAGTTTTACCACTTACAGGCTGATGCAATATTGGTGCGCATTAAACGGGCATCATGATTGAACGCCCACTCTCTTAACGTGCGCTGATCCACCTCTCCTGATCGCCGATTTAATATTTAAATGGGCTGCCATGGTAAAAAGGGGCGCTATGGAAAAGTTTGTGGTCCCTAACACCTCTTCAGCATCGGGCGCCCAGGAGAGGTGGCTGTCAGCGGGTTAGGAAAATGGGCGCTCGTTGTTAATTAAATGTCCATTTCCTATGCATAGCCACAGGTTAGGAAATGTTATGGTTTTGAGGTGTTTGAGTGGATTCTTGGGTACTGTGGAGATGACCACGCCCACAGGGAGGAGCCCCGTGAGAAACCACAGTACTAGACTAGACTCGAGACACGCAAACACAGAGATTTGTCTTTTATTATACAGCTGAGATATACCACCAGAGGTGGCAGTAGTGAGGTGATCCAGAGGTAGCAATCCAGGGGTGCTCGGCAGAGGAGACCTGTCTCCCAGAGATAGTATAGGGAGATCCAGATGCAGGTTCCCAGTGCAGCAGAGCTGTAGATGAGACAGACTGACAATCGGGCCGATACAGTACAGTGCACTCCGACAGAGCGCACTGTTAACTCTCTATTGGACGCGCATTTTCGACGCGCTAGCGTTACCCCTTATTCAGTAAGGGGCCGAAAATGCGCGTCCAACCCCCCGAACCTAATAGCACCTGCAACAGGGCGATATTAAGTCGGAGGTCCCGAAAGTTACCAAAAGTAAAACAAAAAAACAAAACAAAAAAAAATTTGAAGTCGGCCCGCGGCTCGCAGGTCGAAAACCGGACGCACAATTTTGCTGGCATCTGGTTTCCGAACCCATGGCTGTCAGCGGGCTCGAGAACCGACGCCGGCAAAATTGAGCGTTGGCTGTCAAACCCGCTGACAGCTGCCGCTTCAGTCCAAAAGGAGGCGCTAGGGACGCGCTAGTGTCCCTAGCACCTCCTTTTGCCTGATTTTACCATCGGGCCTAATTTGCATAGTGAATCGCGTGCACAGGAGAGTGGCCTGTGCGCGCTCTCCCACGGACTTTTCTGTATCGGCCCGAATGTTAGATTACTCACTAAGTTGGTAGCTATATAGGTGGAGATCCCAGCAGGCACTGAGCCAGGGAGAGCAGGCCCTCAAGGAGTGAGTACCTGATCCCAGATAGGCACCTGAAAGAAAGCAAAGGGCCCCCGAGGAGCGGGTACCCAAGTTAGAGAAATACCCCGAAGGGCAAAGAGAGCTTCCAGTGGCAGCAAGGAAGCGGCAGAATAGCTCAGACCGGAGGCTTTCCATCCATTCACAATCCTTGCTAACTCGATTAGCTAGCAAACGAAGGGCAGGCTAAATACCTGGATGGCATGACGTCACTTGAGGGGAATGCCCCTGAGGTTCCCGCCATGACGTGGATAAAGACGTGGGTGGCGTGCGCGTGCGCACCCTAGGAGGCCCTCAGGAGAAACATGGCATGAGGCATTGCCATTGCCTTTCCAGGGATGCCGGAGAGAGCGGCATACAGATGCGGCAGTAGCCATCTTCCCGAGGCTAGCAGGGAGAGCAGAGAGAAAGATGAGGCAAAAAGGTTGAAGCCGTCTGAGACCAACGGACACAACAGGAAAATGGACACTCATTAATTGAGCGTCCATTTTCCTAACCTGACCACTGTCATCTTTTATTGAACTGATTTATTGTATTTCTAATATGTATATTGTAAACTGCTGTGAAGGCTAACGCCAATACGGCGGTATAAAAAACCCAATAAACTATAAACTATATTTCTGTTCTCCTTTTTTAGGTTCCTCCGACTTAATATCGCCATGATACTAAATCAGAGGAACTACAGAAAAGCAGCATTTTCTGCTTTTCTGTTAACTTTAGGGGCTCCTCAAGAATTAATGCCTACTTTCCCTTGTCGCCTAATGTGGACCATATAACTTTTTTGCATAAACAAGGCTAAAAAACCCTTACTACCAGGGTCTCATTGTTGAATTTTGAGGTTAAAATATTGGCAAAGATTATGGTGGATAGATTAGCCATATATCTGCAAAACTTGATTGCAGAAGAGTAAGTTGGATTTGTCAAACGTAGGATTTCAGTGCACAGTGTTCACCAAATGTTGGCTTCAATGGAGATCAGTACCAGGCATAGGCTTCCATCTTTGCTTTTAAGCTTCAGTGCTGAGAAAGCATTTGACCAGGTCAACTGGCAGTTTATGTTTGCATTTCTCAAAGCAGTAGGAATAGATGGGTATTTTAATAAAGTGGTAAGAGTACTATAGAGTAAACCGATTGCCTTGGTATTCACGAATGGAACTCAATCCAAGTGTTTTGAACTCCAGAGGGGAATTCGTCAAGGTTGTCCACTTACCCCTCTATTGTTTATTCTTACATTAGAACCTCTCTTAAAAATGATTAAGGGAAATCAGGTTATTAAAGGAATCAGCATGGGAAGTGGGCAATCCCCAATATTTAAGCTTTCAGCATTTGTCGATGACATCTTGGTTCATATTATGGATGTGGAGACTTCCTTACTGGCTCTTTTAGAGGAGTTTGTTAAGTATGGCAGATTGGCTGGGTTTAAAAGTAATCTAGATAAAAACAGAAGCTTTGCTGATGCGACAGGAAGTTAGATCCTTATATGGGAATCAGATTCCTTTTAGTTGGGCTGGGGATTCTTTTAAATATTTGGGGGTGCTATTATATAGGGATGTGACCAGAATGCATAAGGAGAATTATAAACATTTATTATCTCAAACTACAAAACTTCTACATTCCTGGATAGATCTCCCTCTTTCATTACTAGGGAGAATACATTTGTTTCATATGATCCTACTAAATCGCCTAGCAGAAATCGGATTAACAGGATCGGCACACAGCTGGTTTAACTCCTTCCTAAGTAACAGAAGCTTCAAAGTAAAAATCAATAACAACGAATCCCCAGATGTCAAATCAACATTAGGAGTACCACAAGGCTCCTCCTTGTCACCTACACTGTTCAATATATACCTCTTGCCCCTCTGTCAATTGCTTACGGACCTAAAACTAAAATTCTATCTCTATGCAGACGACGTACAGATTCTGATTCCCATTACAGAATCTCTCCTTAAATCTCTCGACTTTTGGGAATCCTGCCTCAAATCTATTAACAATCTGCTCACCAACTTGAATCTAGTTCTGAATGCAAATAAGACAGAACTCCTAATCATCTCCTCGGACCACTCGGCCTTAATCAATCCACCAGCAAGCAACACCCAGATCACGCAAGTAAGGGACCTTGGAGTAATCATTGATAACCGTCTGAATCTTAAGAAAGCCATCAATAACACTACCAAGGACTGCTTTTATAAATTACAAGTCATGAAAAGGCTCAAACCCCTCCTCCACTTCCAAGATTTCAGGACCGTGCTGCAAGTCACGCTCTTTTCCAAAACAGATTACTGTAACTCTCTTCTCCTCGGGCTCCCCATTTCATCTATCAAACCATTACAGATGCTCCAAAATGCTGCGGCAAGAATCCTGACTAATACCAACAGAGGAACACACATCACTCCCATACTACAGAACCTTCACTGGCTGCCAATAAAATACAGAATATTACACAAGGCCCTCACCATAATCCACAAAGTCATTCACAACCAACAACAACTAGACCTCCAGATTCCCCTCAAATTATACTCATCAGACAGACCAATTCGAGAAGCATATAAAGGCACCCTGCAACCCCCTACAACGAAATCTACTCGACTATCATCTACCAAAGAACGAACTTTCTCTACAGCTGGCCCAGCCATCTGGAACAAGATACCCACAGAACTCAGATTAGAACCATGCCCGCTTACCTTCCGTAAAAAACTTAAGACATGGCTCTTCATCCAGGCCTTCACCTAACATACAGATCCAGCAATTCCTCACTAGTTCAGACACTGATTCCTATCTAAACCCTCTGACAAGTGTAGCCTATACAGTTATGCCTCTTCTCTTCATATTATTGTATTATCTAATTTGTTCAGTTATGCCTTCTATCGCTCCGGCTTTCTTAGCCCTCCAGGTTAATACCCCTTGTTATATGTAACTTTCATTTCTTGTTATATGGTTGACTTTGTTATTTCCCTCGTGTTATTTGTAAACCGATTTGATATGAATTTATTTCATGAAGGTCGGTATATAAAAATGTTAAATAAATAAATAAATAAATGATGATACTCCTAAAATGATTGCATCTGCTCCAGACAGTATCCATATGGTTAAGGAAAGGGGAGTCTGGTGGTATAGAATGTCAAATACGGCAATTTATATGGAAGAGGGCCAAGCCCTGCATACAACTTGCAATGTTAACAAGGAAGTGGAAAAATGGAGGTTTGGGATTGGCAAACATAAAATATTATAATAGGGCCTGCAACCTGAGACACGTAGATGACTGGCTCATGGGGACAAAATGTCACCCCCTTGGAAATGAAGGCTAGTTTGGCAAGACCAAGGTAGTTGCATTATATTTTACATAAGTCTTGTTTGGACTTTCCAAAACACCTTCAAGAGAGTATTCTTTTGGCTCCAGTAATCAGAACATGGCAATGGCACTATCAAAGAGCAGGGGTGGATTATCGTACATCTCATTTCTTGCCTATTGTAGGGAATGATGATTTCTCGCCAGGATCACAATCTTGAGTTTTTCAAAACTGGGGGACAAAGGGACTATTACTTTTGATTCATACTATATCTGAGGAGGGTGCTCTTTTATCTTTCCCAGAATTGTGTCACAGATTTGATTTGTCTCCAATGCATAGCTTCTCACATCTCCAATTAAAGCATTATATGCATTCATTGAATTTTCAGGTTTTGGAGGGGGAGCAGTGTGAGATATTTTCAACCTGGAAGACCCTGTCGCCACTCTGTTTCCTTCTAGTATAGAACCCTACAAAATTTGCAAACAGGACCTAGTTTTGAGAAAATAGCAAGCGGTTGGAATGGAGAATTGAATTTGAATTTATCGAGGGGGCCTATTCTCTCATGCCAAATGCTTCCTTAAGGGAAACTCAATATAAATTTCTTCTTAGTGTTTTACTCCCAAATCCAAGCATAGAAAAGTAACCTAATGGTGAGTGATCTATGTGTGAAATGTGGGTCGGGAAATAGGAATGTTGGGTCATAATTTTGGGGGTTGTTCTGCTTTACAAAACTATTGGAAAGCAACACAAGACTATAAACAGGAGGTAATGGGAGTAACACTAGCTATGGAGGCAAGTGTTCTTTTGACTGAGGATTTAAAGGATTACTCTTTTTCATCTGGCTATGCCAGATTATGGTGTAGGAAAGTTTTGCTATTAGCTAGGAAATGTATTCTTCAGAAGTGGGTAATGGAAGAGGCACCTAATTTAGGGCAACTCAAGAATATGATCTTTCAGACTTATCAACTGGAGAAATATATGGAACAAATGGATATGATTAAGAGACACTGGACCTATCTACAAATTTGGGATCTATACTTGCTGGCTTTATCACCCCTTGCTAGGAGCCTGATTATAAATGATATTGCTCAATAATTTGTTTAATAGAAAGCTAAATGGAACTGCATATACAGATATTGATATACTCTCCATAAGGTATGACTGGGATTTCAATGTTATTGGGGATGGGTTGGGGGATTAAGGGGAAGGGAAGGGCTTAATACATTATTCTCTTTGATTGTGATTAATAGCTGTTGTATTCCACATGGGCTGGAAAGAGCATACCAGCCCATGAAGTTTGTTCTGTTATCTTGCAATGTGTTTAAAAATAAACAGATTTAAACTAAAGCACTGACTTGGAGACATATTTTGAGGGGCACACAATTGTTAAATGCCTTCCAGGATCGTTAGCTAATAGAAATGCAAACCAAATTAATTGTTAACGAATTAGAGAAGAAAGTAAGGACTATGAAATTGATTATAATTGATATGGAGACCAATGACCCTCACTAGAAACTGAAGTACAGAGAACAATGCCATAGCTAACCTATTGCACTGATGGCCACGATCATAGGTGCCACTGCTGGAGGCACTCAGGCCACAGTGTGGGGACCAGAGGTGCAGGAGGAATGTTGCTGCCATGCTCACCACTTTCATATAGTGGCCCTTGATCCTCTTCATCTCCTCTACCCTGTGGAATTCTTCCCTGAGGGAGGCCACCACTGAGGAAGCGAGGACCCTTCTGCCACTGGTGAAAAGGACCCTGCCACCTCCACCAGAATAGAGATCCCAGTGACTGCCATCAATGGAAAGAAAGGGCCCATCAGCTGGCAGCAAAAAGAGACCCCTGCTGCCACCACCAGAAGAGAGAGCCACACAGCTGCCTGTGAAGAGAGGGCTTGCCACCGCCAAAGAAAAGGGCCCCCATGGCCACTAATGAAGACAGGGCCCTGCCAATGACCAAGTAAGGGCCATGCCAAGACAGCTGAAAGGGAAAGAAAAGAAATGTGTTGGAAGACCTATGGCTGTCAGGAATGAGGAAGGAAGAGCAATGCAGCAGGAGCCATGGCCTCTTGTATGAAAATATTTAAATACTAAATTAACTCAACTGGGAGAGAGGGGGCAGAGAGGGGGATGTTGATGATGGTGGAGGAAGGGACAGAGAGGGACTGTTGATGGTGGTGGTGGTGGGGGACAGAGAGGGAGATGGTGGTGGTGGTCTGGGAGGGGTCAGAGGGGGTATATTGATGGTGATGGGGGGGCAGAGAGAGGTGGTGTGGAGGCAGAGAGAGATAGTGGTGGTGGTGGTGGTGGTGGTGGTAGTAGGACAGAGAAGGAGATGGTGATGGAAGTGGTCATGGAGGATGAAAAAGGAAACTGAGGGGGAGAGGTCCATTACCTGCTATTAATTAAGTTGACTTAGAAAATAGCCACTGCTATTACTAGCAGCAGTAACATGGAATAGACTTAGTTTTTGGGAACTTGCCAGGTTCTTATGGCCTGGATTGGCCACTGTTGGAAACAGGATGCTGGGCTTGATGGACCCTTGGTCTGACCCAGTATGGCATGTTCTTATGCTCTTAAGAGAATGGTCGATACATTACAGTGCACTCCAGTGGAGCTCCAGTGGAGTGCACTGTTAGCCCAGTTTGGACGTGCGTTTTTGACGCGCTAGCTTTACGCCTTATACAGTAAGGGGTAATAGGCAGGATTGGAGGGGTGGGGGTGGGAGACCCTGGAGATCAGATAGTGGATGACGTCCCTCTCCCTCCACTCCCCTCAGAGTCCTAGCGTGTCATAGCAGTCCCCCTATGAAGTGGATTGCTAGAGCAGGCTCCTTGGCACAGTTGCACTCCTCTTTGGCCTGAGTATTTGGCACCTTCAAATTTTGGTGCCCTAGGCAATTGCTTATGATGTCTATGCCTAAATCCAGGCCTGTAGGCAGGTAAAAGAGAAATGTGTGGTCCAGAGTTGTAAGGATGTATAGTGATGCAGACCCTGTTTGAAAGTTTTTTGCTTTTCAAGAGTTATGTGGGGTTTTTTTCACAAGTTTGGATTTCATGTAAGTAGGACTGGCAGCTGGTTCCAGGGCATCAGAGACAGAAGATGCAATCCTGGTTTTTGCACAGCCACATTTGTTGACTTGTAGCCTTGTTTACAAGTTCATAGGTGCAACGAAGCAAACCAGAACTGACTCAACCTTTCCCAGGTGATCTGGAGCCATCTGGAAACCCTAGCAATGGGCAGAATGCTGGCTGCAGCTGCTTGATGCACTGCTTTAACCTGGAATGATTTGAAAGTTTAGTGTCTGATGCTTTCCTGGCAGGATGAAGGCACAAAATAGCCAGACAACGTTATGAGCATTACAAGAGGATTCAGAACTTTTAAAAAAAACTGGCATCAGTGGCAAGGTATGATTCTTCCTAATATGTTTTTGTGTTTTTAGCCTCAATCCCCAGAATAGTAACACAGAAACATAGAAGTGAAGGCAGAAAAGGACCAAACAGCCCTTCCAGTCTGTCCAGCAGGCTCTCATACTTATCAGTCTCCCATACTTATCAGTCTCCCATACTTACTTATCAGTTTCCCACACTTATCAGTCTCCCAGACAGCCAAGGTCAGGGCTCTTGTTGGTTACTGTTTGAGTCCAAAGTCGTTGAAGCAGTATCCCAGATACATTTTTTTTTTTTAAATGTGCTTCACTTTAAGCCTGCACCCTTCCCTGGACAATCACATCTACCTAAAAAGTAAAAACTTGTTCCATTGTTGATATTTAAATTTCTCCTGGAGTTTACAGCCTGAAAGCTCAGCTCTTTCTCATCCAATCACGAGATAAGCAATTCTGAGATATACTCTGCATTTTAGCAATATTCTGAAGATGATTGAATTATGAATGTATATGGAAGTTGAGCAAATAGAAAGTAGCCAGGATTGAAGTCTTGAGAACCTGTGCTACTGCTCACAAGTTTCAAATTTGTGCTAATTCAACCCCCTTTTTATTTTATTTATTTTATTTATTTAGGCGTTTTATATTCCATCGTTCCAAAAGAAGTTCAGAACAGTTTATAAAGTCATTAAAATTCTTGGTTAACATTCATATTCAAGGTCAACATAACAGCAAAAACATATTCTCATTCATATCCATAAATATTCTAGGTCAACACATCGGCAGATATATAATCTAGTACATATTCATACATTTTCTAGATTGACACAACAGCAACTACAGATCCTGATTCTAATAACAATACATTTAACGTCGTTCAGTCCTTATTGCTCGCTCCGCTAACATTATCTCTGGTACTGATTTTGAAGTTAATCAGCATATTGGTATTTTATGTTAAATCGTATACTTTGCTAAACAGCCATGTTTTCAACTCACGCTTGAAACTCTTTATTTCTGTTATCTGGCGTAGTGACTCTGGAAGAGAGTTCCATAACTTGGGGAACCTGCTATGGAAAACATTTGTTCTCTTATTTGTGTTTGGTGTGTGCTCCAAATAAAAGGCACCTTTAGAAGTCCTTTGTTTTTTGATCTTAAGGTTCTCTGTGATGTGTAATGTTGAAGTGTCACTCCTAATAAATCTGGGTTATTATTGTTGATGATATTGAAAATTAGAGTTAATACTTTATAATGAATTCTGGTTTGTATCAGTGAGGGGGTGATGTGGTCAAATTTTCTTGTCCCTAGTAAGAGTCTAGCAGAGGCATTTTGAAGTAATTGTAGTGGTTTTAGTAGTCCTGCAGGTAAGCCTAGTAATAGGGAGTTGCAGTAATCTAAGTCTGAAAATATTAGAGTTTGTAAGACAGTGCAGAAGTCCTGTATTGTTAATAAGGGTTTCAGCCAATGTAATATTCTCAGCTTGGAGTATCCTGTTTTGATTAATTTGCTTATATGCTTTTTCATAGTGAAGTTTTCATTGTTTTGTATTCCTAGATCCTGTACTTGATCTGAGGGAGTAATATTAATAACTCCTAGGTCTAGGGCTGGCAGTTTGATTATCACGGTGTCTCTCCTTAACCACACTATTTCAGGTTTTGGGGGGTTTAGATTTAGTTTCAGTTGAGAAAGTTTTTGTTGTATTACCTTCATGTATGTTGTCAGAGCTGATGCAGTTTTTTCAAATGTTTTGTCAAAAGGGATGTAGAATTGTATGTCATCTGTATATAGGAAGAAATTGATTCCTAGATTTGCTAGTAATGTGCATATAGCAGCAGAGAGACGATAAATAGTGTGGCCGAGAGAGCTGAACCTTGGAAGACTTCTGTTATCGATTGGTAAGGTGTCAGAAATTTGATTGCCCAGTTTGACTTGGTATGTTCTATCTTTTAGGAAGGAAGAGAACCATTTGTTAACTTTTCCGTCTATTCCAGTTTCTCTCAGTTGGTGGCATAGCAGGGTATGATCAACTGTGTCGAATATTGCTGTTAGATCAATTAGTACCAGGATATGATTTTTTGTTGTCAAACCCCTGAAGTACAGAGTTGGCTAAGGAAATGAGTAGGGTTTCTATTGAGCGATTTTTTTTCTGAATCCAAATTGGTTTGGGTATAGTCTATGTTAAAAAAAAAAAAATGTTCGTTTCCAGTATGTAATTTTTGTTCAGTTAAACCTCTGACTCTAATATTCTTCCTTCGATAATAAGTTGTTCTAATGTGATTAAATTGTATTAAGTTGTTCTCATGTAAACCGGAGTGAAGGCAATCTGCTATACTTCGGTATATAAAAGACTGGAAATAAATAAATAAAAATATTTATTTATTTTATTTAGCATTTTTATATACCGACCTTCATGGTTAAATACCATATCAGTTCGGTTTACATCGAACAGGGGTAGATAACTGAAACGGAAGGAACAACTTTTTTATAATCAAAGAGACAAAAGAAACAAAAGTTACATTTAACAAGGACCGTAAACTTGGAAGCTTAGGCAGCTGGAAGAAAAAAACCCAAAGAGGGTATTAAAATAAATTAAATACAAGAGTAAAAATGGAATCCGGTGTAGTGTTAGTCCAATTATTAGGGGGAGTGCTACTGCAAATGAAGTATTTAGAGGAGGAGTGAGGTTCCATTGCTCGTGAGCGGATTAATCATTTAATGAGTGTCCGAGGGATCCGGGAAGGCTTGGCGGAACAGCCAGGTTTTGAGTTTTTTTTTAAATGTAAGTAGGCAAGGTTCCAGCCTAAGTTCTGCGGGGAGGTTGACCCAGATGGCTGGGCCTGCTGTCGAAAAAGCCCGGTCCCTGGTTGAGATGAGGCGTGTGGCTTTGGTTGGAGGTGCTTGTAGTGTTCCTTTGTAGATTTCTCTCATTGGTCTGTTGGAGGTATGGAGTTTGAAGGGGATTTCAAGATCGAGATGAAGGTGATTATGGATGGCTTTGTGTATTACTGTTAGTGATTTGCATAGGACTCTGTGGTTGACTGGTAACCAGTTTTTGTCTTCTAGGTGGTAACCAATTATTGTCTTCTAGGTGGTTCTCTAATTGTGATACCACTGCTTTTTCTAGGACTTTAGCAATGAAAGGTAGGTTGAATATCGGTTGATAATTGTCTCAATCATCGATTCTGCCAGTTTTCACTTTTTAGGATTGGTTAATCATAGCTTGTTTTGCCCTAGCATGAACCAATCCTTCTGCTAGCGAGTGGTTTATTATGATTGTGAATGTTGGAGTTATTACATGTTTAACTGTTTTCAGAGCACTAGCAAATATAGGGTCCAGTGGGTAGATAACGGGTTTGATTTTTGTGGTGATTTGGTTTATTTCAAATTTGTATACTGGGTCAAATGAGTTCCATTTCGCTTGACCAAATTTTTCTTTTGGCTCTTTTATTGGTAAGTAGGAAGAGAATTGTATTTTTAGCTTATTAATTTTGTTTAACAATGAGGTGTTAGACGCCTCGGCCACAGGTGGCCGCGGCCGACTCCTCTCACCTCCTCTTCGGGCGCCGAGACCACCATCAGGATCCATGCAGCGGTGGGGAGACACCCCCACTGCAAGCCTCTGGCCTCCTCCTCTCTCGTGGCTACTGCTGCCGAATCAGTGCCGCAGGCCAACGCTCCCAGCAGCTCACTTCGGGCAGGGCTCCTCCTAGATGTGCGGCTGTGCCCCCTGAGCACTTTTAAAGGGCCAGCACCGATTGATGTAGCTCAGCCTCCTGGATGACGTCAGGAGCCTGGAACTATTTATAGAAGCCTCCTCTTACTGTTCCTCGATTTGGCAACGAGTCTGCTTCACCTTGGTGGAGTTTTCTGTGCTTCTTGGATGCCTTCTGAGTCCTGTTCCTGCCTTCCGAGTCCTGTTCCTGCCTTCTGAAGTCCTGTTCTTGTTCCTGCTCTCTTTTCTTGGTGCTCATGGACAGATCTTCTGGCTCTTGACCTTGGACTGGCTCTTGGTGATTCTCTGGCTTCTGACCCTAGACTGGCTATCGGCAACTCTCTGGCTTCTGATTCTGGACTGGCTATTGGCGACTCTCTGGATTCTGACCTTGGACTGACTATCGCGATCCTTCTGGCTGTGATTCTACATTCTTCACAGGGGCCCACCTAAGACCAGCCGGCCCCACGCACCCAAAGACTCAACCTGCGGGGAACAGGGTTGGTATTGGTGAAGCTCCAGTCGGGCCCTGCATCTGCTCAGCCTCACCTCCCGACGGTAGGTGAGGCGAGGGCCCCCCTCGCAGGTAGTGCCAACTCCTCAGGCAAGGAGTCCACACCCTCCTCCATCAGCATAACAGATTGCCAAGTCCATGGACCCGGCAGAGGCCTCTTCCCTCCAAGCCATCCCAGGCCTAGCTCAAAGGATCCTTGAGCAGCAGAAGGCCCTAGAGATGCTTGCCTCCACCGTCGAGAATCTTAATCGGCGATTGGACTCCACAGCTTCTACAGTCACCGCCTCACCACCGATGCCTATTGCCTCTCCTTTGCTACTGGGAGCTCACCCGGTGATTCCCTTAGCTGTTCCTCCCCGCTTCTCGGGGGACCCACAATCTTGTAGGGGTTTCATTAATCAGTGCAGCATGCACTTCAGCTTACAACCAGCTCTCTCCCCGAGGATGTCACAAAGACGACTTATATCTTGTCTCTTCTCGACGGGAAAGTCCTGACCTGGGCATCTCCCCTGTGGGAATGTGCAGATCCAGTTCCGTGGGACTTGAATGACTTCCTGACACTTTTCCACACTGTGTTCAAAGACCCCACTCGGCATGTGGCATCCAGGGTGACCCTTCTCCACTTATGCCAAGGTTCTCGGACTCTGTCAGTGTATGTCATCGAGTTTCGAACCTTGTCCAACGAGCTCCACTGGGATACTAGTTGTCTGAGGGCCATTTTTATGGAGGGCTTAAATCCCAGAATCAAAGACGAGCTCACAGCCCATGAGCTACCAGAATCACTAGATGCCTTGATCGACCTGACCAGGCCTATCGACCAGCATCTCCAAGAACGCTCTCGGGAAGTTCAACTTTCAAGAAAACCCTCCACTGGCTCCCAATGTTCCTGGCGTTCACCTTCCCCCAGAGGCCCTCTTGGGCACCCCAGGAACCGCAGCAGAGGAGCCCATGCAACTGGGTCAGGGTAAGTTAACCCCTCAGGAATGCCTCAGGCACCTGCAAAGCAGCCTCTGCCTCTACTGCGGTGGAGCAGGGCATGTGCTGGCGTTGTGTCCAGTGAGTCCGGGAAACTCTCAGGTCTAGAACCTGAAGGAGGACTCTTCCTAGACCTTGCCTCACCCATGCCTCCATTGACATTACCAGTTACCTTGATGATGGGAGCCCACGACTTCCATACCCTGGCCTTGGTGGACTCGGGGGCCAGGTGCAACTTTATTATGAAGAGCTTGGTGGAACATCTCCAACATCCACTTCACCGCTCCCCGGTTCCGTTGGTTCTCTCATCTATTCAGGGCGAACCCCTACCAAGTCGGGTCACCCACATTACCGCTCCCATCCAGATCCATACTGGAATGCTTCATGTGGAACACCATGCCTTCCATGTTCTTGATCGGGCCATACATCCCATTGTGTTGGGACCTCCCTGGCTACAATTACACTCCCCCAATTCAACTGGAAGACATTGCAATTGGTCCACTGGGGACTGGCCTGTCAAAGCACCTGTCTCAATTCTGTTTCTCCTCTACGATGCTTGACCACGATAGCCCTTCCACTTGGTCTGCCACCGCAATATGCCTCGTACATGGATGTCTTTTCCCAGAAAAAAGCCGAGACCCTACCACCTCATCGGTCCTTCAACTGAGCAAAGTACTGAGCCACCCCGGGGGCACACTTATCATCTTTCACCTACTGAGACCCAGGCCATATCCCACTACATCCAAGAAAACCTGGACCGAGGATTCATCCACAAGTCCACCTCGCCAGCCGGAGCTGGGTTCTTTTTCATGGGCAAGAAGGATGGGATGCTCCGCCCCTGTATTGACTAGCGGGGACTGAACACTATAACACTCAAGGATCGCTACCCACTCCCCTTAATTTCAGAGCTCTTCAATCGACTTCAGGGGGCATGAGTCTTCACCAAGCTGGACCTTAGGGGAGCCTACAACTGAATCCATATCAAGGAAGGCGACGAGTGGGAAACGGCCTTCATTACCAGAGATGGGCACTATGAGTACCTAGTTATGCCCTTCGGTCTTTGTAACACCCCGACTGTCTTCCAAAATCTGATGAATGAAGTCTTCCGAGATTTACTGTATCAATGTGTCATCATCTACCTCGATGACATCTTAGTCTTCTCCAAATCTCTCTCTACCCACCACCAAGATGTCTCCCGGGTTCTCCAACACCTTCAGGAGAACAGGCTCTTCGCCAAACTCGAAAAATGCGTCTTCAAGCAAGAAGCTCTCCCTTTCTTGGGGTATACCATCTCTAACCAAGGGTTTCGCATGGATCCTCAGAAGCTAAAAGCCAATCAAGACTGGCCTCAGCCTTCCGGATTAAGACCTCTACAATGATTCTTGGGCTTCGCAAGCTACTATCGTTCTTTCATCTTCAACTACACCTCTTTCCTGGCCCCTCTGATTGCCCTGACTCGTAAGCGGGCCAACCCTAAGCACTGGCCACCCGATGCGGTCTCGCCTTTCTCCGCTTGAAGGAAGCATTTCTTCTCAAGCCCTGCCTCTGTCACCTAGACCACAACGTCCTTTTATTGTCGAGGTGGTCGCTTCCACTGAAGGAGTTGAGGCCGTCCTCAGCCAATACTCCGCCAACCACACTCTGCATCCCTGCTCCTTTTTCTCATGCCAATTCTCCGCAGCAGAATGTAATTACATCAATGGCGATAAAGAACTCCTTGCCATCAAGATAGCTTTTGAAGAATGGCACCCCTGCACCAGATTACGGTCTACACTGACCATAAAAACCTAAAATATTTGCATTGGGCCCAACGTCTCAATCCATGGCAAGCCTGTTTGACCTCATTCTTTGGAAGATTCGATTTCATCCTACGATATCATCCAGCCACCAAGAATGTGAAGGCAGATGCACTCTCTTGAGCCTTTGACACCACGGATACGCCAGAACCCCCCAGCTTCAACATCGACCCATCTCAGGTCCTACTGGCTGCCACCACGCCAATTCCACCAGGGAAAACCTTTGTTCCACAACGTCTCCGGAGTCAGGTGTTGACCTGGGCCCACGACTCTCACAGCTCTGGTCATCCAGGACAACACCGAACCCTGGCTGCTCTCTGCCAGTTTTACTGGTGGCCTGGGACCGTGAAGGATGCCCGGTCCTATTTTGAATCCTGCCATATGTGCGTCCATCACAAGAATCCTACAGGTTTATCATGGGGTCTACTCCACCCACTACCTATTCCCAGTGAACCGAGGACACACATCTCAACAGACTTTATCATTCACTTTCCGCCATCTAAAGTCAACACTACCATCTGGGTCATCGTTGACAGCTTCTCAAAAATGACCCATTTCATGGCATTACTGGGATTACCCTCTGCACCTCAATTAGCCCAGCTATTTATCCACCACATCTTCCGGTTTCACGGTCTACCCAAGGTCATTCTTTTTTACCGCGGACCCCAGTTCATCACTAAATTTTGGAAATCCCTTTGTCAAAAGTTTGATGTCACCCTGGAATTTACGTCAGTTTACCATCCACAAACCAACGGTCAAGCAGAAAGAACAAACCAAACCCTCAAACAATTTCTATGGGCATACATAAATAACAAACAGGATGATTGGGCGGATTTACTTCCATGGGCTGAATTCACCCTCAATTCCCATCCATCGGCTGCCACCGGCTCTTCTCTCTTCCAAGTGGTATATGGCAAGCAACCTCTCCCACCTTTGCCCGTTCCTGTGACCGTCCCTTCACCGGCCGCTCAGCTATCTGCCAGAGATTTACATCGACTTTGGACCTTCACCCAACAAATGTTGCTCAAAGCTAGTCAGGCGGCCAAAATATTTTCAGACCTCCATCGAAGACCCAGTCCACATCTTAGACCCGGCCAGAAAGTGAGGTTGAGTATGCGGTTCATTTGCCTGAAATTACCATCTATGCGCCTCGCCCCTCGTTTCATTGGTCCTTTTTCGATACTCTGCCGCGTGGGCCCTATATCTTACCAGCTCCAACTCCCACCTTCTCTTAGAATCCACAACACCTTCCATGTGTCCCTCTTGAAGCCAGTGGTGTTGACATGGCCCTCCAAAAAACCGCCCGAATCACAGCCGCTTTCCTCAGAGGACGACTCCACCTATCAAGTATGAGAAGTTCTTGATGTTAGGAAACTCAGGAGGAAGTGGGAATACCTGCTAGCTTGGGAGGGGTTTGGCCCTGAAGAAAATAGTTGGGAGCCTCTCGCTAATATCTTCGACAGGGACCTCCTTGCTCAGTTCCATGTGAACCATCCTTCCAAATCAAAACCCCCAGGGAGGCACCCTAAAAAGGGGAGTACTGTTAGACGCCCCGGCCACGGGTGGCCACGGCCAGCTCCTCTCACCTCCTCTTCAGATGCCGGGCCACCGTCGGGATCCGTGCAGCAGCGGGGAGATGCCCCCGCCATAAGCCTCTGGCATGTATTTTGATGTTCTCTGACGATTTCCATAGTTTCCTCATCCTATAATGGTTTCAGTGAGGTATCCCAGTCCCATTTTATGATATGTTTGGTTAGAGCTGAAATTAAAATTTACTTCAGGCATGCACGAAGGGGCACACAAAGGAGCAGGCTCCTTTGACGCGCTCTTTCATGCACCTGTGGCGTTACAGCCACTTGGATGTGAACGCTGATGGTGGTGGTGTGCGAGCACCGGATGTTGGGTGGGCAGAGGGAGGGACCGTTCCTCTGGTGCCGGTTCCCACCTTTGCTTCCTCCTTGCTCTGTGGGGGAGGGGGGTGCGCACTGGACCACGCTGCTCCCCGTTGTTTTTTCCTTCAGTTCCCATGTGTCCAACAGACTTTATCATTGACTTTCCGCCATCTAAAGTCAACACTACCATCTGGGTCATCATTGACCGCTTCTCAAAAATGACCCATTTTATGGCATTACTGGGATTACCCTCTGCACCTCAATTAGCCCAGCTATTTATCCACCACATCTTCCGGTTTCACGGTCTACCCAAGGTCATTCTTTCGGACCGCGGACCCCAGTTCACCACTAAATTTTGGAAATCCCTTTGTCAAAAGTTTGATGTCACCCTGGAATTTACGTCAGCTTACCATCCACAAACCAACGGTCAAGCAGAAAGAACATGCATTTTTCTTCTTAAAAAATTTCTGGAGAGTGACAAAAATAAGAAGATGTTTGTTTTGTGCACAGAATCTAGCACTATTGCTACTATTTTTTAGTAAAGGAAATAGAGACTTGCAAATGTGAAAAATAAAGTACAACTGCACACTGCATGAGGGTGGTCGTACACCTAACAAAATTATGCCAGCCTACCGCAGGCGTGAATATATGTGGGGGTGAGGGCTGCCCAAGACGCGTATTTTCTTTATTTCAGTGAATCCTCTCAGATATCCGTGTTTATGGCAGCTGCTATTTGTTTTCCTCACTGTTTGTCCTCTGGAGGCCAATAAGAATTTGGGCGAATCAAACTCTTTCACGTCATGTAGGATATCCTGGACCAAGCAGGAAAATTCTTTTGCAAAGAAGAGTAACAGTATTCATGCTGTTAGAAGTGTTTCTCCATTTTAAAAAGAACTGCAGTGTCATGGTTGTCCTTTTGAAAACCTGGGTGCAATATTTTACAACAATATGAATACACTTCCAGCTTGAAAAACACAAGGCAGGAGGTGAATGTTCAATTAACACTTAATTTACATCTTAGAACCAAGGCGTGAAAATCTGACAAACTAGTTCTCAGACTCAATTATACCAAGCAATCTGATGAGGGCCAGAAAAGAAAACAACAGCCTTACTGCACGGAAGCACTTTATAGTGCAGACGTATGGTGATTCATTATCCTGATGATTTACCAAGGCAAAATCAAGGGGGCCAAGCAAAGGAAAATGCACTTGTCAACAAAAGCATGTATGGTATCGTTAATCTCTGTCAAATGAAAGAAGAATCGGTTTATCAACATGTAGCTATGATATATGCATGAATGGCAGAAATTCTACTATTGTTTAGTACAAGGTCTGTTTAATCTTAGTTCTTCAGTATTTTGTAATTTGAATAGCTTATCTTATCCAGCTGCTAGCGACTGTATACTAAGAAAATAATAATTGCCAAACTGGATCAGAGCAGAGGTCCATCTGAGTCAGTTTTCTGTCTCTGAAGTAGCAAGCAGCAGGTATTCAGAGGAGGTATATTAAGAAACAGGGAATGTGTAGAATGGGGATTTGCAAACTTCTTGAAAACATGTTTGCGAATTGCGATGCAATTTGGCAAATCCTGAAAATCTTTGTAAGTGTGTACCTGTAGAGTTTCAAAATTGCCATCTCCATCAACAAAATGCTTTGGAAGGAGGGGAGGGGGGATGCAGGTCTGTCGTATTGTTCTGCCATCACCCACTATGTTACTTTTTACAGGGGCCACCTTCAAATGCTGCAGAGTACTCTCCAACTTGTTGCAGCTCTGGAAATAAAATTCTGCTGTGGAAGACAGGTTAACCTGTAAGGCCCAAGGGATCATAGTCAGTCACACCAAAAAGAAAATCCATAGACCAAGAGGTAGATATTGAGCCGCGGTGAGGCTCAGCTAGTTTTTTTTATTTTTATTTAAAAATATTTTCTATACAGGTATTTGGATACCACCATTATATCGGTCTACAATATAAAAAAGTTAAAATAAACTATTAAAACAATACAAAAATATAAAATAACATATAAATCCATAGATTCATTCATACATTAGTTAACCCGATAAACTAATCCGGCTAACTTAGCCCATATATTCAGCGGCATGACTATGCCGCTGAATATATCTTTATTTATTTATTTTATTTATTTATCAAAATTTTTATACTGGTATTTGGGACAAGCCATCATATCGGCTTACAAAAGATACAATTAACTGAAATTCTACCACATTCAGATAAATAACATAAAAAACTGGTCATAAAAATATTACTAAAAATTAACTTATTACAATCTTATAATTATAAAACATAAAAAAGCAAATAAAATTACATAAAAACATGGATGAATCAGTAGACCACTCCTTTTAAATTAAGTGCCAATAGAAATAGCTATGCTCAGGTGTTACCCTCAGTGAATGCCTGTTTAAACAACCATATTTTAAGACTCTTTAAACTATATTAAGCTGGTTTCTAGCCTTAAATCTGCTGGATGTTTATTCCAAATTTTAGGCCCTGCTAATGATAGAGCTCTGTCTCTCATAGAAGTCAATTTTGCTGATACCAATGAAGGGTATTTGAAGATCTTAAAATTCTGGTAGGTGTATATAACCGTATTGATACGTTCAACCAGCTATCTTAAAGTTGGTCAGGTACGTTTATCCGGCTAACTTAAGGACAGTCCTATAGACTGACCAGACTTAGCCCCTTAATCTAACAGCCAAGCCTCCCTTCCACGTCTTATTACCAAGTTTTATAGTAACCTTCACAGCCATCAAAATGAGTGAGGCGACCAAAATGATAAAGGGAATGGAACAGTTCCCCTATGAGGAAAGACTAAAGAGGTTAGGACTTTTCAGCTTAGAGAAGAGACAGCTGAGGGGGGATATGATGAGAGGTCTAGAACGGGTTAATGTGAATCACTTATTTACTCTTTCAGATAATAGAAAGACTAGGGGGCACTCCTTGAAGTTAGCATGTGGCACATTTAAAACTAATCTGAGAAAGTTCTTTTTCACTCAACACACAATTAAACTCTGGAATTTGTTGCCAGAGGATGAGGTTAGTGCAGTTAGTGTAGCTGTGTTTAAAAAAGGGTTGGATAAGTTCTTGGAGGAGAAGTCCATTACCTGCTATTAATTAAGTAGACTTAGAAAATAGCCACTGCTATTACTAGCAAAAGTAGCATGGAATAGACTTAGTTTTTGGGTACTTGCCAGGTTCTTATGGCCTGATTGGCCACTGTTGGAAACAGGATGCTGGGCTTGATGGACCCTTGGTCTAACCCAGTATGGCATGTTCTTATGTTCTTATGTTCTTACAGCTCATCAAACTCATCAAAGTTTACTTTCTAACATGGTCTCTCCATAAAGGATATCACAGCCTTTGGAAGCCCAGTGAAACTACACCACTACCATTAGGATTGTCACCTTTGCGAGTTACCCAAATACCTTCTTGGAAACCTAGTATAGCCATATAACCAACCTTCAGGGTGGTCAGAACACATGAATTTTCAAGTGACGTTTACCAGATTTATAGGAACAAAGCTTGTATTTTTTCACTCCTAAAATATATAACAATAAGTGCTTTGAGAACAGTTGGTAAATTACGGAAAATCCTAGACGGTAGACTTATTTGTGAATCTTGCCAACAGAGCATGAGTCTGATTTAAAAACAAATCTCACTTTCATATTATACTTCGAGAGTGCCAAATCCAAAATCTTCAGAAGCTCATTAGGGATTCAGATTATCATTGGTTAGAATTTGATTATGTTGTTAGCTATTAAGATTTATTGCGAGCTTAACTGACCTTCTACTCTGTGGCCATTGTAATGGCACATAATAATTTATTGACTTTTATGGGGTCTTCCAACAGATTTCCTCTGTTTGCCCATCTCACATTGCTGGTTTTATTGATGATACCCAATGGGCTTCAACAGTAAATCTTTTGCAGTTATATGGTTACCAATGGACACTGAATTTATACCAGATAAAGCAATGTAGAGTTTCTATCCCAAAGACATTACAGTCTGAGAAAACAAAGGTTAAGTAATTTACTGAAGGTCACAGAGTAAGCAATGGAGTCAGGAACATTACCAAGGGCTTCAAGTTTTAAAATCTGATACATGAAGTTTTAGCATTAATATTTCTTAATACAAAATGAAGAATAAATAACAAATGTTGAAAAAGAACTGAATTGGAGTATTTTTTTAATGAAGTGTTCTTGGAGTATCACCCTGCTGTAATTCCTGCAATTTCTTTTGATCTCTGTGTTAAAGAAGATACCTTAGGTTGTTGACTGAATTTCATGAAAAATGTAAATATTCTTAAGATACCATGTGTATTTCTGGCTTGCCATCTCCAGAAATACACATGGTTTCTTAGGAATGTTTACATCTCCAGAAATACACATGGTATCTTAGGAATGTTTACATCTCCAGAAATGCACATGGCATCTTAGGAATGTTTACATCTCCAGAAATACACTTGGTTTCTTAGGAATGTTTACATCTCCAGAAATACACTTGGTTTCTTAGGAATGTTTACATCTCCAGAAATACACATGGCATCTTAGGAATGTTTACATTTTTCATGAAATACAGTCAACAACCTAAGGTATCTTTAACACAGAGATCAAAAGAAATTGCAGGAATTACAGCAGGGTCATACTCCAAGAATACTTCATGAAAAAAATACTCCAATTCAGTTTCTTTTTCAACATTTGCTTTTTATTCTTCATTTTGTATTAAGAAATATTAATGCTAAAACCTCATGTAGCAGATTTTAAAACGTGGAGCCCTTGGTAAAGTTCCTGACTCCATTGCTTACTCTGTGACCTTCAGTAAATTACTTAACCTTTGTTTTCTCAGACTGTAATGTCTTTGGGATAGAAACTCTAAATTGCTTTATCTGGTATAATTGCAGTGTCCATTGGTAACCATATAACTGCAAAAGATTTACTGTTGAAGCCCATGGGTGTGTGTATGCTGTGTATATATTAGATATATCTCTGATTTAATTGTATGTGATCCTCATTGAGGAGACATGAAAAATTTGAACTTGGCATGATTAGAGAAATTTTAGGTGACTACTGTAGGCAAGTCATAAATTATCTTTTGAAGCCAAGATGACTGGATGACTGATATTATCAGATCCAATTAAAAATGTCCATCCCCTATACAGTATATAGATAAGTAAGCTTATATGGGGATGAACATTTTTATCCATCCCTTATATATGTATATAAATATATATAGATATCTATCTATATCTATATTTATATCTGTATCTGGATACACATGAAGCATCCCTTCTTGCTTCATTTGCCACCCCACCAGTGGGCTCTCTGCTCTGGATACTACCTTCATGCCTAGGTAGAAAATGCAAGGAATGGTTGGATGGGGCAAATGACTGACCATATACTGATAGGCTGCTTGGTAATGTAATATTAAGGGAAACCCCAAAAAAGAGGAATTTAGAATTGCATGCCAATTTCAAAAAGTGTGTTTTATGACTCCATGACCTGGATGTTTATGTTATAGAAGGTGTCTTTCACGTGCTCTGTTGGGGGTGGAGGAATGGAGGTAGGTATCTGTGTGGGGGGAGTCAATGGGTAATGGATAGTAGCGTGTGGGTTGGTAGGCTTGCAGAGGGTGTGTGGGTGGGAGGGGATGATGTATGCACTAGTGGCGATGGTGGTTTGTGTGGGTAGTTGTGAAGGTTGGATGTACATGTGGATGCTGTGTATGGGGGTAGTGATTATGTTTGTTAGCACTGATGTAAGTGACAGGTGTGTGTGTGTGTGTGTGTGTGTGTGTGTGTGTGTGTGTGTGTGTGTGTGTGTGTGAAAAATGAGTGTTCAAGAGAGTGAGTAGAGGGTGGTGTGTACATGAATTCTTCCCCCTCAGACTCTCCACTTTGTATCCTTCTTCTCATCCCCATGCTTGTATGTAGAGGGGGAAGTAGTGGTATAGGTGGGGTGTGACTGAGAGATATGAGTAGTGTTGGGGGGTGTGAATGTCAGGAGGCTGGGGATGTGTGTGGAGGGGTAGGGCCACTCTTTTCCCCTCAGATGCTCCTCTTTGCCTCCCTCTCCTTATCCCTGTGTGGATGTGACTGGGAGGTGATGGAGGGACGTAAGTGGTCATGTGTGGGAAAGGGAGGTAGGATTGTCAGCTGCTCCAGATTTTCAGGTTTTTGATCCAATATCAAAATCAGTCCATCTTGCCTATTAGAGACAGTTTTTTAGAAATTTTATAAGTGCTAATTTTTATCTTTATTTTATGTTTCATACCTACATAAAAACATAAGAAATTGCCATGCTGGGTCAGACCAAGGGTCCATCAAGCCCAGCATCCTGTTTCCAACAGAGGCCAAACCAGGCCACAAGAACCTGGCAATTACCCAAACACCAAGAAGATCCCATGCTACTGATGCAATTAATATACTCCAACACCCACTGTTCAAGGGAAACCCTTGCTCGGTGGTTTTGTGCGGTGGCTATGTTAAAGGACAACCACTTTGTAATTGTCCCTATTTATAGCCCCGTGTTTTACTCTTTATTATTCACTCTTTATGTCCATTTTTCTCTTTTTTTTCTTTCTTTTTATTTTCTTTCTTTTACACTTCTCCCTGGCTGCTTATCCGACCCAATTATCAGTTTTTCCTTTTATCATGTACTTATCAAGGCTGCCGCCCTTATTGCTTCTCACGGGTTCGGATCTGCCTGCCCGACATTGGCCATGCTTCAGTGTAAAAGAAATAAAAAGGTCCCTGAAACAGGCAACGTCTTGCCGAAACATGGCCAATGTCGGGCAGGCGGATCTGAACCCGTGAGAAGCAATAAGGGCGGCAGCCTTGATAAGTACATGATAAAAGGAAAAACTGATAATTGGGTCGGATAAGCAGCCAGGGAGAAGGGTAAAAGAAAGAAAAAGAAAGAAAATAAAAAGAAAGAAAAAAAAGAGAAAAATGGACATAAAGAGTAAAACACGGGGCTATAAATAGGGACAATTACAAAGTGGTTGTCCTTTAACATAGCCACCGCACAAAACCACCGAGCAAGGGTTTCCCTTGAACAGTGGGTGCTGGAGTATATTTTGTATAGGGAAAGAGGTTGGTTAGTGAATACTGATGCAATTAATAGCAGTGGCTATTCCCTAAGTAAACTTGATTAATAGCCGTTAATGGACTTCACCAAGAACTTATCCAAGCCTTTCTTGAACCCAGCTACACTAACTGCACTAACCACATCCTCTGGCAACAAATTCCAGAACTTAATTGTGCGTTGAGTGAAAAAGAATTTTCTCTGATTAGTCTTAAATGTGGTACTTGCTAACTTCATGGACTGCCCACTAGTCCTCCTATTATCCGAAAGTGTAAATAACTGATTCACATCTACTCGTTCAAGACCTCTCATGATCTTAAAGACCTCTATCATATCCCCCCTTAGCCGTCTCTTCTCCAAGCTGAACAGCCCTAACCTCTTCAGCCTTTCCTCATAGGGGAGTTGTTCCATCCCCTTTATCATTTTGGTTGCCCTTCTCTGTACCTTATCCATTGCAGTTATATCTTTTTTGAGATGCGGTGACCAGAATTGTACACAGTATTCAAGGTGCGGTCTCACCATGGAGCGATACAGAGGCATTATGACATTTTCCGTTCTATTAACCATTCCCTTCCTAATAATTCCTAACATTCTGTTTGCTTTTTTGACTGCTGCAGCACACTGAGCCGACGATTTCAAAGTATTACCCACTATGATGCCTAAATCTTTTTCCTGGGTGGTAGCTCCTAATATGGAACCTAACATCGTGTAACTACAGCAAGGGTTATTTTTCCCTATATGCAACACCTTGCACTTGTCCACATTAAATTTCATCTGCCATTTGGATGCCCAAACTTCCAGTCTTGCAAGGTCCTCCTGTAATGTATCACAGTCTGCTTGTGATTTAACTACTCTGAATAATTTTGCATCATCCGCAAATTTGATAACCTCACTCGTCATATTCCTTTCCAGATCATTTATAAATATATTGAAAAGCACCGGTCCAAGTACAGATCCCTGAGGCACTCCACTGTTTACCCTTTGTCAAACACCTTCTGAAAATCCAAATACACTACATCTACCGGTTCACCTTTATCCACATGTTTATTAACCCCTTCAAAAAAATGAAGCAGATTTGTTAGGCAAGACTTCCCTTGAGTAAATCCATGTTGACTGTGTTCCATTAAACCATTTCTTTCTATATGCTTTGCATTTATTAAGGGAACTGAGTCACTGTAATTTTATATTGCTTGCACCTCTTTACTGCTCTTTTGGGCTGTCAGCTCTTGGAACCTGACCCAGCTGGGGTTAGGGGGTAATGAGCCTTCGTTAATTCCTTCTAAAATCTGGTGCAGGGGAGCTCTTGAGTTGGCCAGTAGATGTCACTCTTGAGAAACAGCTGGGACTCTCTGTCAGGTCTTTATGGCATCCTCAGCCATTGCTGGCCCCAATCCAAGTCCAGGAATCAAAACTCAGATGTTGTCGTCATTGGACAATTGATCCAGCCCTCTGTCGCTTTTCTGATATACTTTAAATGCATGTAAGTGAAAGGAAAACAAGATTATTAAAAGAGAAAAACAGTGCTATTACACAGCTCTCCCACAGGCAAAACAAACAAACAAGAACAGTTTATCGCTTCCTAGGAGTTGGGAAAAAAAATAAAAGCCAGTAGGGGTGACAGCAATAGACCGAATTACTAGAATTCACTTCTTCAATCCTTATATTATATACCCCACGGTTTGTTTAACAATGACTAAAAACACCGGTGCAGAGAAAATCTTTTCATTTTAATGTTAAATCCTTTTTCCTTAAAATAAATCAAAAAATGTCACCAAAGTACTGCAGACATACACAAGCAAAAGGGTGATTTCTAATTAAAATTTAAAATGTTTCTCTGCACCAGCATTTCGGGTTGTCTTGGGGATTTTGCTCACTCAAGAACATCTTGTGACTTTTCTATATATGAATGAAACAGAAAAGTTAAAGAAACTCTCAAGTGTTCAAAATTCTTTGAACCAATACACAATTGGTTGGACTGGGATGGTGGCTGAATGTCAAGTGCTGTGCTCGGCAGTGGACCGGGGTTGTATTTTGGTGGCCAGCTCTTCTGTTCCATGGCCACCTAGGGCTGGAAAAGTGGTGGAGGCAATGTTTACAAGCAGACGGTCCCAGTTCTCACACAACAGTGTCATCCAAGTGGGCAAGATCTGAGGTCGTGGTCCAAAGGCCACATTTCTTCTAGGCAGAATAAGCAACTGCCTAGGGGTGCCTTTAAGGGCGCAGGTAGGAGCGGACGGCCGCTGTCACACAGCCTGAACACGGGGGGCCACCCAGATGTGGGAGGAGGTACCACTTTTCATCATGGTGCATCTTTGGAGGGGGAACTCTCCCCCACCCTGGTTTCTACACCCCCCAGTAGGGACAGCTCCCTTCCTGGCTCCCACTTCCTCGGATGGAGATATCCCCGTCCCCATGCTCCTGTGCCTCGGGGGCACCCGAGAGGTAAACCCAGTCCTGTCTGACCCACAATCGCAGGGTTCCAGAAGGAGTTCTGACACATGGGGGGGGGGGGGGGAAGAATTGTAAATGTAGGCTCCAGATCCCGCCCTGAAGGAAGCAGGAGGAAGCCACCAGGTGAAAAAAAACACACTCGGTCCTACTATCAAAGGATTTCTTTTTGTCATGAGTGAGAACCTTGTTTGAAAATAAGATCCATATAATCTTATAATTCTTCAAGCACAATACTGTCAGCCTTATACTTAATTTGCAAAAAAAAAAAAAATTGGACACAATTCTTTTGCCAAAGGCCTTTGCTGTGCTTCATAGATTAAATTAATGTAGCGGCAGCTATAAATACTGTAATACTACTAAACCTGATATATTCAGTGCGACTTTATGATGCAGATAAAAATGTAATTATACTTTTCATGAGAAGTAAACACAAGAGGGGCATTTGCCAGCAGCAATGTGGATTATTCATTTTCAGTTATTTTGTTAGGAAACAAGTCTAATACTGAACTGAAGAACTTGTGGGACTCAAGCTTCATAATGCAAACAAATTTAGCAAAATTGTACTTCAGCACATTCAGCCCCAGGACCGAAATACTCTCGGGTCTAGCCACATGCAGAAAATTGGAAGTGGGTGTGTGTTTGTCTTGGGGTTCTGCCGCCTACTCTTTGTGTCAGTACCTGCCAACTAAACCCGAGATGCCAGGGATAGCAGGATGGCTCCATCCTGCTTCTCTAAAGCCTATTTATTAATTAATATATTTTGAAAATTTCTATTCTGCTCATATCTGAAAACAATTTATGGTGGATCACATGATAGCATTCAAAATAAAACATAATAAATAAACAATTAAAACAAAGCTTAAAACATAGTATAAAAAACATAAATGCAAGATAAAAAACACAAAAACATGATTAAATGTCAAAGCTCAAACACCCATAAATACACGTGAAACATAAAATAGACTGCTCAAAAATATTCCTCTTAGCCTCACTGAGAAAGGTCATTATTCTGCTTCTCTGTACTTTTTGCCTTAACAACCTTTCTACAAAGCTGAATATATAAAGCTCCAAAATAGCATTGAAATAAATCTCACAAAACTGGTTATTTATCTGGTTCACCAAATGTCTCCTTATAAAATATAGGTTTAACCACCTTTCTAAAGGTAATGGGACATTTTTGGCTCCTAATTGAGTCCGGAAGGGCATTCCATAGGGATGGACCCACTATGAAAAAGGCATGCTCATGGGTTTCATCCAAGTGTATCAAACTGAATGAGGGAACCTCAAGTAAGGATCTACCTGCAGATCATAAATTATGTGACTATTTCAAAACAGCTGACAAATAGAATAACATCCAATAATTAAAAGCGCATATAAAAAATTGTAAAAATGTTCCAAACACCAAAAGGTATTGCAAAACAGAAGACACATCAAATAACACCCACTGATTAAAAATAATAAGGATAAAAAAATATCCCTACTCTCCATATCGGGGAACTTCTGATTTGCAGATGCCCTGAGATTGTCATAGATTAGCCGTGGAGTTGAAAGTGAGGATTGTTGCTCACAAACTTTCTCCTCTCTCTCTCTCTTATATACCTATACAAACATGCTTTTACACACATGCTCTTTCACAGGCTTCCTCTCTTTCTCACTCTCAAATGCACAGGCTCGTTTTCAGATACACATGCACACACACATAGACAGACATCCCAACTCCCTCATACAGGCTCCTTCCCTCTCTTCCTCTCTCACTCACACACAGACTCCCTCCCTCTCTCGCTCACACACAGGCACCTCACTCCCTCATACAGGCTCACTTTCTCTGCCTGTTCACTCACACACATAGCCTGGCTCCCTGTCATTGGAATACAGACTCTCTCTCCCTCTTACATACACAGGCTCCCTCTCATGCTCTTACATACACACACACACACAGACACACACACTGGCTCCTTCTCACTTCTCACTTTCTCACTCGCAGACAAATAAATAAGTTCCTTTGCTTTCTCATTCTGGGCCTTTCCCTGTCTCCTTCCTCAGCAGACAGGATGGGCTCTGTCCGCAGCTCTTGCAGGCTTCAGGTCTTAGGCAGCTTTTCTCATCTTTGGCCGCAGGAGGGATGAGCTCCACCCATGGCCCTCCCGGGCCTTCTCGTCTTCACCATGGGTGGGATGGACTTCGCCCATGACCTGGCTGAGCCATTCACTTTATCTTCATATGCTAGGGGATTGGGCTCCTCTCATGGCTCCACTGGGCTACACGCCTCATCTTCAGCCACAGGCAGGATGAACTCTGCCTATGGCCTTCTTTGGCCTTCTAGTCTTCGTCCATGGGTGGATTGATTCTGCCCGCAGCCCCTCTGGACTGATCTCCGTATTGGTTGTGTGACGAATGGGCTCCACCTTTGCCCCTCCTGGGCCTTCCTGTCTTCGTTCACAGCCCCACTGAGCTACACTTCTCATCTTCAGGCACAAGCAGAATGAGCTCTGTCTGCAGCCACACTGGGTCTTTTTGCCTCCTGTCTCTGATCAGGGAGGGGCTCGTGCTGAGGATTTTGCCTCCCTTTAAGGGTTGGCATGCTAGGTCAACCCTAGTTTACCAGTTTATAGAAGTGCCAACCATGCTTGCTGTTTAGTCAGGAGTCCAACAAGTAAAGAATTACAATAGTCCAATCCTGTAATGACCAATGCTTGCAACACCATGCAAAAATCTTGCTAAAATAATAAAGGCCTATGTCTATAGAGCATGAGCATCTTTACAAACAAGGACCTCACTAGAGCACTAATCTGATGTTTCATCGATAGATTAGAATCCAAGGTAATTCCTAGATTCTGGACAATAGATGAAACCCTAATGTCATTGCCAGCTAGTTTAACATTGATAGCGCATCATCCAGAAGCAGCTTGCTCATAATCAAAATTTCAGTCTTATTTGGGTTAGAGCAAGGTAATTATGTGTTAACCAAGTGAGAATAAAATTGTAGAGAAATAGAAATTAAGCATTTTACCAGTTGCCATCCAAGATTCAAGTTTAGGTATAAAAAAAAACTGGATATTGTCTGCATAGATCTTAAAATTAATACCCAGGTGATACCACTCACAGACCGCTGCGTCATGCCCAACCGCCGAACGCCACCATTCCGCAGCAGAGACGTGCTGCCAGGGGTCCCCCAGGTGCACGCGCACGCAACAGCCCATTTCTTAAAGGGCTCGCGGCAGGAAACCCCAGTGGCACAGGTGATGGACATCATCAAGCAGCCCCTATTTAAAGGGCAGCTTGACTTGCCTTCGGGGCCTCAGCTACAGGTCCCTTGTCTGAAGCGTTTTCCTGCTGTTGCCTGTTATCTTGTCGGACTGTGCCTGAATCATTGTTGCTTGCTGCCTGCCCTGACTCAGACTGTGCCTCGGACTCCTCTTGCCTGCCGCCTGTCCCCGGATTATACTCTGGACACCTCTTGCTGGCCATTGACCCACTCAGAGGACAGCTGTCAGGCCCCGTGCCTAGATGCAGCCTTCGTCAAAGTGTCTGCCTGCTATGGCAGGGAGCCCGGGGACCCCTTCGTGGGGCCTTCCACTCTGTCGCAGTACAAGAGTCCATGTAAGTAACACTAGGGAATTCAAAATCTAGCAAAACGGAGTCATATAAATATTAAAAACTACAGCAGAGATTACTGACCCCTGTGGAACCCCAACCATCGAGTGTGCCATTGAGATGATTCTGTCGCAATGGTAACATTTTGCTTTCTGTACATCAAATAAGATAAAAACCAGTTAAAATTTGTTCCAGAAATACCAGTTTCTTTAAGTCGGTTAAATAAAATCACATGATTAAACATATCAAACGCAGCAATAATAACTAATCAAACCATCACATAAGATTTCCATCAAAGCCACATCTGATCATATCCACTGAGGACAATAATAAGGTTTTGGTGCTATGCAGATTTCTAAATCCAAATTGACATGGATCTAAAACAGCATGTTCCTCTAAAAAAAAAATCATTCAATTGTATTAAAACTGCAGATTCAATAACTTTAGAAACAGGACTATAATTGCTATAACATGCTGGGTCTAGCAATGGCTGAATGGATGTCCTTTTTAAAGATGGGAAGTGACCCTCTTGGTAAGGAATTTACAACAATCATCCCGTAATACTTTTAACAATACTGGCAAATACTGATTTAAAGGGCAGAAAGATGGATTGAGACTAGACGTCTAACCAAACGATATTAGATGCCCCTCTGCCAAAGCTCATCCACCTTGAGGAAATGTTACACCCGTCGGTCGCAGATGGCTGCGACCGCTCTTGCTCACCTCCTTCTTTGCTTCCCTGTCTCCATGGATAGATTGGCAGCCTCCGCCAGCTGCCAACAACCTGCCTTTGACCGCCATCTTGCCATTGGGACCTTCTAGGCACGTGCGCACGAGCCAGACTTATCCATGTCAAGGCGGGAACCTCGGGGGCATCCCCTCCAGATGACATCATCCCTCTCGGGTATTTAAACCAGCTGGCCCTGCCTATGGACGACTTGGCAAAGAGTTCTATCCTTGCCATATTCGCCTTGCTTCCTGAGGACCCTGTGTTCCATTTCCTGCCTCCCGGTGTGGACGTCTCGGGTACTCGCTCCTCAGGGGCCCTCTTCTAGTCGTGGCTATCTGCTCCTCGGAGGGCCTAACTCCTGGGACTCTGCCTGCCACGTTCCCCGGGGCTTCCCTGGAACCAACATTGCTCTTTCGTGACCACTTCCTACTCTACCAAGGATCTCCCCAGTGTACCCCATGCTGCGGACCATTACCATCTCTACGGAGGTACCCTTTGGATGCACCCACTCTGCGGGCCTTCATCAACCCTATTGAGAACCTCACTGGCGCACCCCACTCTGCGGACCACTATCATCTCTACCAGAGACCCTCATCAGTGTACCCCGCTCCGCAGGTCATTACCATCTCTACTAGGACCTCATCTGTGCACTCTGCTCTGCGGACCACTACCATCTCTACAGAGGACACTCTTTGGTGTACCCTGATCCTCGGGCTACTACCATCTCTACTAGAGACCTCTTCGGTGTACCCCGCCCCGCGGGCCACTACCATCTCTACTGAGGACCTCGTCGGTGTACCCCGCTCTGCGGACCATTACCAACTCTACAGAGGTATTCCTTTGGGCATTCCCCATTTCACCAACCCTGTGCCTCTGGGTCTGTGAGACGTCCTCTCTGGCACCCCCGCTCCACGGGTAGTGCTCCTATCTCTTTAATAAAGCCTCTAAGACTGTCTCTGTGTCTGACGTCAGCTGGAACCTTGCCTCCCAACAGTGAGGCTCCCAGGGCTTCTCCCTGTGGACTGTACCACCTCTCACTTTGGCCCAGGGCCACTTACCAACTATCTTAACAGAATCCTAACAGGAAACCAGAGAACGTGCATTCGTCTCCGCAGGACCACGCCTTTGGAACAGCCTACCTAAGGAAGTAAGATGTCTCTGAGAAAGAACATTCTTTAAAAAAGCCCTAAAAAGATTTTGTTATTCCCCCCTCCTTAAGAATTTTGTATTGTATTGACCTCTCTTAGACTTTTGACTGTGTATGTTTATTTTTTGTACCCCGCTCTGAACGTAAGAAGGGTGGGTAATAAGGGCTGGATTTTAAAAGGGTTACGCGCATCGGGCCCAGCAACGCACATAAAACCCCGGGACGTGTGTAAGTCCCGGGGTTTGCAAAAAGGTGAGGGGGCAGGGCGGGGGCGGGGACGGGGTCAGGCTCCCGGCACAGCGGCCATATTTGCCGCTGTGCTGGGGATCACGTGCCGACAGTCGGCCGGCGCACACAACTTACTTCAGCCACAGGGCTGAAGTAAGCTGTGAAATTAAAAAAAAACAGAAAAAAAAGGTAGGGGGGAAAGGACGGGGGAGGTACGGGAAGGGAAGGTAGGGTAGGGGGTTTGGAACGGGGGAAGGCAGCGCGGCTCGGCGCGGGCTCGGCGCGCGCAAGGTGCACAATTGTGCACCCCCTTGCTCGCGCCAACCCCTCGTTTTAGTTATAAAATCGGGCATACATGTGTGCATGCCGGGTAGCTTCGCACTTGTACGCCATGCGCGTTCCTATTAAAATCTACCCCTAAATGCCTTTAGATAAATAAATAAATATTTGCTGCACTTCATTACTAGATACTTCCAAAAAAACAAAAAGAGGCCCATAATGACATTTTGCTGTCAGAATTCAAGATGGAGAAGCAATTTTACCCACAAATCTATTACATACTGTTAAAACCTTTTCTTTAAAATAGCTTCCAAAGTTATCATGGTTACGCACAAATCCGGAGGATTTACGAGCATAACCGGGCTTACGCGCGCCAGGCCTATTTTACAAAAAGCCCGGCGACGCACGTAAAGCCCCAGGATGAGTATAAGTCCCGGGGCTTTACTAAAGGGGCAGTCTGGGGGTGGGGGCGGGGCCAGAGGCCTCCAACAGAGCGGCCATTGCTGCTGTGTAGGAGGATTACGTGCCGGCAGTCAGGCTATTGCCCTTTCTTGTTATTTTCTTTTCTCAGTCATTGGAGGTATCCAAGGTATTGAGAACAGAGGAAACTTTTACATTAGGACAGGGTTGTAGCTAGGAGGGTGCTGATACTGCAGTGGCACAGAATGCATCTTTGAAAAGCTAGCAAAGGTGGCAGAACGGTCATTGACACCGAGATCATCAAGGGCGCTAAATTCACTAGTGATGGCGCTATGGTAACACCTCCTTTCCAGAAATGTTGTCACAGCTGAAGAAGGGACCCTAACTGGCCTTCAAAACTCATATACAGCATCTCTGAGTAATTCATATGTTGGTCCTCTAAAATGTGTCTCATAGATACACAGAAGATGGCTGAATAGAAAGACCATCGTGCTTTTTGCCTACTATGCTGCCACAGGCTCTACACAATCTGTGGTCTTCACCCTGCCATCACTAGGGTCCCTTTGCATCCGTCTTATCCATGCTTCCTTGAATTTGACCATAGCTTGCAAAGAATCCAGTCAAACAGAAATAAGTAACTCAAATTGCTGGTGAAGTAAAATAAAATATTATTTTTGTGAATTATGTCATGTTTACAGGCTGGAGGACAGACTTGCTAGAGCCAATACAGTTACAGAAGACCTCAACTGGGCAGCTTAGTCCAGGTGAAAATGAAAAAGACCAATCCTGTTCCAATGCGGTAAGTATTGGCAGTAGGAAGTTAGTGACTGAGAAAAGTTAGATTAAATTTTGGTACATTAATTAAAGAACACCTTTTCTCCTTCAGATATGACTCATATTGTACTTGTTACCTTGTGAATTATTTTTGTTAAAATATGGGCTTTAGCTAAGCACACCTCACTATTTTCAACCTCTGAAACTTTTCTTATAAAAGATGTGTTTAACACTGCTGTATTTCTTTGCATAAAACTGATATTTTATAGGTCTTTTAGTTGCAGACTGTACCATGATTATTTCTCCAAGCAGCTACAGCTTTGCATTGTGTTTTCTGATACTTGTCATCATCACCTCTGGTATTGGTGCCTGGCTCAGGTGAACTCTGAAACGCTGATCCAATACTGGGCTCCATTGAACACCATCCTATTGCATTCTGGGACTTGCAATTCCATTTATTATCAGGAAAAGCCACATAAAGCAGCAAAGTGATGCACCTGCACATCACCGTTTTTTTCGGCAGATGCGGAATCCTTAAATTCAGTCACTTTCAGCGAAATCCAGGAATCTACTCTTAAAAGTCTTTAGCTGAGGACAGTTACTCTGAGTGACTGTATAAGGACTGCTGCATCGTTTTCTTAATAACTCAGTGTTGTGTTTACCCAAGTCTGGGAACAGGAGATGGGGGTGGGGGGAGGGAGAGGGGAAAGCAGTGGGTGAGGGGGGTGAGAGTACTGGGGGACTAAAAGTATAAAAATAAGGGGCAGATTTTAAAAGCTCTACGCACGCCGAGCTTATTTGGCATAGGCCCGGCATCACGCGCAAAGCCCCGGGAAGCGAGTATGTCCCAGGGCTTGAAAAAAGAGGCGGGACGTGGGCAGTCTAGAGTGGGGCGGGGCGTGGCCAGAGGCCTCTGTAGGGCTGTAGGCCAGGGGATCGTGTGCCGGCACTCGGCCAGCGCGTGCAACCTACGCCTGCCCGAAGCCAGGCACAACTTGTAAAATAAAGGTTAGGGAGTTTTTTTAGGTAGGGCTGGGGGGTGAAGGAAAGTTCCCTCCAAGGCCACTCCGATTTCAGAGCGGCCTCGGAGGGAATGGGAAAGCCATCGGGGCTCCCCTAGGGCTCGGCGCACGCAAGGTGCACTAGTGTGCACCCCCTTGCACGCGCCGACCCCGGAATTTATAACATGTGCACGGCTGCGCGCGCATGTTATTAAATCAGGCGTACATTTGTGCGCACCGGTTGCGCACACAAATGTACGCCATGCGTACTTCTTAAAATCCGGCCCTAACTGCACATCTAATGCTATGGCGTATCTGTCCACCGGGGTACATCAGTCGAATGTTTCTATGTCATAATGGTTTAACTTTTTGTACCTATATTGGTTCTCAATAAAAATGTTAAAAAAAAAAAGAACAGGATTGCCCCAGTTTGGAAGAATTGGTAACTAGACTGAAGGTGGTGTAGAGGAATAGAGCAATCACGCTGGGAGCCAATTAGTGCGAGCTCAGTGATAATTTCAGAACCTAGACCAGTTTGGAACCACTCTGGGTGTTCTGTCCCCAGTAGTGGGTACATGTTGAATGAGCCAGCACACTGGGTATTTTGGATATATTCAGATACAAATCAAAAATGACTACATCGCCCTGAACATGAATCACCCGGCTTGCTCCCAGCAACATTTCAGCACTGGAATGAGCAGTTGAAAAATTATTCAAAAACCTGCAGCCAATTGTTTGGATGGGAGCTCACCTCCAGGTGGGCAAGTGACTTTCATGACCAGCTTTCCTGGCATGACTTTTTGGAGTGGAATGCTTTTCCCTTCCAGAATTTAATTTCCTTTCAGAAAGAAAATGATAAAAAAGAGAAAAGCAAACAACTAGATTAACATATATTCTATAAAATGGGTGTCATGATTTTAAAGAAGTAGTGAATATAGGCATAGACAGGAAATCCTTGACTTAAGGCGTTTCAATAATTCAGAGTTAAAACATTTCTAAATTGACACCAATTATCCAACTTACAACTCTTGTTTCGACTTTAAGACGCCTGAGCACATCCCAACAGGCACACATTGGTGCGCTAATGAATATGACGCTTGGCAAGGTGACATCAGTAAGAAGAATACCAGGGACTTCCTCTCCTGAAAATGGTGTCAGTGTTATGTCCTGCAGGCATGCCTTGACACTTTTCTCTTCAGGCAAATAAAAGTACTGCTTTAAAAGGTGTCTGTGCTTTTTTACTGTACTATATATTCCTAAATTATAGGTTGCATGGGTGAAAATAGGATTTTGGGTCCTGGCGCTGAAACCAGTCCCCCAAATATATAACTTTTGTTCTTATGGGGCGATCGATTTCAAGTTAAAATGTTTCAGCTTAAAACACAGTTTTCAGGACCCTTAAATCTGAGGACGTCCTGTATATATATATGCATGTCAAGGTGCTGACTCTTGCAATCATATGATAGGGTTTCAGTCAATGGCAGGAGAATTCTAAGATATATGTCATGGTTTGCCAGCTAGTAAGGCCCCTGTAGTTATCTATGGATGATTAGAAAACTGGAAAATAATAAAAGTCCCAATAAAATATGACACTAGTTCAATATGAATTTGCACAAAGATGGATCATGCTATGTAAATGATTCAAATTTATGGAGGAGTCAACACTATTTTTTCAGACACAGCTAAACATCTTAGCTAAGTGCTTTGAAAAGCAACACTTTATGCTATAAAACTAGCAGTAGTTGCAAATGAGTAAGTAGAACGTTAACCCATTGGAAGAATGAACTTCCAGCCTATCAAATGGTAAAAATAAGAAGGGAAAATGAGCATTTAAAAGACTAATCTGACAAATTAATACATTTTCTGCATAAAACACCAAAATATAGTTCTTCTTACGGCAAGTGAGCCATCTTAAATTAGCTAATATTGGCCAATAATGACTGGCAATTACTGAAATATAGAAACATAGAACATGATGGCAGATAAAGGCCATCGGTTCCACCCAGCCACACCTCCTGCTCTGCTTTATAGTCACTTCCTCTCCCTCAGAGATCCTCTGTGCCTGTCCCAAGCTTTCTGCCCTCGCCTTCACCACCACTACCCTGACTCCCGTCTTCCAGAGCCTCCTTTCCTCGGAGGCATTTGAATGTCTGTCATATCTCCCCTTTCCCCTTCTTTCTGCCAGGGTGTGCACGTTTAGAACTTTAAGTCTGCTCCCCACTTACTTTATGATGAAGACGACCATTTCAGTAGCTGTCTTCTTCTGAACTGACTCTATTCGGTTTCTATCCTTTCGAAGGTGTGGAACTCAGCACTCCAAGGTCTCACCAGAGACTTATACAAAGGCAATGCCACTTCCTTTTTCATACTGGCCATTCCTTTCCCTCTGCACCAAACCTAATTTTGGCTTTTGCCATCACCATATCTACCTGTTTGGCTACCTTAAGCTCACCCCCAGATTCTAATCTGAACTTCATCCCCTGTACTATATTGCTCTCTTATGGGTATATTTTCAAAGGACTTACATGCATGAAATTAGCATAAATGCATGTAAGTAGCTTGTATTTATGTACATTCTGCTTTATAAACGTCAAAGCATGTGCGTATTTTCAGTTTTATATTTACCTGCACAAAAAAGAAGAAGTCTAGAGGTGTTTGGGGACAGGTCTAAGAGGTATGCATGAAAGTTGCGATTTTATAAGTGTGAACGATCCTCCAGTCGTGTCACCAGTAGGACCTGGTTGAACCCTTTGTTCAGCTAGAGAGAGAGAGAGAGAATAGGTTAGAGTGACGGGAGGATCCATTCAAATACAGCCCTTTCTTCTGCAGGGTCTGGAATGGCCAGCCCACTTGGAACAGTTTATAACCGAGCCCTTGCTACAGCTTGGGAGGCAGTCCTTTTAGGTTATCACAGAGTGCAGAGGGGTCAGGTGTTAATGTTTGTTGTTTTACAGGCCCAGTCAGTAAAGGCAGGCTAACCCAGCTTGCTGGTCCTGACTAGGCTCAGGAGGGATTTCCTCTTCCAGTCCACCACCTGTCTGGTTGAGTCCCCTCTGGGTCTAAGATTAGGGATTTTTGAGATTTTCATTAGGAGCCTTACTGGACACCTGGGCCTGTTTTGCATGTAGGGATTGAGGAACCCTGCATGTGAGCCGCCCAGGGATAGGGAAGATGCACCCCTGAAGTGGTGGGGACCTTCTCCGAACTTCACAGCCCTAAACTCTTTAGCCTTTCCTCATAGGGGAGCCGTTCCATCCCCTTTATCATTTTGGTTGCTCTTCTCTCTACTTTCTCCAGTGCAACTATATCTTTTTTGAGATGCGGCGAGCAGAATTGCACACTAGGTGTGCTCTCACCATAGCCCCATCATTCTAATAACAGCTGATCAAGCTAATGGGTGTAGAAAGGCCTGCACAAACAGCCAGGGCTTTTAACCCTCTTCAAAAACCTCAAATAATTGAATTCATAGGGATATCAATTGGAATTGTGTTCCACAATACCGGGCCTACATACATATGTGCAGTTTTTTTCTTGATCCGTTTTGGCTTCACCCCCACCTCTACAGAAGAAGGCAGCAAGCAATGAGCTCCCTTCCTGGCACACAGTTGCTTACCCGTTGCCTTCCTGGCACACAGTTGCATACCCGTTGCCACTCTTTCAGTCACTGCAATCAAGCTGACAGGGAGCACGCAGGATCAAATCACTGTCCCGCAAGTACATCATAAACTCCAAAACCTCTTCTAAACATTGAATCTTTCATAATCAATTAGTTTTATTACTATAGAAGACAAACCACAGCCAGCAGGAGACATTTTCATTGCATTACGTTGACTTATGACATGTTTTTCCTGGACTTCACCTCCCGCTTTTAATTGAAACAAGGGCAAGTTCATATATAGCTACGCACACGCCAACATGGAGCCGTTTACCAGTCTTATTTCTACAGGGCATTCATTATGCTATTCTAGACTATGACTCAGTTACTTCAGAGGGGTTTGAAAAGGTATCGGTTTAAGAAAAAGAGTAGAGACTTAAATGAAAAGTTGCTTTATGGTTCCCGCCACTCTTTTGGCAAATCCCATGCAGAAGTGAGCTTCTTCCATTCATTTTCCATGGAATGCATCCTTTCGAAAGTGCACTGTCCATCACCAGTGGACAGCTGGAGGTCATCTTCTTGCAGAAAGCCCTTTTCCCGCAGCTTAGGTGCACAAGTGCAGAACGAGCAGAGAGGCATGTTAGCTCACAAAAGCTTTTCTTTGCTCCAAAGTGTTAATTCGTTAAAGAAGGAACTTGAAAATTTCGGCGCGATTGGTTTTGTGTTACCTGGGGGGGGGGGGGGGGGGAGGGGGCGGGGCAGGGCCCAGGGAAACAACTTTAGTGATTCTCTTCATGTTTGTCAAACCTAAAAGCGATCGTGAAATGTTTTCTTGTCCTCTGAGCTAAACGGCCCTGAAGCTTGAAAATCCTCCTCAGCAATGGCAAGTATTTCTTAATGCCTGCCAAAAATGCCGTTTTCTAAGGGCCAGTGGATTTGAAGGTGCATTATCATGCACCTTCAAATCCACTGGCCCTTAGAAAACAGACTTCCCAAAAACAGACTTCCCAATTCCTAAGTATCCTAATTACCCTAATTATGGACACTGCATCAAGTACTAATTTTAGAATCTGCTACTGGACAATTACCGTTGAGCTCAAAAATTTACTATATTTTATATATATATTTGGCATTGCTTATATTTATATTTATTGATACGTTAAACAGTTAAACTGTCTTTATAAAATATTATATTGCTTTATTTATTTCCAGTTAAACTATTATTACTTTATTTAGCACTATGTTAAATTGTCAATCAGTTATACTGTTCCATATGTTCCTCGGTTCCATGTAAAGCTCCGCTCTCTGTTGAGCAGTTCTTCGTTTTATGTAAACCGGATTGATTTGTAGTCCATACAAGAACTTCGGTATATAAAAATAAAAAATAAATAAATAAATAAATAAATCATGCTCGGTTTAAAAGAACAGGCAGTAATCTTCTTAGCTACAGAGCAGCTTGGTCCCACCAGCTGTCCTGGTAGTTTTTTGGTAGAAAAATCTTGCATTCCTATGTTAGGCCTGGATTCACCATTATATCGCAGAATGATGAATCCAGCGAAAACGGGGGGCGGGCCTGCAAATGCCGGCAGCCATCGCACCACCACAGTGTTATCGCTGCCGACTTTCGCACCCAATAGCACCACCGGCGACGATAACGTGTCTTACCTTATCGCCGCCAGCGAAGACATCGCGGAGTCCGCCCCGACTCTTCCCCAACTCCGCCCCTAGCAAGCTATCACATGCGATAAGCCTTACAAAATGTGACCCCCCTCAGTGAGAAGCAGTAGAATAGCAGCGTTAAATTTGTAATTTTCATCTGTAAATAGTTTTCTTAGCATGGACAAGGTGCGGTGCCTACATGTCCTGCACTCTGCTTCTTTTAGTAACCCACAAACGGGCCGATACAGTAAAAGTCGCGGGAGAGCGGGCGAGCCACTTTCCTATGCACGCGATGTAGTATCGGCCCGCATGCAAATGAGGGCCTGCGGTAAAAAGAGGCGCCAGGGAAACTAGCGTGTCCCTAGCATCTCTTTTTTCACAGGAGCGGCAGCTGTCAGCAAGTTTGACAGCCGACGCTCAATTTTGCCGGCGTCGGTTCTCAAACCCACTGACAGCCACGGGTTCAGAAGCCGGACGTCGGCAAAATTGAGCATCCGGTTTTCAACCCACGAGACGTGGGCTGATTTTAAATTTTTGTTTTTAATTATTTTTAACTTTCGGGACCTCCGACTTAATATCGCCATGATAGTAAGTCGGAGGGTGCACAGAAAAGCAGTTTTTACTGCTTTTCTGTGCACTTTCCCAGTGCCGGCAGAAATTAACGCCTGCCTTTGGGTAGGCGCTAATTTCTGAAAGTAAAATGTGCGGCTTGGCTGCACATTTTACTTTCTGAATCGCGCGGGAATAACTAATAGGCCCATCAACATGCATTTGCATGTTGCGGGTGCTATTAGTTTTGGGGGGTTGGACGCGCATTTTCAATGCGCTATTACCCCTTACTGAATAAGGGGTAAAGCTAGTGCATCAAACGTGCATCCAAACGCCGCCGCCGGAGCACACTGTACTGTATCGGCCTAAAAGGAAATACCATAGTGGACACTATGAATGCCATTTGTTTGTTATTTGTTTTACAGGTGATTTTATTTGAATTATATTGTAATTATGTATATGAATTTTATGATGCTTTGTTGTAATGAACTAACCGTTTAACATTTTATTTTATTTTTATTTATATTTTTGCTGTGAACCATTATGAATGTATTCAGAATATTGGTATATAAACTATTATAAATAAATAAATGGTACTCCACAAACCGAATACAAACATTCATAAACCAAGCCCTGCTACAATAGCACAGTATTTTATACAGAATTATGCTGTGAAAAGACTGCAGAGCAAACTAGCAATAATTGCCACCAGTGATTCTGAAAGGCAATATCAACTGCTAACAAACATTTCATGTTCAAAATATGCATTTTATTTTTCTGCTAGGATATCAATAATATTATTGCTCGGTCTATTGTCAGCTTCATACCACAGATCTATTATGAGGTCCATATTCAAAAGTATTTAGCTGGATAACTCAGAAGTTATCATGCTAATTGAAGATTTGGGCACTTATCCGGCTAAAACTTGGGGGCATAACTGGGAGGAATTGAGTTAGCCGAATAAGTTATTTGGCTACGTCTGGTCGTCCCGTAGCCCTGGATATATTCAGAGGTGTGGCCACTCTGCTGACTATATAGGTAAAGTTAGCTGGATAAGTTTATCCAGCTAAGTAGCCAAGCTACACAGTGGCTGAATATGGATCTCAGCACATGTTAGTGTCTTGTGTTGGGGTTTAAGTGTGTGCAGATATGTCTTTGTTGTCATTGCATGTTGCCACAATGGAATGCACATCCAGAAAAAGTGTTGGAGAGAAGAAAATGCATGTGCAGCGACTGCTGACCACAGCACGGAGTACATGCATGAAGCTTGACTGTTTGTCATTTTTTACCACAGAAATAAGGGAATATTTTTTATTCCTGCAAGCAGCTTCACAATACATAGAATTACAGATTCACTTCAAAAGAAAAGCCCATTACAGTTTTCCTCCAAAGACCAAGGACTTTCTCCACATTCAGAAAACAAATAACCATTTTAATTAACATAATTATAACCCAGTGCCAGAGCTAGCTATCCCCGAACATAACCCAAGTATATTATCTTAGTCCACAGAAAATTCTGCCATCCAAATATCTCCATTTCATCTCCTATTTACCCAGCTTAGCAATTTGCAGAACTGAGCCCTTTGCAAATATTTATATAGTCATTATTTCCATAGTGGAAATTTGGGCACAGATTAGTAGATTGCACTGGACCCAAGTCAAATTCAATCATGCATCCCCTATTTTTAGGCCTACTTTCCAAAAAGATCAAAAGAACACCATCTGGGTAGGTTGTGCCCATATTTTTGTGGCCTGGCTTCAATGAGGAAATGAGGGAATAGATTTTAGATGAAATATGAAAGTTTTACACAAATAGGAATTGAAAATGACGCTTTGAAATTATTTCTGTCAAAAAAGGGCAAAGCTTGCTTTACCGAAGAATACCATTGGCATATGTGCGCGTACAGTGGTGGAAGTACACACTGCCTACTTGTTATTTCTAAAACTAATCTTTCTAACTTGCACAGACCCCACCCCCAACTCCCGTCAGAACTCCAGGGGTGCCAATTACTTTCTCACAGTATACCCAGACCCTGGCAGCCCAAGAAGCAGGACGGGCGATCGAAAACTGAGCCTAGGGCTTCTGTGTCACAGAGCACCCACTGGCTCCTGCATTTTACATTTTGAATGTGATATCAGCTATATCGTAGCTGATACTAAGGTGAATTTTAAAAGCCCGACGCGCCAAAACCGGGAGAGATGCAAATATATCAGGCCGGTGCGCACCGAGTGGATTTCAAAAGCTGCCCGAGTACGCGCGTATCTCCCGCTGCGCGCACAACTGAAAAGCTCCCAAAAAGGAGCGGGGCTTGGGCGCTCCTGGTTTTCAGCTTCACATTAGCGTGTAAATACTCACGCGTGCACAGGCACACAACGGGGTCCCCTGCCGAGTAACTTTACTGGCGGGGTTTTTAGAGTTGGGCTAACAGGGGAAAAGAAAAGCTATTAAACTAGGGCGATTTGGAGGTCCTATCCCTTATCTGGGCAAACTGGGAAAGAACTGGGAAAGAACTGGTAGTGGCGTCGGTGCGCGTGTCTTTTAAATCCACCCCCCCCCTCCCACTTACACGGTAGAAGTGGCATTTGTTGCGCATAGGCGTGCATCCTCTTAAACCTGTGTGCGCATGTGTGCACGATCAGCCTATTGTATAACATGCGTGCATATACGCGCACATGTTATAAAATGGCTGCGTTCCTGGACATGGGCCGAAGAATGTGCACACATCTGCGCCCGCGCGCAGGTTTGAAAGTTCCCGTCGCTGTGTTTATGAGTACATCCAGATTTTCAGTGAAATCAATGGTCCCTATCTTTCCATTTCTTTGCACGTGTAGGTTTGTTTTGTCAACAGTGCAAAGACGTACAGGACTCCGTGAGTCAAGCTTCACGCCATACCACAAAATTAGCAATTTCCATCATTTTCTTTCTAACTGAATAGCTTAAAATCCACAGTAGCGAAGGCTCTCCAGTATTCTCCCATTAAATACAGTGCTTCATGGTTAACCTGTTCCTGTTTTACTACTACTCATTTGGTAATATTAAATGTACAGTCTAAGTCGCCTCTTAAAACATAATTAATAAATGCATTTGGTCCTGGATATTGATTTTTCTCCCTGTGATTAGGGAGGCAGATTTTATAAATTTGCGCGAGCGCGTACTTTTGTTCGCACACCAGGCGTGAACAAAAGTACGCTGGATTTTATAAGATTCGCGCGTAGCCGCGCGTATCTTATAAAATCCGGGGTCGGCGCGCGCAAGGGGGTGCACATTTGCGCGCTGCCTGTTTCCTCCGAGGCCGCTCCGAAATTGGAGCGGCCTCGGAGGGAACTTTCTTTCCCCCCTCCCCCCCCCCGCACCTTCCCCTCCCTTCCCCTACCTAACCCCCCCCCCCCCCCCCGGCTCTATCTAAACCCCCCCTACCTTTTGTTGGCAGATTTACGCCTGCTGAAAGCAGATGTAAATCTGCGCGCGCCAGCGGGCTGCTGGCGCACCATCACTTGACCCGGGGGCTGGTCAGGAGGCCTCGACCACGCCGGATTACAATAGATACGCGCATAGCCGTATCTATTGAAATCCGTAGCCGTGCGTATCTTTTAAAATCCAGGGTCGGCGCGCACAAGGGTGTGCACATTTGTGTCAGGGCACTCGGCATGCCCCCCGGACCGCCGCCACGTCCCCGAGGTGACACCACGCCCCCTGGTCACACCCCCGAACCGCCCCTTTTTCAAGCCCAGTGACATACGCATGTCCCGGGGCTTGCGCGCGCCGCCGAGCCTATGCAAAATAGGCTCAGCGCGTGCAGGGGCAGATTTCCTCAGGTTATGCGCGTAGCCTTTGAAAATCTGCCCAATTCTGTACATACAGAAAGTTGCATCTTTTCCCGAGCAGGCGTGGCTTTCCTCGTGTGCATTCACACACATAGTTTCAAAAATCGAAAGTATGAGTGTAAATGCTTTGCCCACCCTGACTCCGCCCCACCACCAGCACCACTTTCGCAGGCCCCTCCCCCCGATTGATTTCCAAAGTGACAGCTTGCACGCATGAAACTGGATTAGATGCATGCAAGCCTCTTTGAAAATCAAGCCCTGAAAATTTTTTGAAAATCTGGAGATCTTTAAATTGTTAGGTGCGACATCAAAAATGAGTAAAAGGACATATACATCATCGAATATAAGGCATCACGCTGTGCAGAATTCGTTTTTTTCTCCAGGACAAATACTAGGATTCTGCATTCCATGGACACCAAGAAAATTATTGACTTACTAAAGAATAAGAGGCGGATTTAGAGCCGGCCTACAACGGCCGGCTAAAATTTAACCAACGATATGAGGCTTATTTTCAGCAACACGAAAATGCAGCTAAAAATGGGTCTAAACGCAGGTGACCAAAACCTGGCCACCTAGTTACAGGCCTGCCATTTGATCACTCAGAGTTAGGGTGCCCAACTGTTAATCAGCGCTAGGCGGTTGTCCTCTGCCTGTCCCCGCAACGGCCTCCAGGGGCCACCTACTTTTACGGGGGCTAAATTTAGCTGCTATAATAGGGAACATTTCCTCTTGCATGATTTAGCTCACTACTTTCTAATTTGGCAGCCTCATCCCATGGTAAATCACCCCCTAGGTGCACCCAAGCTAAGGTAAGCATGCAACCGCAGGAATTTCTTAACTTTTGTTTTATCGTATTTGAAAACATTAATCTATCATGTTTGTTTGTTTGTTTGTTTTTGTTGCAGACGCCAGAGGTCAAATTGCCCACCCTACATACAGGATGTGAAGGAACAGAGGCAACGTCTTAGTCAGCCTTGTCTAAAATGGAGCAATTTGAAAGACAAATCTGTCAACAAGATGTGCTTGCCTGGAAAATGAAAACCCTTCGCTAGAAAATTGCTGCAGTAATAAATGCTGAAATAAAATGAGAAAAGAAAGAGAAATACATCATAAGAAATGTTTTCTGATTTCTATTCATTTGTTTTCGTGATTCCAACAGCTTCAAATCTCTTTGCCTGCAGAATTTTTTTTTTGATTCAAATTGTGGAAGCAAACAAGCATACAGTTTGTTTATTTGTATTGACATCAAAATAAAATATCTGAACCCGATAGCAGAAGCATTTGTCACGCTATGTGCATTTCACTTTGGACAGTGAATGTTAATTTGAAAGTGAGAAATGCAGTACGAGTCTTTGCTTCAACTCTTTGACGCTTTCTTTTTTTTTTTCAATATTTTTTTCCGTATTCTGAGTGAGGAAAATGTTGCCTGATTAATTCTTCATAAAGAAAACAGCTGAGACGGGAGTAAATCATGTGTATCACAGAAGCAAAACGGATCCCTTGCCTCTGCCAGTCTCGTGGAAGACAGATCATTTCCTTGGCTGTGCAAAATAGAGTATCATTCCTGCAAAAATGTTGTTTCACCTTCTCCGGTGCAGAAGCACCAAAACAACAGCCAATCAGGATTACCATCAGGAGCGGTGCTGCTCAAGTGGCAGTAGCCATCACTGCTTCACAAATGACATAGCACTCTGATGACATAAAACACAGGGGCTCCAGCACATGACCAGGCATTGCACAGATGGAACGATCACCAAACACTTTCCATTGCTGTTTTGTCTTTTTATTAAAGTCTTTATGATCTACTCAAGTAAAATCGATTAGGCAAACAGAAAGCCTCACAAGAAATTCCCAATGAAAACATTCAGGAATAAGGAATCCGTTTCCCTTCCCTATGGTCTGTGATTAGTCTGCAACTTCCAAGGGGGAGCTAGAAACATAAGAACATAAGAAGTGTCTTTTTTTATTTCTTTATTTAAATGTTTTAGATACCATCATTCCATGTGAGAATCACTAGTTCATAACAGTTTACAAGTAAAACATTCATAAATATAATGGGGCAGATTTTCAAAGGGGTACGCGTGTACCCCCGAGAACCTCCCCCAAGCCTCCGGACCAGCCCCCGGACCGGAACATGGTGCGCCGGCAGCTGGCCCGACACGCGCAAGTTACGCCTGCCTCAGGCAGGCGTAACATTTGGAATAAAGGTAGGGGGGGAATTAGTTAGGGCCGGGGGGTGGGTTAGGTAGGGGAAGGGAGGGGAAGGTGGGGGGAGGCGGAAGGAAAGTTCCCTCTGAGGCCGCTCTGATTTCGGAGCTGCCTCGTAGGGAACAGAGGCAGGCTGCGCGGCTCGGCGCACACTGGCTGCCGATTTTGCACAGCCTTGCGCGCGCCGACCCCGGATTTTAAAAGATATGCGCGGCGTACCCTTGTTTGCGCCGGGTGCGCGAACAAAAGTACACACGCGCGTACTTTTCTAAAATCTGCCCCAATGAGTGTTACAAGATGGATAAGCATCCATAGAAATGGAAGTAATACAATGGTAGTCATTTAACATGAACCAGAGCTAGATTATAGGGGTTTGCGAGGAGGGGGGTTATTGTTTAAGATTTATTAGGTTACTGAGTCATGGGGAACTGGGGGTTTCTGCAAAGTAGAAGGCATTTTTTAATAGCCAAGCTCTTAAGTCGCTTTTGAATTTCTTTTTATCTGTTAATGTTTGAAATTCTTCTGGCATGGGATTCCAAAGTTTTGGGCCAGCAATAGTATTCATTCTATCTCTAGTTAGCGTTATATGAGAACCTCTTAAATTAGGGATTTCTAGGAGGCCTTTCTTCTGAGATCTGAGAGCATGTGGGGGCTTGTAAGGTTAAATGTTATTCCTGGCAGATCGTTGTTATTCAGGTTAATGTTATTGAATATTATTGTTAGAACTTTACAATCTATTCTTGACTGTTCAGGAAGCCAATGCAGAGTCATCAGTATTGGGGTGATGTGGTCCAATTATCTTGCTCCAGACAATAGTCTAGTTGCAGCAATTTGCAGTAGTCGAAAGGGTTTTAAGTGACTAGTCAGAAGACCTAGAAGTAATGAATTATAGTAATCCAGATTTGAAAAAATGAGGGTTGTAAAACTGTTCTGAAATCTGTTGTGCTTAGTAGAGGTTTCAATCAGCTCAAAATCCACAGCTTGTGGAAGCCAGATCTAATCAGTTTTCTTATGTGGGCTTTCATTGTAAAATTTTCATCGATTTGGATCCCTAGATCTCTCACTTGGGTTCTGTAGTGGGAGGCTTGGATACGTCTCCACCTGCAGCCATATCCAATGGAATAGTAGAAGCTTCTAATTTAGAAATACCTGATTTAAATAATGTGACCCTGCTTGATGTCTGGAAGTCAGTAAACAGTATGCAAAAATTATTAGCTCAGGCTATGACTCAGTTCGGTTCTTTTAATAATGAAACAAAAAATTCACTTCAGGATCATGCAACTCAATTAACTAGTTTGGAAAGTAATCATATGGCTGTAAATTTACAAGTTTCTAACTTGTTTCTAACACAGCATTTGTTAAGGATAGCTTGGTAATGTCCAGACAGCTAGAGAGTTTAGAAAATGTAATTAGATCTAAAAATCTTCGTTTTTTAAACTTTCCAGTTACTAGATTATTGTCAGCAACAGAGTTGCTACGGAAATATCTGGGTGAGGTTATACAAATTTCTACAAGTAGAGAAATAGTGTTAACTAAGATATTTTATGTCCCTAGATCTAAAATTATTCCTTTGGGTCCTGAGGTTGGAGTAGATATGATACAGGGAGGTAGCCCGAATTTGACTTCCTTTTTAGAAGCTTCAATGGATGACATTCCTACAAGAGCTACCCTCCTAGTAACTTTCAATAGTGAGATTGATAAAAACTTAATTTTACAAAAATATTTTAAAAACAAGGATTATCTCTTCTGTGGAAGTAAAATCCAGGTTTTTCCAGATGTGGTTAGACCCACCCAGATGAAAAGAAAACAATTTCTAGCATTAAAAGACAGGGCTTTGTCGTTAGGTGCATTGTTTATACTTAAATTTCCAAGCAAGTGTTGCATTACTTTAAATGGAAATAAGTTTATCTTCTATGATCCTACACATTTAGAAACCTTTCTTCTTGATAAAGAGTTGAAAACTGAGTGATCTAGAGGACTGCTGAGGAACAGATGGAAAAGAATAGAAATAATATGTCCCTCTGTATGAAATTGATATTTGGTTTTTCTTTTTTCTTTGTTTTGTAGCACTCTCCATTTTTAATGAGGGCTAGAGAAAAGGTTTTGGATTGACAATCCATAATTATGTTGGTTGTTTTTTCTTGATACTTGTGGAATCCTTATTTCATGTATTTTATTGATGTAAAAATTGATGAAATCCTAATAAAATATTAATTTTAAAAAAATCCACAGCTTGTGGAAGCCAGATCTAATCAGTTTTCTTATGTGGGCTTTCATTGTAAAATTTTCATCGATTTGGATCCCTAGATCTCTCACTTGGGTTCCAAGGGTTAATTGGCAACTTCCGAGATCTATCACTGGGGGTACAGTATTTTGAGGGTTGTGGCTTAACCAAATTATTTTAGTCTTATTGGGGTTCATTAAGAGTTTCCATTGAGCTAGTTTTTCTTTTATTTTAATCATATATTCAGAAATTAGAGATGTTGTTTTTTCAAATGATTTTGTTAAAGGGATATAGAATTGGAGATCACCTGCATATAGGAAGAAGTTTAAACCTGGGTCTGATAGTAATTTGCATATGGGTAGCATGTAGATATTAAATAATGTTGCTGATAGTGCTGATCCTTGTGGTTCGCCAGTTGTGCTTTGGAAGGTGTCAGACCAGTAATTGTTGAGTTTTACTTGGAATGATCTATCTGCGAAGAAAGATATGAACCATTTTAGCACATTTCCATCAATCCCGATGTTTTTCAACTGTTGGCATAGCAGGTTATGGTTAACAGTGTCGAAGGCAGCTGTTAGATCAATCAGGACTAGGCAGTATGATTCGTTTCATTCAAAACCTCATAAAATAGGATTAGTTAAGGATTGAAGAAGAGTTTCAGTTGAGTGGTTTTTCTGAAATCCAAACTGGTTATGATAAAGTATCTTATTGTCTTCAAGATGGTTTTCAAGTTGGGTAAGGACTGCTTTTTCAAGTATTATTGCAATGAAGTGTAAAAAAGCTGCCCCCCCCCCCCCTTGACTAATTAACCCCATAAAGACCAGCTCTACAAAGGTCATAAAAGTAAGAGGTTTATTTATGGAGGAAGGCAGGGTTCCTCCAGGAGCAGAAGCAACACAAAACAAGTGGTATATCTGAGCCTGCTCAAAGATCTGATGTGTGTGCTCAGCAATTTAAGGGTTTTGCTCAGCCAATTAACAGATATCTCCAAAAGCCCACCCATTACCTTATAGCCAATCAATAAATTTTAGCATGTGTGCATGCTCTTACTATGGGCAGGAGCCTCTTGTTATCATTAGCAGAGAATAAGACCAAGTTAACTTTCATTTTCCCAGGAATTATGTCATCTGTGCTGGCTGGTTCTCTGGAAAGTTCAGTTTTCATAGTGCTTCATAGTGCTAGTGACACGTGTGCAGGATATATGCAATTTACTATTATTACAGAAGGTTAAGTTGGAGATTGGACGATAGTTATTCCAATAGTCAGGTCTACCAGATTTAATTTTTAAAATTGGTTTTATAATTGCCTGTTTTAGACCTTGGATCATATAACCTTCCTCAAGAGTGAGGTTGACTAGCGTTGTGATTGTAGAGTTATTGTCTGATTTACTTGTTTTAGCAGGGTGGCTGGTAGCAGGTCAAGGGGATGTGTAGCAGGTTTTAGTTTGGCTATAATTTTGCTTATCTCCAGTTTCGATACTCTGTCAAATGATGACCATTTATCTTGTGCTGATAGATCTTCTGTTGCTTTCAGAGGGTAGGAATATGTGATTTGTTGATTCAGCATCTTGATTTTTTTCTTAATACTGTCGTGTAATCATTACATGAAGTTTTTGCAAAAGTAATGTTCGTTATATGATGTGAAGAAAGGTCTTTAATAAGACTCTTAACTGTCTCAAACAAGAGTTTTGAGTTGAAAATTACTCTATGTATCTGTTTTGCATAATATTCTTTTTTTGATTTGTTCATTAATGTTCGGTAATGGGATAGGTGAGATTTGTCTCTTCTTAGTGATTCATTTGTAGGGTTTTTTCGTCATCTTTTTTCTAGTTTTCTTAGTAGTTGCCGTACTGGGTCAAATCGAGGGTCCATCAAGCTCAGTATTAGAGATGTGAATCGTGTGATCGATCGTCTTAACGATCGATTTTGGCTGGGGGGGAGGGAATCATATCGTCGCGGTTTTGTTTTTTAAAATATCGTGTAAATCGTAAATCGGGGGATGGCGGGAAAACCGACACACTAAAACAACCCTAAAACCCACCCCGACCCTTTAAAATAAATCCCCCACCCTCCCGAACCCCCCCAAAATGTCTTAAATTACCTGGGGTCCAGAGGGGGGGTCCCGGTGTGATCTTCCACTCTCGGGCCACGGGTGCGTTGATAGAAATGGCGCCGGCGCTACCTTTGCCCTGTCATATGACAGGGCAAAGGTAGCGCCGGCACCATTTTGGTTCCTGTCCCCCGACGTCACGAGCATAGGAGATCGCTCCCGGACCCCCGCTGGACCCCCATGGACTTTTGGCCAGCTTGGGGGGCCTCCTGACCCCCACAAGACTTGCCAAAAGTCCAGCGGGGGTCCGGGAACGACCTCCTGCACTCAAATCGTGTTGCTGTAATGAAAAATGGCGCCGGCCGTATGGCCATACGGCCGGCGCCATTTTGCTTTGCTTTGTATCAGCCTGTAAGTCTTAAGTTCCTTCTTAAATGCTTTTGTGTCGGTGGTTGTGCATAATGTTTCAGACAGCGCATTTAATAAATGTGGGCCGGCCACTGAAAAAGCGTGGTTTCTCGTTCAGCCCAATCTTTGAGTCAGAATGTCAAGCATGTTTTTATTTGCGGAGCAGAGCTGTCACAGAGGTTTATACATCCACAATGAAGAGCTCAGCCAAACATTAGAGTCATTATTAAGCAAACTGAAGATTATCATTAACACCTTATATTGTATTCAAAATGTTATGGATAGCCAGTGCAACAATGCTAGTACTGGTGAAATAGGATCTCTCTTTTGAGTATTAGTCAAAATGCAAGCAGCAGAACTTTGAACTAGCTGCAACGGCCACAAAGCGTTACTGGCATACCCAAATTCAATGAATTACAGTAATCTATTTTTGTTGAGTCTAGGTATTGAAGAACCATACAAAAATCGTATGGTTCAAGCAATGGTTTTAAACACTTTAATAGTTGTATCTTGTAAAATGAAGACTTCACTACAGAGAAATTATGGTGGTCCATAGAAAGAAAAGAATCAAGAATTATGGCCAAATTTCTGGCTGTTTGTACAATGGAATAGTAAAACCATCGAAATTTAAGGTTGCAGTGATAATAGCTGGTATGCTGGATAATAGCATTATCTTGGCCTTTGCAATGTTCAATTTTAATCTGTTGTGTGTTAACCATCTTTTTACAAAGTTTAAACATACTCTATCAATGATAAAGTATTAGGGTACCAAAAATTGGATGTCGTCAGCATAGATTTTGCAGTTCATGTTGAGATATTCAAATATCTGACACTGTGGCACTAAGTAAATGTTAAAAAGTTGCCAAGAGAGCTGAGCCCTGCGGCACACCAATTATTATCTTTTTCTGTTGTGACTGAAACTGACCTAATCAAATTTGTTGAGTTTGTTCCAGTTTAAAAAAGACCTCCTAAACCATTTCAGCAGCACTATGCCAGCAATACCTATAGAGTACAAACGCAGCAGTAAGATGTTATGATCTAAAGTATCGAATGAAGCTTTTATATCCAAGAGAACAAGTATGTAATCAATATTAGAATCAAATCCTCGAATAGCAGTGTCAAACGATGAGAACAGAAGTGTTTCGGAACCATGGCCACGTCTAAAACTTTGTTGATTAGGGCTTAATATTACATTGTCGCTTAGGTAGTCTGTAGTTGATGTATGATTTAACGTCTAAGATAACTTTATTAACAAGCATATGAATTTTTGTACACTCTGTTAAACATCAAAACTTTGTAAACCGTTGTGATGGTGAAACTGAATGACGGTATATAAAACTCGATAAATAAAATAAATAATTAAATGTAATATAACAGATTCTTTTATTTTTTCTAATGCCAGCAGAGAAGAGTTGGGTCTGAAATTAACATAGTCTGTTGGATTGCTTGGTTGTTTTTTTGGGATCGGAGTGACCAAGGCACGTTTTATTGTATTTGGTAATCTCCCAGATGAAAGAGATACATTTACAATTTGCATGATGTATTTAGAGTCATTGTTTTTTGACAATGTGAATAAGGTAATTGGACATGGATTTAACAGATTAAAAGACAAATTTAATTTGTTTATTATTTTTTCAATTGTAGCATTACCAACGGTTTCAAATGCGGTCCATCGCACCTCAAAATCTGACACGTTAATGATTGGCGTTGGGAGATTGGAACATTTTTTAGTTATGTTATTGACTTTGAGAAAAACAGGCAATTTTGTTTCATTTACTTTGATTTACATAAGCATCAGTGGCAATCTTTGTGGCTGTCAAGAATTTAACAATATTAAACAGTACTGCTGGATTCCCACTCGCTGCTTGAATTTGTCCTTAATAGTATGCTTTCTTTGTTTTATTGATTTCCTTCCTGTATATTTGCAGAGAGGCCATAAAGGCTTCTTTTCTCATGAGAATAGAATTTTCCCACCACCGGCACTCATGTTGTCTTAATGTTTTCTTCATGGTCTTAAAAGGCTCGATATACCGTGGAATACTATGATTACAGGAGGGTGTGATGGTCTTAATTGAAGCAATAGTTGTTGCGCTGGAGGTGGATTCTTGGGCTGAGGTGGGGTTGATGCTACCTGTGGGCAGGGGCCTACAGGTCCCCACCATCAGCAGGTGGAGTGGGCTGAAGCTAGAGGCCAATGGAGCTTCACCTATACCAGCCCACGTTCCCCTTGGGTGGAGCCTTTGGGTGCCGGGCCAGCAGGACTCAGGCAGGCCTCGAGTTTGATCAACGGCAGGTATTTCAGCCCAGACACAGCAGCCAGCAGATGGCGTAGTTCTACCTCTGACGGGTTTCGGAACTGAAACTCAAGCACCAAAGAACAAGGAAGAGCTGAGGGTGCCTGAGGAAGGAAAGGCCGAAGCCTCAAGAGTCCACGTCCAGAGGATAGAGACAGGAGCATCACTGTTGAGCTTGAATGGAAGCTGGCGGCCAATAGGTAGCGGCCAATAGGTAGCAAGCAACATAGAACTCTGGAAGAAAGAGAGTCTGTAACAATGTTGTCCATAGCAATGATCAGGGCACGAAGAAGGCAGGCATGGTCAGGAGTAGCAAAGGTCGAGACCCAGTGAAGGCAGACATGGACAGGCGTAACTATGGTCAAGGCACGGAGAAGGCAGGCGTGGTCAGGCATAGCAATAGTTGGGCTTGGAGAAGGCAGGCGAGATCAGATGTAGCAGAGGTCAAGCTTGGAGAAGGTAGGCGAGGTCGGACGCAGCAGAGGTCAGGCTTGGAGAAGGCAGGCAAAGTCAAACATAGAAGTCAGCACCGGGAAGTCAATCAATACGAGAAGACGAGACGAACACAGGAACTAGGAACCGAAGACACAGGAACAGGATCAGGAAACACGGAGAAGCAACGAGTACTTGGAAACCAGGAACAGGCAAACCAAGGAAACCTGTTACAAAAGCAAAACTTCTGTGGAAAACCAGGGAATTTATATGGTACAGGACATGATGTCATCATACGGGTCCGCAGCCTGGTTCCCGCCGCAGGCCCTTTAAAGGTCTCAAGGAGTTGCGCGTGCACCTAGAGGGAGGCACAGCGCCACTGGAAGCATCTCTCCGCTGTCCACACAGAGAGGCCCGGTGGATGGAGGTATCCTGGCTGGAAGGCCCGGGAGGACATGCAAGGCCGGAAGTGTTGGTGGATGCCCAAGGTCGGAGCCAGCAGCCCACCACCACCAGGGAAGAGGAACTGGGTCCCGCAGGCTGCGTAGCAAGGTACGAGGGCCGCACCGCAGGGTTACCACGGGCAGCAAGCATAACAATAGTATCCATTACTTGAGTGACTATCCCATAGAGAAACAGTCTCGTCAATATTATTTAATGGGAAATCAGAAAGCATTGGATTTAAGGTCAAAATAAATAAAGCAGGGTCAGTAGTTAAACGCTTATTAAAAGATTTTTTTCATTTCAGATGGTAGCATGTTTTGACTTTAATGTACAAGAAAAAGATATCAGATAATGATCTGACCAAGGTATACCTTTGTTTCCTATTCTAATTGAAGACGGTGAACTACTGGGTAAGATATGCCCATGTTTAAAAGTAGGACTGGTTATTATTTGTTCCCAACATAGGCCGCACATAGAATCCAGTAACAACGAAACTACACTCGAATGGGGAAACACATCCAGGTGGAGGTTAAAATCGCCAGCAACTATGGTATTAGAAGTATCAATTGGTAAGGTAGAAAAAATTTCAATTAAGGGAGTTAGATCAGTATATGAAACTTTCGGAAGACAGTAAACCAAGCAAAAATTAGCTTGCAGGGTCGAAATGAAAAATACTTCATAAGGATTGTCAATTTTAATAGATTTTTGTTGAGGGGCAATTGAAGATTTAATAATTGCAAGAAGACCTCTACCTCAACAGTTTGGCCTAGGCTGAGAAACAGCAGTATAACCAGGAGAGCAAATTTGTTTCAGAATAACATTATCTGACTCCAATAGCCATGATTCAGAGATTAACAAGCAGTCAGGTTTGGAATCCAAAATCAAATCATAAATTATAGGTACTTTCTTGTTGACAGATTGTGCATTTAATACTAGTAAGCAGAGAGTGAAAACAGCCATTAGAATGGGAACAGGATTAATAATAAGAAGCATGCTTAACAGGTTTTAGAGGCTTACATTGGAGGTCGCCATATCAACAATGTCCGGTGATTACTGGGATATCATTGCAGAACGTTTAGAAAGAACTTCTGGTCAACTCTGGTCAAATGAAGGCGTGTTCAAAGAGGCAAGCACCTTTGTGCTACTTCTTTGGTACGCAGCACCTCTGGCGTCACGCGAGCCCTCCTATACCCAGCTGGCGCCCAGATGACATCAGAAGGGGCAGGGCACAGTTTCCAACCAGTTGGGAGGTACTGCAGGGTGGAAGTCAAGCAGCAAGAAACGCTGGTGCAGGGAAAAAGGCTCCCACGAAGTCAGCTGAGAGCTGAACAGGCAGAGCAGCTGGAATCTCCGGCATCACGCGAGCCCTCCTATATCCGGCGCCCAGAGGACATCAGAAGGGGCTGGGCACAGCATCCAAATGGGTTGGGAGGTATTGCGGGGTGGAAATCAGGAACACGCATGTTTTCAATTCCCATTTTCATAAATATGTGCATATATTTGGTGCATGTAATAACTCTGAATTAAACATGGTGGCAGGTGTTACTTAAAGTATGCGCCAACGCTGCTTCTGAACATACTTACTTGCACGTGAACTTAGAATCACCAGTTCACTGATACCTCCCCCAGTTCATCCAGACCTTCACCATTTTACCTAGACCCTCAAGCACTTATTTATTTATTTATTTATTTAACACTTTTCTATACCGACCTTCATGGTAGAGACCATATCAGGTCGGTTCACATCGAATAGGGGAACTGAACCAAGAACAGTAACCAAAACAAAAGGTTGAACGTGAAAAGCAAAGTTACATTTAACAGGGAAATTAAACTTGGAGGCATAGACTGCTGGAAGGAAGGAAAGGCTAGAGATAGCGGAGAAATTATTAGTATAAACAGAGCAGTCAGGAGGCTCTTATTCTGGGCTTAGGGGTAATATGGAAATCCATTGCTCCTAAAGGAAGTTCTGTCGACTATTGTGTGTCATGGGTATCTGAGAAGGCTTGGCGGAAAAGCCAGGTCTTCACCCTGAATCCCCCTACCAGTTCACCCACACCTCCCATCCAAAACTGCAGGGAACAGATATCAGTCGTGCGAGTCAATAACAAGCGTAAAAGTGTTCAGACGAGTTTGGTAATGTATGCGCATCTACTGCTTACAAAATAGTAACTTGCACTGATACTTCTAAAGCCCCCCCTTGAAATACTCTAGACAGCCCTTTTTCCCCGTTAGCATTTATGCGCAACACTGCAAGTACGCGCGTACTCTCGAGGTTTATAAAATAATCGCAAAGCATGTACGTGCTACTCTGCTATCTCTTTGAAAATTACCTTTCATTACAGGCATAAAAATGTGCACATAATTTTATTTAAAAGTATGCATTTCCCTGCATTACAATTGTACATACATAGTTTTGGGGTAGAAATATGTGCTATTTCATAAATTGTGTGGCTCCCGCCAGACAGTTTATAAAATATTAACATTAATCTCCATGGGCCTACCTACACGCACATTTGGTGACATATGTAGGCTATTGAAAATTAGATGTCCCATGAAGATAACTTTCAAACAACTCTGCTTGACCTCGTATACGTGTAGAAATCTACTACAGTATTTTGTAATCTGTACATATCTGTAACATATGCACGTATGTTGTTTGGTTGCACACAAATATCAGCAATGCAGTGAAAGTGCGTTCTTTTTCTATATATGTAGTTTATAAACATACACATATATTTTACGTTCCAAAAAATTATAACTTGCGTAAAACCTTGATTTATATGTGGAAGTCTGTATGTTTTAAAATATGCTGTAATTGAAATCACTAGTTTGCCGGTACATCCATCATTTCATCCAGGTCTTGGAGACCCTCCTAGTACTTCACCCTCAACTCCTCCCAGTTCACCCAGACCACCCACCCAATAATAGCAGATAACAGACAAGTCTAATCTCAATTGCACTGGATAATTAATTAGCAGGTGCAAAATTGTGCAAATAACCTGCTTAATGAGGATGTGTAAATCTCTTATCAAATAGCATTTTTATAGGCATTCCTCTTGGCCTCACCCCAGAATGTCCCTAGACCATCCCTTTGTTGTGCAGATAAATGTGCACACAAAACTGACAATATGCGCCTACTTTTGATGTTTGTATAATAACTTGTACTCAAAGACAAGCTACTGACTTGCGTATATACTAATTTTATGTGCATAACTCCTTTGGAAATTACCTCCTCTGTGTATTAACTCCTGCATTAAAGTTAACAATGTTTAGTAAAGAAGCCCCTAAGTGACAGAACATAGTACTTAACTATTTTATTTATGGTGGGGTTTTGACAAGCATAAAGGCTTTGGAAGTTTCGCTTTAGAACAAATTTCTGACTATTGAGTATCTAATGACTGAATTTGCAGCTTGTGTTCTGGAGAGAAGAAAAGAGAGCTGTCACAGACTTTCTACTGTAGAAAACATCTCCCACGTTAGAAATGCTGTAAGTCGTTCTAGAAGGGAAGTTACTTCACTTTCTTAAAGGCTCTTAATGACCTACTGTGTGGCAGACTTTTCAGCTTTCCTTCCTGCACGTTCTCCAGTAACAGCATGGATTTTTCATCCCTAGCCTAGCCTACAAAAAAAATCTAACATCCCCTCTACTATATCCAGGCTAGCTTAGCACTTACAAAGACAGCTTCTGTTCCCAAGTTTATCTCAACTACCCTGGATATTGGTGCATAGGAATACTGTTAAATAAGCAAAATTAATCCTGTGCTTACATCCATAAATAGAATTACCCACATCTCCAATCTCAGTATCATTCAGAGGAGAAATCTATATCTATATAGATACAGATATAAGTAGATAGGTAGATGATATTTTTTATTGGATTGCTCAATCAGTTGATTGCAACTTTAGGTAGCTCCTGGTAGCTCCCTCTCTACAATTGGGGCTTCTTATTCTGCTTGAGGATAGCTAATGATGGCTTAATGAGAAAGACCCAGGAAGGTTTTAATTTAGCCTGCTTCTCCTAAGCCACTTTTCAAACAGATTACTTGTCAGAAAAAAAAATCAAAATGTTAAACATTAGCTATGTCAATAAGGCACTCCAGGGGTTGATTGTGCATCAGGTAAAATCTGCTGCTAAGGTCATGGAGCATCTGCTTCACTGCACGTAATCTTAGAGTATCTGGTAACAACTTGACTCTTAGAATGACTCACTGTTTAAGAAATTAGCCTCCAGGGAAATCTGATCATTAGGACTAACAACACACTCTGCATGTCTGGCATAAACAGAAATTACATATAGGGTGGCATTCGCTAACATTTTTCCTGGCATCTTCTATATGACATTATAACGTAGCAAGCCACTGATGTGTTGGCCAAAGTGTCATCAGAATTTATGTGCTTCAATGCCAGACAAATGGCAGTGGTTCTCTCTGTGCAGTCTATGGGTGTGTGAGTCTAGACAAAACTAGTACCAGAAGCTTGCAAGTCAATTTGCTTACATTATTTTGTAAAACGAAGGGTCAACAAACGAGCTGTACGTGTAGTAGCTTTCTATTGAACTTAGTGGATCTGTGGCTACCTTTCAAGAGCTAGTCACGATAAAAAGCGATCGCCTACAACTGGTTTATTGACCATTAGTTCTACGTATTTAGGTAGACTAATATGACAACCACAAATACTTTTCTTAATTTGGAACAATGGGAGGTTGGATGTGAGAGGGGGGAGCGAAGTTTGGTCAAGGATTTAATTTCCTGCAGCTTTTGGGGAAAAAATAACTGCAGTGCTGTGTTAATCTACTTGGATGTATAAAACCCTTTGAGACAGGAAAAAAAAATCCACAGGAAAAAATAAATGACATGTAAACAAATACTTGTGCAAATAGCCCGATGAAACTTTTTCCAAATTCATAACCAGTACTTTTGGGCAAAGGTTCTGCAGGATTGATTGCACAATTTTGTTATGTAGGGGTTTTTTTTCCTTTCTAGAAGTTGCAGGATATTAATTCTGTTTCATAGAGATGCTCTTATTTTTTTCTCCCAGGTCAATAATTCAGATCTGTTCTGGGGCAATTTGTGGTCAAGAATCATTCAGTAGCACTGATGTGCCATTTTGGTTGATACCGTAAGAACAGAAGAGGTGCCATGCTGGTCAGACCAGTGCTTCACCCACTCCTCCATCCTGACTCTGAGTGTGGGCTATCAATCTGGATCACTTGGAAGTGCTTGGCAGATCCTAATGGGAGGATTCCTTCCAAGAAGTAAGAGGAAGAGATTCTCAGGGTTATCTGGTTAATACTCATTAAGGGATCTGTTCTCCAGAAAGGTATTCAAACCCTTTTTATTTATTTTTATTTTTTCAATCCAACTATCCAGCTAGCCTTGATATGATCCTCTGGCTACAAATCCCACAGTTTAATTGTACACTGACTGAAAATTAATATTAATGTGTTTTAAATCTGCTACCATTTAGGGGGCCATTTTCAAAAGCGATCGCACGCGAAAAGTCCCTTTTCACGTGCGATCACTAAATGGGGGCGGAGTCGGCCCCAGAAGAGGAGGAGTCGGGGTGGCACCGGGGCCAACGCTGCGCAGACATCGCTGGCGGCGAAAGGTAAGGACCTTTATCGCCGCCAGTTTTGCACCGAATAACTACACCTTTTAACTAGGGTGTAGTTATTTGGTGCGAAAGCCGGCAGCCAGCGCACTGCAGTGGTGCGATGGTTGCCGGCTTTCGCAGGCCCTCCCCCCGCTTCGCCCACTCCCCTGCCCCCGTTACCGCCAGATTTTCTAAGGTCTGCAACCTTAGGAAAATCCAGCTCTTAGTTTTTTGGAGTGTCCCCTAGTCCTAATACTATTTAAAAGGGTTCCCTATTAACTTGTTCCACGACATGATTTTATAAACCTCTATCATATCCACTCTCACTCTTCTCTTCTCCAAGCTGTTCCTTACCCTTTATCATTTTTGTTGCCCTTCTCTGTACCTTTACTAGTTTTTTGAAAGGGCAACTATAAGTGAAGTACTGTAAGTTGGTAACACTAGACCATTTCTCATTGGATAAAACTGCCATTAGAACATAAGAACATGCCATGCTGGGTCAGACCAAGGGTCCATCAAGCCCAGCATCCTGTTTCCAACAGTGGCCAATCCAGGCCATAAGAACCTGGCAAGTACCTAAAAACTAAGTCTATTCCATGTTACCGTTGCTAGTAATAGCAGTGGCTATTTTCTAAGTCAACTTAATTAATAGCAGGTAATGGACTTCTCCTCCAAGAACTTATCCAATCATTTTTTAAATACAGCTATGCTAACTGCACTAACCACATCCTCTGGCAACAAATTCCAGAGTTTAATTGTGCGTTGAGTAAAAAAGAATTTTCTCCGATTAGTTTTAAATGTGCCCCATGCTAACTTCATGGAGTGCCCCATAGTCTTTCTATTATCCGAAAGAGTAAATAACCGATTCACATCTACCTGTTCTAGACCTCTCATGATTTTAAACACCTCTATCCCCCCTCAGCCATCTCTTCTCCAAGCTGAAAAGTCCTAACCTCTTTAGTCTTTCCTCATAGGAGAGCTGTTCCATTCCCCTTATCATTTTGGTAGCCCTTCTCTGTACCTTCTCCATCACAATTATATCTTTTTTGAGATGCGGCGACCAGAATTGTACACAGTATTCAAGGTGTGGTCTCACCATGGAGCGATACGGAGGCATTATGACATTTTCCGTTTTATTCACCATTCCCTTTCTAATAATTCCCAACATTCTGTTTGCTTTTTTGACTGCCGCAGCACACTGTACCGACGATTTCAATGTGTTATCCACTATGACGCCTAGATCTCTTTCTTGGGTTGTAGCACCTAATATGGAACCTAACATTGTGTAACTTTAGCATGGGTTATTTTTCCCTATATGCATCACCTTGCACTTATCCACATTAAATTTCATCTGCCATTTTGATGCCCAATTTTCCAGTCTCACAAGTTCTTTCTGCAATTTAACACAATCTGCTTGTGATTTAACTACTCTGAACAATTTTGTATCATCTGCAAATTTGATTTTCTCACTCGTCGTATTTCTTTCAGATCATTTATAAATATATTGAAAAGTAAGTGTCCCAATACAAGTCCCTAAGGCACTCCACTGCCCACTCCCTTCCACTGAGAAAACTGTCCATTTAATCCTACTCTCTGTTTCCTGTCTTTTAGCCAGTTTACAATCCACGAAAGGACATTGCCACCTATCCCATGACTTTTTACTTTTCCTAGAAGCCTCTCATGAGGAACTTTGTCAAACGCCTTCTGAAAATCCAAGTATACTACACCTACCGGTTCACCTTTATCCACATGTTTATTAACTCCTTCAAAAAAGTGAAGTAGATTTGTGAGGCAAGACTTGCCTTGGGTAAAGCCATTCTGACTTTGTTCCATTAAACCATGTCTTTCTATATGTTCTGTGATTTTGATGTTTAGAACACTTTCCACTATTTTTCCTGGCACTGAAGTCAGGCTAACCGGTCTGTAGTTTCCCGGATCACCCCTGGAGCCCTTTTTAAATATTGAGGTTACATTAGCTATCCTCCAGTCTTCAGGTACAATGGATGATTTTAATGATAGGTTACAAATTTTTACTAATAGGTCTGAAATTTCATTTTTTAGTTCCTTCAGAACTCTGGGGTGTATACCATCTGGTCCAGGTGATTTACTACTCTTCAGTTTGTCAATCAGGTCTACCACATCTTCTAGGTTCACCGTGATTTGATTCAGTCCATCTGAATCATTACCCATGAAAACCTTCTCCAGTACGGGTACCTCCCCAACATCCTCTTCAGTAAACATCGAAGCAAAGAAATCATTTAATCTTTCCGCGATGGCCTTATCTTCTCTAAGTGCCCCTTTAACCCCTCGATCATCCAACGGTACAACTGACTCCCTCACAGGCTTTCTGCTTCGGATATATTTTAAAAAGGTTTTACTGTGAGTTTTTGCCTCTACGGCCAACTTCTTTTCAAATTCTCTCTTAGCCTGTCTTATCAATGTCTTACTTTTAACTTGCCAACATTTATGCATTATCCTATTTTCTTCTGTTGGATCCTTCTTCCAATTTTTGAATGAAGATCTTTTGGCTAAAATAGCTTCTTTCACCTCCCCTTTTAACCATGCTGGTAATCGTTTTGCCTTCTTTCCACCTTTCTTAATGTGTGGAATACATCTGGACTGTGCTTCTAGAATGGTATTTTTTAACAATGACCATGCCTCTTGCACATTTTTTACTTTTGTAGCTGATCCTTTCAGTTTTTTTCTAACAATTTTTCTCATTTTATCAAAGTTTCCCTTTTGAAAGTTTAGCACGAGAGCCGTGGATTTGCATACTGTTCCTCTTCCAGTCATTAATTCAAATTTGATCATATTATGATCACTATTGCCAAGCGGCCCCACCACCGTTACCTCTCACCAAGTCCTGTGCTCCACTGAGAATTAGATCTAAAATTTCTCCCTCTCTTCTCGGTTCCTGAACCAATTGCGCCATAAAGCTATCATTTATTCCATCCAGGAACGTTATCTCTCTAGCGTGTCCCGATGATACATTTACCCAGTCAATATTGGGGTAATTAAGTCTCCCATTATTACCGCACTACCAATTTGGTTAGCTTCCCTAATTTCTCTTATCATTTCACTGTCCGTCTCACCATCTTGACCAGGTGGACGGTAGTATACTCCTATCACTATACTCTTCCCCGACACACAGGGGATTTCTACCCATAAAGATTCAATTTTGCATTTAGTCTCATGCAGGATGTTTATCCTGTTGGACTCTATGCCATCCCAGACATAAAGTGCCACACCGCCTCCCAGGTGCTCCTCTCTGTCATTGCGATATAATTTGTACCCCGGTAAAGCACTGTCCCATTGGTTATCCTCCTTCCACCATGTCTCTGAGATGCCAATTAAGTCTATGTCATCATTCACTGCTATACATTCTAATTCTCCCATCTTACTTCTTAGACTTCTGGCATTAGCATACAAACATTTCAAAGTTTGTTTTTTGTTTGTATTTTCATTCTACTTTTTAATTGATAGGGATAAATTAGAATCTTTTAACTCAGGTGAGTTTTTAGTTACAGGCACTTGGACTACTTTTCTTATTATTGGAACCTCACTGTCAGGATGCCCTAATTCTAATGCATCATTAGTATCCTTTGAAGATACCTCTCTCTGAACCATGCGCTGCTGAGCGACTGTCGGCTTTCCTCTTTGTTCTAGTTTAAAAGCTGCTCTATCTCCTTTTTAAAGGTTAGTGCCAGCAGTCTGGTTCCACCCTGGTTAAGGTGGAGCTCATCCCTTCGGAAGAGACTCCCCCTTCCCCAAAAGGTTCCCCAGTTTCTAACAAAACTGAATCCCTCTTCCTTGCACCATCGTCTCATCCATGCATTGAGACTCCGGAGCTCTGCCTGCCTCTGGTGACCTGCGTGTGGAACAGGGAGCATTTCAGAGAATGCTACCCTGGAAGTTCTGGATTTAAGCTTTCTACCTAAGAGCCTAAATGTATCTTCCAGAACCTCCCTCCCACATTTTCCTATGTCGCTGCTGCCCACATGTACCACGACAGCCGGCTCCTCCCCAGCACTGTCTAAATCCTATCTAGGTGGCGCATGAGGTCTGCCACCCTCGTACCAGGCGATCCTCACGCCCACAAGCCACCCAGCTATCTACATTCCTAATAATCGAATCACCAACTATGACGGCCAACCTAACCCTTCCCTCCTGGGCAGTAGGCCTTGGGGAGATATCCTCAGTGTGAAAGGACAATGCATCACCTGGAGAGCAGGTCCTTGCTACAGGATCCTTTCCTGCTGCACCTGGTTGATGCTCTCCAATCATGAGACCTTCTTCCTCCAAGGCAGCACCAGGGCTGCCAGCCTGAAGTTGGGGCTTGGCTACTATGTCCCTGAAGGTTTCATCTATATACCTCTCTGTCTGCCTCAGCTCCTCCAGGTCTGCCACTCTAGCCTCCAGAGATCGGACTTGTTCTCTGAGAGCCAGGAGCTCTTTGCATCGCATGCACTTGTACAACTTCTCACCGGTGGGTAAAAAATCATACATGTGACACTCGATGCAAAAGGCTGGGAAGGCCCCCTCTTGCTGCTGGACTGCTGCCTTCATCTCAATTTTGATCAGTTTCTAGTTAAGTTTTAGGTTGCTATGGGAGTAGGAATGTGTCTAACGTCCTTTAAATGTATTACTGAATTCACTATATGTCTGGTAGTGGCCTACCGGGGTCTGATCAAACTCTCAATAAAGTTTTTGTTGTTGGGTTTTGGTTTTTTATTTTTGTGAAAGTGGCACCTGCCTATAAATTAAAGGATGAGCTAGGGGTGGGTGGGCAAGGGGTGGGAGGGTTGGGAAATACAAACAGTCTAACTTCAATTAGTCAGCCAGAGTGACTCACTGCTCTCTTGATTAACAAATGTTGGTACCTATTCAAACCAAATCATACTACCTCAACACCTTTCCAAGGTGAGTAACTGAGCTGAACCTTTCAACCTTTTTACTTAGGTATACACTGCTCCTAGCTTATTTCTAGCTTCTGGCTACTTTTTTTTTGGGGGGGGGGGGTTGTGGGTTTTGTTTTTTTTAAATACAAGCACTCAGTTCTGCTTACTAGCTGCCTTACAGACTTTTAAAAATAAACACATTATCTACTGCTTACTAGCTGCCTTATTGACTGACTATTTAAAAATACAGTCTAACTTGTTTATTCACTGCCTGACTATTAAAAGCACAAACACACTAAATAATATTCCCAAATAGTTAACTTTGCCCCAATACTTTTAAAAAAGACAATGTCCCAAGCAAAAACTTACTGATTCCTTTCAGCCACCAGCAAGGTGATCCTCTCCTCTCAGTGCTTGGAACCTTTGTTGGTCGGCCATATTAGAGAACTAAATAGATGATAAGGCCTTGAAAACTGAGCTACCTTCTCACCCGAAGAAGCTGGTCATTCAAAGCATGGTTGAGGCATTTTGACAGAACAATGGGGGGAGGCTTTCAGTGTCTCAGTCCATGGTTATAAAAACATTGGGGGGAGAAGTCATCTATGCAGAGGAGAGGCAAGAGAGAAGATGGTGGCTGAGTAGGGACGCGGTGGAAATACTCTCGCTGCAGATTACTGGATTTGCTATATTTTCCTTTGGGAATTTTCTCTAGAATGCCTCACACGAAGAGGAAAGCGAAACTGAGAGGGGTGACTTCTAGCTCTCCTTCTTTAGACCCTTTACAATCCTGCATCAAGGGATTTTTCACTAGTGATGTGGTTCAGACACCGAGAGACGCGGTCGCTGGAAGAGGTGTGCAAGAGCGAGCACCCTCCCCCTTGACCCTGGACACCACACTCAGTTCCGGCACACTGAACAGACCAGCCGCTCCACGCTTTGAGGGTATTGGGAGTCCAGGGACGGCAGAGATATCCCCGGAGGAAAGTCAGAGAATTTCGGGGCAGTTGCAAAGGAGGATATCATTGGGGGAGAATGAGGAGCCTCAGATTCCGGGCGGGGCGACTCCTCTAAGGATAGAGGACAGATTCGATCTAGGCCCCTCCGAAGTGGTAAGAACTATTGTGTCCACTATAAGAACTGACCAAGATTTCGTGGCTGGGAGCAGGCAGTAGTGTGGGAGTGAGGAATCAGTGTCTATGGAAGGCTTGTGGACTGTGTTAAAGTCTATTGAAAATTCATTATCAACATTATCTTAAGCAGCATTTGAAACTAAAAATCAAGTTTTGGTCAATACTAATCTGATTACAACTTATAACTTAAAGCTAGAAGATATGGGCCAACGAATTTCATGAGTGGAAAATGTCAAACAGAATTTGGTTAAGACTGAGTTAATTCATAATAAAAGATTGGAAAATGCATTGAGAACACATAATTTGAGAATCTTAAATTTTCCAGTGGTCAATCTTGTATCTCCTTTGGATCTCTTTAAGAGGTATATTCAACAAGTACTAAAAATCCCTGAGGCTGCAATGCCTGTTGTAACACAGTTTATTCAAGAAAATCAAGCAGCTCAGGGGGAATTAGCACAGCCATCTGTATCTTTGGATATTTCAAGGGTCTTGGAGGTATCCCAGGGAGAGGAGATTACATAAAGAAGACTTTTATTAGTATCATTTGCTTTCCTGATGGATCGTAACAATATCTTGAAACGATTTTTCCGCAATAGGCATTCTCTATTTCTTGGTCAGAAACTTTGTATATTTCCTGACTTGGTAAAAGTCACACAGACCAGGAGGAAAAATTTCCTGTCCATGATACCTGAAGTCTTACAATTAGGAGCCAAATTTGACTTGCGTTATCCCTGTACGTTCTGTGTTAATTACCAAAATATAAAATATGTCTTCTTCAAAACTAATCAGCTCAGAGTTTTTTTTGGATGGTCACCCCCAAAGAGTGCTCACTGCTGGTTTGACATAAAGATAAATAATCACATACCCTCTCGGTGCCATTACTGAATTGTAAAGTAATATTTGCCTTTTTTTTTTTTTTTTTGCTTGTAATATGTTCAGCTTCCTCCTCAAATTACTGTTGCGCTCGGGGGTAGACCCTTGTCCTGGGGCAGAGGTGGAATGCCTCCTGAAAGGGATGGTGCACTGGAGGAGACAGAGGCTGGGAAGAGCTTCACCACTGGAAGCCCGAGGTCCCCCCAGGGGGAGCCCGTAGGGACCAAGGCCGCCTGGACTTAGGTGGACCTCGCATGGAAGTCCGGCGTGCCCACGGAGACAGGGGGAGCGCGATTGGGTTCAAAGTGGCTGCTAGTTGGAAAAGGGAGAACCTGAACAGAGTTGGTGATGACAAGGCGAGGAACAGAGCCAGAATCTGGAGACTAGGTCAGGTAGGCAAAGGTCAATGTCCAGAGGTCAGTCCGAGGAGTGGTCAGCAAAGCAGAAGTCAGATACTGGAGGTCAGATGAGGTCAAAGGCAGGCTGAGGTCTTGAGGCAGGCAGCAGTCAGGCAGGGAGGTCAAGAGCAGGCTGTGGTCTTTGAGGCAGGCGGCAGGCAGGTCAGGAACAAGCTAAGGTCAGTACCAGTAAGTCAGTCCGAGGGTACTACCTGGGTAGACAGACAGACGAACATGGGAACAAGCAGGATACAGGAACTAGGATGCAAGAACGAGTCAGGAACAGAACTGGAACAGAAGCATCCTGGAAGGAGACTAGGAACAAGCAGGAACAAGTACAAGCACGGAGGCAATCTCAGAACAAACCGACCCGATTGCCAAGGCAAGGAAGCAGAGACAGGAACTTCCTTATATCGGGGGATAATCAGTGCACGCCACGGAGCTAAGACCCGCCCTTGGCCCTACATGAGTCCGGGCAGTCCGCGTGCGTGTATGGGCATGGCCAACATGGCCAAGGATGCCGAACCTCGGCGTGAGGCCCGGCGCGCAGTGGGAGGCCTGGCGACCGCCGCCGCTGGACGCCGGGGCCTGGCAAGACTGGCAACTACTGCGAGGGAGGTCGTCCCGGGACCTGCTGTGGAACCATGAAGGCGAGCAGGCCTGCGCGCGGGACGGCCATGGGCGGGGCGCGTAACAATTACTTATATTGTGGTACATGGCTAAATGTGTTGTTAACATTTTGCAATATTAATATGTAATTTCAATTTGATTATTATAATATCTATGTACCGAGATTGCTAATAAGTTCTTCTTGTAAGAAATGTAAAAGTTGTGAAAATTAAAAATTAAAAAAAAAAAAACATTGGGGGACAGAGGTGGTCATTTTTAAACATATTCAACTGTTCTTTTCAAAGTTTCTAACAACTAAATTTAATCAGATAAGTGGAGCTGTTTAATGGCTGACGAGTGAAGAAAATCTTCTCTGACTGAAGACTAAACTGACACAGTATCAATCACTGTTCTTTTTGATTAAGTAGCACACTAATCTTTGTCATTGTATAATGACTGTACTTGAAAATAGTCAAATTGCTTTGTGCCGTTCATGTGCATTAATCAAATAAAGTAAGAAAGACAGTGATATACTTCACCAGATAAGGCAAGAAGCTAGATGACTTATCCCTGAAGAGGAAGAAATGATGCACTGTAGGAAGTAGGACTCGTAAGCAAGTGAAAATTACAGCCTAAAGGAAAATATAACAAATTATCATAACCTGTGGTTATTCAGTGCAGAGCAATTTAGAATATCCAGAAGTGAAAACAGGGGAAAAATATATTGGGTCCCACTAACACATTAGCTGTGACTTAGTCATGTGGTGTGATAACAGTGGAAGAAGGATATTGTACTATCATATGGAGCGGTTTCGTTGAATCCTACAGTTATCTACAGAATCGTACTAAGAGATAGATTAGGAGTTTAAGACAATTTGGGGAATTTCTTATGTTGAGGTCCAGGTTCATTCCTAGGCTTCTTTCGAGCTGCATTTTTTGACAGAAACCCTTAGGGCCTTAGCCACAGTAAAACAACCGTGGCTCATACCATTCGGGCTTACTCATGACACATCCGGCTTGACAGATTTCTGACTAGATTGGGATCCTAAATGAACAAACAGAAATCGCAGACTGCATTGATGCAAAGCAAAAGCTGACTCTCATATCTGATTTGATTTCTCATGTGAAAAGTACAACAGGTACTTAGGTAAACAATTCTTAAAGAAACAGAGCTAAGAATTCTTTGTCTCATAAGAGCATACAGAGGGCAACTCAGTAACTGTGCAGGCAGGGCTAAAAAGTCTAAACCTCTACATGCAGACCTTAGCCAACATGCTCAAAGCGAATTTATGTGCAGTAATTTACTTTAAAAATGTCCTGCCACACTCACCCATTAGGTTACACTACCTCTACAGAGAGCATAACTTGCATGGGATTAACTCACACACACACTTTCTAAAATAAAAAAAAATTGATGTACATTAAGTTCCAACTCTGCCCTAACTCCACCATTTGAAATGCCTCTTTCCAGTTTTGCAAAAAAGTATGCATATAACTGGGTTACAAGCCTAATTTTACATTCACCAAGCCCTGGGCTATTTTGTAACAGCTGTTTATACGCTTAAAGAAAACAAGTTTATGCAGATAAATGATTTGGACAATTCACTTCTGCAGAAATGTACTGGCAATCGAAGGGCAAACACAGGCATTCTGTGGGTAACTCTATGGTGTCTCTACGTCTAAAGTGCAAACACCTGATGAACCTCCTAGGAGTTAATAAGCAATATTACTTCTCTACAGATTTCTTTGAGTATTGCAACAGAATTCAAACATGCTAGAGATTGACAGAAAGGATGGGAGTGGCCGAGAGGCCAGAGCTAGAACTGTGGCAGCAAATGAATGTCAGAATCAGTCCCTGATAGGACTCAAATCAGGGACAGATGAGGAAAACAGGCCACCGAGCCAGTCACCAGTTCTCAGAAAGCCCAGGATCCTGGAAGACGTCAGCCACAGGGGCATAGGGTGACTGCTGAAGTTGATGGTGCACCAGAAATGTTCCTGCTGCTAGGTGCCCTATAACACAGTCCACCCTCCAGAATTACCCTGTGAGCACTATTTCTTTGATGAAAAAAGCCAATGTTATGCTCACAGCAACCCAATCTTAGAGGGAAATTAGCTAAATCCATTCCTTAAAATAATCACCTCATTTACTAACAGCAGCTGCAATAAAATAATGGGAATAAAAAATATTTTCTGCAAGAACATTCAAAACCATTTTCTGCATGCAAATGAAATTAATAAGGAGCAAACTTCTGTTTCAAATAGAAATGAGAAAGAGAGGACCATAATGCCGTAAAAGCCATCGATAAGTACCTGTTATGTTATGAGTAAAGTCAATAGTGGACCCTTGGGCCGGCTGAGGTGGACAGCGTCCACAGGAGTTAATAAGCCGGGAGGCGGCACTCAGCTGGAGCGGACTGGTGGCGTCTTCACCCTGGAAACCCGAGACCCCCCCAGGAGGAGCCCGTAGGGGTCCGAGTCGCTGGGACTTAGGAGAATCGTGAAAGAGTCCAAGGTTCGAGGCTGGCAGAAGACAAAGGAGAATCGTGAAGAAGACCAAGGTTCGTGGCTGGCTGAAGACAAAGGAGAATCGTGAAGAAGACCAAGGTTCGTGGCTGGCTGAAGACAAAGGAGAATCGTGAAGAAGACCAAGGTTCGTGGCTGGCTGAAGACAAAGGAGAATCGTGAACCGGAGCTGGAGTCAGGATATGTAGACAGCAAGTGGAGCCCAGAGCTGGAGCCAAGGCACAGCAGGACCAAACAGAACCTGACCTGGAAGCAAGGCACGACTGGGACAAGCTGGAACCGGAGCTGGAAGCAAGGCACGGCTGGAACAAGCTGGAACCGGAGCTGGAAGCAAGGCACGGCTGGAACAAGCAGGAACCGGAGCTGGAAGCAAGGCACGGCTGGAACAAGCAGGAACCGGAGCTGGAAGCAAGGCACGGCTGGAACAAGCAGGAACCGGAGCTGGAAGCAAGGCACGGCTGGAACAAGCAGGAACCGGAGCTGGAAGCAAGGCACGGCTGGAACAAGCAGGAACCGGAGCTGGAAGCAAGGCACGGCTGGAACAAGCAGGAACCGGAGCTGGAAGCAAGGCACGGCTGGAACAAGCAGGAACCGGAGCTGGAAGCAAGGCACGGCTGGAACAAGCAGGAACCAGAGCTGGAAGCAAGGCACGGCTGGAACAAGCAGGAACCAGAGCTGGAAGCAAGGCACGGCTGGAACAAGCAGGAACCAGAGCTGGAAGCAACGCTGGGAAGCAACTAAGCACTCAGGAGAGCGACCTCGTTGCAAAGGCAAAGCAAGGAAGTCAGACGATGGTTTAAATAGCCAGCCAGCGTCTGACGTCAGGAACAGGGCGGTTCAGCACTTCCGGGTGCTGGACCTTTAAGAGCCCCCTGCTCACGCGCGCGCGTTGCCTGGCAGTGGGAGGAGTCAGAATCGTCCTTCGGCAGCATCTCCACGTGGAGAGAGACGCTGCCATGCGGCCCTGCAGGCCCCAGGAGCAACGGATTGCAGCGAGACCGGGGGAGGCAGGAGAAAGGTAAGGACCCGGTCGCTAGCCTAGCGACCGGGACTGCAACAGTACCCCCCCCTTTACGCCCCCTCTTCAGAGGGCTTGGCCTGTCAGGATGGTCCAGATGATATTGCTGCAGAAGAGTCTTGTCCAAGATGTTGCGGGCAGGCTCCCACGTATTGTCTTCGTCTCCACAACCTTCCCAGGCTAGCAAATATTCCCAACGTCTGTTGGCGAAGCGAGCATCCAGGACCTCTCGTACCTGAAACGTAGGATCCTCATCCGTAGTGATGGAAGCGTCCTCAAGAGGCCTGGGGTGGAATCTGGAAAGAATCACTGGTTTTAAGAGAGAGACGTGAAAGACATCATGAATGCGTAAAGTGGTTGGGAGTCGTAGACGGTAAGAGACCAGCCCTACCCTCTCTGCAACGCGGAAAGGACCACAGAACTTGGGTGAGAGCTTCTTGGAAGGTTGCCTCAGATGAATGTTCTTTGTACTAAGCCACACTCGATCGCCTGGGAAAAAAGCGAATGCCGGTTTTCGGTGTCGATCATAGTAGCGTTTAGAAGTGCGTGCGACTTTCTGAAGTCGGTGTTGAGTAGAGGACCAAAGTTTACTCAATTGGTCCGCGGTCAATTGAGCAGCTGGTGAGGAGGTTGGTACTGGTAGAGGTAACGGTGGTTTGAGCTGTTTACCGTACACAATTTGAAAAGGGGATTTCCCCGTCGCCGTATGTATTTGATTATTATAGGCGAATTCTGCCCAAGGCAAAAGCTCCACCCAATTATCTTGTTTGTGGTTAATGAACGCTCGTAGGAACAACTTTAATGAACGATTCATGCGTTCGGTTTGCCCATTACTTTGCGGGTGGAAAGCGGAGGAGAAAACTCAGCTGGATCTTAAATTTTTTGCATAAGGCTTTCCAATACCTGGCTGTGAATTGAGGGCCTCTGTCAGATACAATGTCCTGAGGCAGACCATGAATACGGAATACATGGTGTGTGAACAGAGAAGCCAGTTCAGTGGCGGAAGGTAATTTGGGCAAAGGCACAAAGTGAGCCATTTTAGAGAAGCGGTCCACCGTGACCCATACCACAGTCTTGCCTTGCGAAGGCGGGAGTTCCACCATAAAATCAGTAGCAATATGTGTCCAGGGTTCCGTGGGTATAGGTAACGGTTGTAGAAACCCTCTCGGAGGGCCATTAAGCGGTTTCTGCAGGGCGCAAGTGGGGCAAGAATTCACGTAAAGGGAAACATCACGTCGAAGACCAGGCCACCAATAGAAACGATTTATAAGATCCAATGTTCTTAGTCTACCAGCATGTCCCCCGGTCAAGGAGTCATGGCCCCAAGACAAGACTTTCCTCCGAAGCCTCTTAGGAACGGTAGTCTTATTTGAGGAAGCAATGGAAGTGGTAGTTATTTGAACACAGGCAGGATCCAGGATGGTTCGTGGAGAGTCGTCCTCTTCTTCCGGCTGATAGGTACGAGATAGAGCATCGGCTCGAACGTTCTTCTCAGCTGGTCGAAACTTGAGGATGAAATTGAAACGACTGAAGAAGAGTGACCATCTTGCTTGCCGCGAGTTTAGTCGTTGAGCTTGGGCCAAGTACAATAAATTTTTGTGATCAGTGTACACTGTCACCGGATGATTAGCCCCCTCCAGCCATTGCCTCCACTCCTCGAAGGCCAACTTGATGGCTAAGAGTTCTTTGTCTCCGATGCCATAGTTACATTCAGCAGGCGAAAACTTTTTAGAGAAGTAAGAACATGGCATCAATTTGCCCGAAGTATCGTGTTGACTGAGCACCGCTCCAACAGCCAGATTCGAGGCATCGACCTCCAGGATGAAGGGTCGTTGTGGATCTGGGTGTCGTAGGCAGGAAGCGTCTAGGAATGCTTGTTTTAAGTCTTCAAAGGCAGCCGAGGCGGTAGTGGACCAATCGTGAGCGTTAACCCCTTTGCGAGTAAGCGCCGTGAGAGGAGCTACCTTCTGGGAGTAATGTGGTATAAAATGCCTGTAAAAATTGGCGAATCCAAGGAATCGCTGTAGCGCCTTCAGGCCAGACGGGCGAGGCCATTTGACAATGGCCGCCACCTTCTCTGGGTCCATCTGGAAACCGGACGAGGAAACAATATATCCCAAGAACGGAAGCGACTCGCGCTCAAACTGACATTTTTCAAATTTAGCGTATAGATGATTGTCTCTTAGAGCCTGTAAGACCTGTTTGACGTGTTGGCGATGGGAGGAGAGATCTTGGGAATAGATCAGAACGTCATCAAGGTACACTATGACGAAAGAATGAAGCATCTCTCGGAGTACCTCATTCATCAGATTCTGGAAGACAGCAGGGGCATTACATAAGCCGAAAGGCATTACTAAGTATTCGTAATGTCCATCTCGCGTGTTGAACGCTGTCTTCCACTCGTCACCGGGACGAATACGAACCAAATTGTATGCTCCACGTAAATCCAATTTTGTAAAGATCTTGGCCCCCTGAAGTCTATCGAGCAGTTCTGGGATCAGAGGCAAGGGATAGCGATCTTTCTTAGTGATGGAGTTCAGACCTCGATAGTCTATGCACGGCCGGAGGGAGCCATCTTTTTTGGACACAAAAAAGAATCCTGCTCCTGCAGGAGAGTGCGAAGGGCGAATGAACCCTTTGGCAAGATTCTCCGTAATGTAGTCTGACATTGCATGGGTTTCTGGCAGAGAAAGAGGGTATACCCTACCCCGCGGGGGAGTGGAACCAGGTAGTAAATCAATGGCACAGTCGAAGGGCCGATGGCATGGAAGCAGTTCAGCTTTTTGTTTGGAGAATACGTCAGCGTAATCCTGGTACGGCAAAGGAAGGTCCAGGGCAGAGTGAGAGAGTAATATCTCCGGTCTAGGAACGGGATCCAGGCAATTCTGGAAACAGGAAGGACTCCATTGCGCAATTTGGAGAGAGTCCCAATGGATCACCGGAGCATGTTGTTGCAACCAAGGGAGTCCCAGGACCACAGGGTGCACCGATTTATCCAGTAGCAAAAAGGAGATTGTCTCAGTGTGAAGCACTCCCGTCCGTAAAGTGAGAGGCATCGTGGTTTCAGAAATGGATCCAGGTAGAGGGGTTCCCCGGATAGAGGTAACCCGTAACGGAGGTATCCGGCGCTTAGTAGGTAGTCCTAATTGGTGTACCAGTTCTCTCCAGATAAAGTTCCCTCCGGCTCCGGAATCAATGAAAGCTAGAGTCTGCAAGGAGCCACCTGGATATTCCAGCGTTATAGGAACTGTACATTGAGGAGTAGCATTAACATAGCCTAGGGGAACCTCCTCATCTCTCCCTAGACTCGAGCATTTCCCGGTCTCGCAGGACATTGACCCAGGAAATGACCCTTAGTGCCGCAGTATAAGCACAGGCCCAGAGTGCGGCGTCGTGTCTTCTCCTCCTCGGTTAGCGGTGCCCGTCCAAGCTGCATAAGTTCCTCTGAGGAGCTGTGGGAGGCTGATGGTGTCTTGTGAGGTACAGTCAGAGACCTGGAGAAGGAGGGTGCCAATGAGACAGGCCGACGAGGAACTCGACCCTCCTTAGCTCGTTGCTGCAATCGCCGGTCAATCCTCCCGGCCAAGTCTATCACCCCGTTCAGAGTGAGGGGCAGGTCGCGAGCCATCAGCTCGTCTTTGATACGACCTGCAAGACCTTCCAGGAAAATACCCCGCAAACAGTCATCCTGCCAGCCGAGTTCCATCGCCAGAGTACGAAATTCAATAGCGTACTCCGCCAGAGAGCGGGATCCTTGTCGTAGCTGTAGAATTTCAGTGGTAGCAGTGGTAGCACGAGCTGGCTCATCAAAAGTCTGTTTGAAGTGAGTCACGAAATCCTGCAAGTTGTGCAGCATGGCGTCCTGTTTCTCCCACATGGGAGAGGCCCATAGCATAGCCCTCCCATCGAGCAGAGACAAAATATATGCTACCTTGACGGCATCAGACGGGAACTGCCCTGGTAGCAACGTGAAGCGGATGAAGCACTGATTCAAAAACGCCCTGCACGATCTGGCATCCCCGGAGTATCGAGTAGGCGCTGGAAGCTGAGTCTGTGCGGGAGCTTGAACCGCCAGTGGAGGCGGGGGTGGTGCCAGCGGTGGAGGATTGGCGTCCAAGCGACTGGCTAGGCGATCCACCGTAGCAGCCAAGACTTCCAGACATTGCTGTTGCTGCTGGATTCTTTGGGCCATGCCAGGGATGGCCTGCATAGGAGCGGAGTCCGCCGAGTCCATGGCCTTTGCAAACTGTTATGTTATGAGTAAAGTCAATAGTGGACCCTTGGGCCGGCTGAGGTGGACAGCGTCCACAGGAGTTAATAAGCCGGGAGGCGGCACTCAGCTGGAGCGGACTGGTGGCGTCTTCACCCTGGAAACCCGAGACCCCCCCAGGAGGAGCCCGTAGGGGTCCGAGTCGCTGGGACTTAGGAGAATCGTGAAAGAGTCCAAGGTTCGAGGCTGGCAGAAGACAAAGGAGAATCGTGAAGAAGACCAAGGTTCGTGGCTGGCTGAAGACAAAGGAGAATCGTGAAGAAGACCAAGGTTCGTGGCTGGCTGAAGACAAAGGAGAATCGTGAAGAAGACCAAGGTTCGTGGCTGGCTGAAGACAAAGGAGAATCGTGAACCGGAGCTGGAGTCAGGATATGTAGACAGCAAGTGGAGCCCAGAGCTGGAGCCAAGGCACAGCAGGACCAAACAGAACCTGACCTGGAAGCAAGGCACGACTGGGACAAGCTGGAACCGGAGCTGGAAGCAAGGCACGGCTGGAACAAGCTGGAACCGGAGCTGGAAGCAAGGCACGGCTGGAACAAGCAGGAACCGGAGCTGGAAGCAAGGCACGGCTGGAACAAGCAGGAACCGGAGCTGGAAGCAAGGCACGGCTGGAACAAGCAGGAACCGGAGCTGGAAGCAAGGCACGGCTGGAACAAGCAGGAACCGGAGCTGGAAGCAAGGCACGGCTGGAACAAGCAGGAACCGGAGCTGGAAGCAAGGCACGGCTGGAACAAGCAGGAACCGGAGCTGGAAGCAAGGCACGGCTGGAACAAGCAGGAACCGGAGCTGGAAGCAAGGCACGGCTGGAACAAGCAGGAACCGGAGCTGGAAGCAAGGCACGGCTGGAACAAGCAGGAACCGGAGCTGGAAGCAAGGCACGGCTGGAACAAGCAGGAACCAGAGCTGGAAGCAAGGCACGGCTGGAACAAGCAGGAACCAGAGCTGGAAGCAACGCTGGGAAGCAACTAAGCACTCAGGAGAGCGACCTCGTTGCAAAGGCAAAGCAAGGAAGTCAGACGATGGTTTAAATAGCCAGCCAGCGTCTGACGTCAGGAACAGGGCGGTTCAGCACTTCCGGGTGCTGGACCTTTAAGAGCCCCCTGCTCACGCGCGCGCGTTGCCTGGCAGTGGGAGGAGTCAGAATCGTCCTTCGGCAGCATCTCCACGTGGAGAGAGACGCTGCCATGCGGCCCTGCAGGCCCCAGGAGCAACGGATTGCAGCGAGACCGGGGGAGGCAGGAGAAAGGTAAGGACCCGGTCGCTAGCCTAGCGACCGGGACTGCAACAGTACCATAATTTTCACAGCAAGAATTCAAGTTACACAAGAACTAGACCTTTAAAATACAGACAAACCCTCACCAATTACAAAATAGAAATATGCCAACAAATACTGTACTGGAAACCAGAAGAAACGAACCATATTATTATTCCTTGCAAAACATCAAGCAATAAAATCATTCATAATATTAAAACCATACTAATAAAAAGAATAAATGTCAACATAGCCAATGAACATCCAATAATTTAAAAAAACATGCATAAATTTATTCTAATATTTCCCAAACATCAATACAATTTTTCAAAACATCTGATGAATAAAACATCCAATAAATAAAAAAACAATCAAATGTTTCAAAACAATAGAAACATCAAATTACACTCAAAAAATCTCCTGCTCTCTACACCTGGGACCTTTTGCTTTCCACTCACCCTGAGATAATCATTGATTGGGGGAGGTAGATCTAGGAGATCTTTCTCATTCACACATACATACTAACACGTTCACTGTGCACTGTGGACGCTCCACCCATGATCAGCCAGACACACACAAGAAGGAACCACACCCCCAAGGGAGCAGATTGGCCGTGGGAACAGTTATAAGGGAAGGCTGGGAAACAGGAAATGCCCCCAGCAACTTGATCATAGCTTTGCCACGGAACCTTTTTCTGCAACTCCAATATCTGTAACCTCTGAATCTCCAGAGTGCCTATTTCCTGTGAGTCCAGCACCCCTGCCTCCAGAAATATCCACGCCCCTGCATTCTGCATCTTCTGTATTCAGGATTCCCTTAGCTGCCTATACTCCTGGCCACTCCATGAACTAAGAAATTGCCTTGCCCTTGCTGGCTTTGAAGCCTAAGGATGAGAAGGGCTTACATTTTTGTTTTGGTTCATTTTTTGGTTCATTCAATGTTTGTTTGGTTTTTTTTTTTGTTTAGTTTCCAAACTGAAAAAAAAAACTTTAAGGGATCAATGCTCAAAGGGATCTAGCCAGGTAAGTAAACCTTTAAAAATCAGACAACATGCCCAGCTGAATATCCTAAATTTCAGTAGGAAGCTAAATTTAGACAATCAAATTCTAAGCAGGCCTGATGGCAGTGAAACTGTAGAGGCAGTGAAAGGGTAGAGAGTTAAGCAGCTAACACTGAGCTCCAGTGCTAGCTGTCTAACCTGGCCAAAGAAATCTAAACAAACACTGCTAAAAGCAGTCCTTAATAAAACAACAAAAAAAGTGACTCTGCTGGCCCAAGGCCTCTCCATCACCCTCACGATCTCTAATCAATGAAAGAAGGGATCCTCGCCAGCCCCAGCCAGGCCTGGCACCACCAGGTGTGCAAACGGTGCAATTGCATAGGGCGGCACACCCAGTGGGGCAGCATTGGGAGCAGGGAGAGGCCTTTGTTGCCACTAGTGGACCTGATCTCACAACAGAAGAAGCAGTGAAGGTTAGTGTTGCCGCCAGTGGGATTGGCTCCACCGACGGCAGAAAAAGCAGGAGGCCCGTGGTAGCATGTGCTGGCCCCATGGTATTCAACATTCGCGGTGCTAGCACTTACTGTATTCTCATCTCATGATGCATGAGTGTGTGTGTGAAAGGGAGCTTGCCTGGAATGAGTGGGTGTATGAATGAGAGCCTGCCTGCCTGGGTTGCATATGTATATGTGTGTGTGTGTGAATGGGAAACTGCCTGTGATGGGTGTGTGTGTGTGAATTGGAGGCTGCCTGTGATGGTTGTGTGTGTGTGAATGGGGCGCTGCCTGGGATGGGTGTGTGTTTTTGAATGGGAGGCTGCCTGAGATGTGTGTGAATGGGAGCCTGCCTGGGTTGTATATGTGTAAGTGTGTATGTGAATGGGAGCCTGCCTGGGATGGATGTGTATATGACTGGGAGCTTGCTTGGATAAGTGTGTGTGTGTGTGTGTGTACATGCATGCATTGGAGCCTTCCTAGGATGGGCATGGTGTGTATGTGTCAGAATGGGAGCTTGACTGGGATTTGGGTGGATGTGATGGGAGCCTGCCTGGTTTGTGTGTATGTGTGTGTGAGAGAGAGAGAGCGAATGGGTGCTGCAGGTGGATTCCATACTGCCAGCATCTGTAATGAAGATGAAGGCCTGATGCTGCTGGTAGATCCCTACCAAAGAAGAACTGGAGATTTATTTATTTATTTAACATTTTTTATATACCGAACATTTGTGTTAACCTCACATCGGTTTACAAAAGGAAAGAGGACAAACCATTATTCTTTGTCCAGTAAAACATGTTAAGTTAATTATACTAAAAGTAACGTAAAATAAAATTAAAATAGAGATAAAAAACAAAATAAAAATGTAAATGATGTTAACAACATTAGGAAAATTAAGAAAAATTGCCCTTTAAAGTTACTAAATAAAATAACATTTAAAATTGAATCAATTGTAAGCTATAAAATTACAAAATAATAAAATACAATTATTAAATTCAAAAAACACAATATACATTAATTTAAAAAACCTCCTTATCATGCAATTAATAGTGATGGGAGAGTCAATAAAACTTAGGATTATCCTGGCTGGGTGTAGACCTGTTCAAACAACCATGCTTTCAACATTTTCTTGAATGACTCTATGTTTGCTTCTTGTCGAATGTCAAGTGGAAGAGAGTTCCGAAGTTTTGGCCCTGCTAGCGAAAGGGCCCTTTCCCTGACTGCATTTAAATGGGCTGACTTCGGTGACGGGATGGAAAGTAGTGCCTTGCCTAGAGATCTAGGAAGGAGTGTGTATATGAAGAGATGCATTTAACCAACCTGTGTTCTCACAATATACTGTTTTTTTTTATTAAGGTCAGACATTTGTACTGGATTTGGGCGTGGATTGGTAACCAATGAAGGTCCATCAATATAGGAGTGATATGGTCGAATTTCCTAGAATTAGTTAGTAGATGTGCAGCCGCATTTTGTAAGAGTTGCACAGGACGGATTGATGCTGAAGGCAGGCCCAAAAGGAGGGCATTGTAGTAGTCGAGTTTGGACAACAAAAGGGCTTGGAGTACTGTCTAAAAGTCTCTACTATGGAGCAAGGGTTTTAATTTCTTCAATATTTGTAATTTATAAAATCCGTCTTTGACTATTGCTTTTATAAATGCCTTCAGGTTAAGTTCGCTGTCCAAAATACAGCCAAGATCCCTTGCTTCCTGACTAATTTTATAGGAGGGAAGGCAAAAGCTAATGTTCATTGAGATCTTTTCTGTGATTTTATTACATATAAGAAGAATTTCGGTTTTTGAATTATTTAAGGAGAGAGACATTTGAGTAATTGTTGTATAGAGTTAAAATAAATTTCCAAGAGTTTCAAAGTGTTGTGAAATGAATCTTTAATAGGTAAAAGGATCTGGACATGCCTGTGGGTTGGTCTGAGAGGGAGCATACATGTGTATGAGCTAGTGTGTGTGTGTGTGTGTGTGTGTGTGTGTGTGTGTGTGTGTATTTATATAAGAAAGAGAGGAGAAAGTTTGTGCATCTCACTCCCACTAATCCATGACAATATCAGGATGAATGGAAATCAAATGTTCCCAGGTATGGAGAGTGTGAATTTTTAACATCCTTTTTAGTTTTATTTTTCAGGTGTTATTTGATGGTCTTCTGTTTTGAAATATTTTATTGATATTTGATACATTTTAAAAAAACATGTATATGAGTTTTTAATTATTTGATCCTTTGTTCATCATCTTTATTCGAAATATTATTATTAGTATGTTTTTAATATTATGATTATGTATTTATTTTATTTCTTGATTTTATTGTTTGATGATTGAGGAACGGCGATGGTTCTGTTTTTTCATTGTTGCATTGCATAGAGAGTCTGGCTTCTTGTGGTTTCCAGTTCAGTTTTTATCTGCGCATTGGTATTTCTACTTTATGATAGCTCTATTCTGTATTTGGTGAGGATCTGTTTATGTTCTGCGTGTGTGATTGAGGTGAGGCATTTTTCTAATAGGAAGTCGGTTCAGTGTGATGCGGCAGTCAAAAAAGCAAACAGAATATTGGGAATTATTAGAAAGGGAATGGTTAATAAAACGGAAAATGTCATAATGCCTCTGTATCAATCCATGGTGAGACCGCACCTTGAATACTGTGTACAATTCTGGTCACCGCATCTCAAAAAAGATATAGTTGTGATGGAGAAGGTACAGAGAAGGGTGACCAAAATGATAAAGGGAATGGAACAGCTCCCCTAAGAGGAAAGACTAAAGAGGTTAGGACTGTTCAGCTTGGAGAAGAGACGGCTGAGGGGGGATATGATAGAGGTGTTTAAAATCATGAGAGGTCTAGAACAAGTAAATGTGAATCGGTTATTTACTCTTTTGGATAATAGAAGAACTAGGGGGCACTCCATGAAGTTAGCATATGACACATTTAAAACTATTCGGAGAAAGTTCTTTTTCACTCAACGCACAATTAAACTCTGGAATTTGTTGCCAGGGGATGTGGTTAGTGCAGTTAGTGTAACTGGTTTTAAAAAAGACTTGGATAATTTCTTAGAGGAGAAGTCCATTACCTGCTATTAATTAAGTTGACATAGAAAATAGCCACTGCTATTACTAGCTAGAGATGTGAATCGTATGCCCAGTCGTTTCCGCTTTCAGTTTCATGTGCCAGTGGGAAAATCTCGTATTCCCGTGGATTGGCTTTTTTTTTTTCAGTGAAAAATCGTTTTTGGCTTAGTGCGCATTAACGGGTCTATATAATATATTAAACCATATGATATTCTTTGGAATTTAATAATCCAGCTGAAAACTCATCAGATTTCATAGACTTACTACAGCTGTTCAGTGCTATATCCTTTTAGAATCATGAAAAGATTATCATCAAAGGTGGTTATGTGTTTTACAATCATTGAGCCCAATTTCATAATAGCCCTAATTTTCAGCATGGACTTCCACATAAATCCGCTTTGAGAATTAGCAGGTACATGCATACCTTAATGCAGCATAGGGCTGCACTTTTACAACCATATTTTGTGTGCATAAATGCTTTTGAAAATTACTTCCCTTGCTTTTAATTTATCTTATGCTGGCAGACGTTAATTGTGACAAGAATGTACTATAGGCCAGCCCATATGCTCAGTGGCAATGCTGAAGCTAGGAATGCTGCAATGTGCACAGCCCCCAACAGGAGGGAACGTCGACCATCGCGCAACAGTGAACCCCTAGTTGCCAGAATCAGGATGCGCGCCTATCAGGTTCTATAGGGAGCTGCGTCCTCTGGTCAAGGACTGTCCCCATGACGGCTGGGGTGGGAAGATGTTGGGTTCATGAAATGGGGAAGTTCTGAATGAAGGTTCATGGCACCGTAGTCCAGCAGAGGCTGGTTCCAATAGGAACAAGAGGAAATTGCTTTGCCAAAACAAAAAGAATGCTCGCTATCTGCCATTTTTCTGCTCTTATCCTGAAACCATAGATCAAAAACAAAGCCAAGAATGTATCAGGCATCCTAATTATGTGATAATCCATTGCCATGAAAATTATTGCATCAAGTCTATCCATTCTCATGATGAAGAATAACAAGACAGAAATAATGCACCATTAATCCTTTCTTCTGGTGCTCTATAAATTCAAAACTCATGATGGTCTATTTTCAGCTGTTCTATAAAAGGAGGTGTAGAAAGAAAACCACATGCATGGACAACTGATGAAATATAGACACACCAATTCTTCAGTCAACTTCAGCTCAAAGGGATGTAACAGTAGTAGCCTGAGCTTTTAGCTAATCGATGTCTGGAAATTGTTCATCAGTAGAAGCTGGGGGTTTATTATTGTTTGGGTTTCTAAGGAAACGAGAAAGCTTCCAAAAATGTGGGGGATTCAGCATTTTTGGACTTCCTGAACACAAAAGTGAACAGAGCTCCTGGATTCATAGAAAAACAGGCCTCCGAAGGGTGCAGTCATGATCATGAAGGGAAGGACATTCCACGAATCAAAATTAGTTGCAGTATTGAATCCAAAAGTAATGGAAGGTCTCTGACTTGGTTCTTCATCCTTAACTGGTATCGGTTTCTTTACATTTTTTAGAAATTAACTCTTTCCTCTTAATTCTAGTCTTGTGAAACATTTACCCCTCCTGTAAACCCAACACCTACAGCCTCAGAGAAACAAAATCAATAGCTCTTAGGTTCTTTTCTTTTTGTGTTCTTGGTGTCCAAACAAATCCAGGCAAGATGGAGTTTGTTTTTTTTTTCCAACACCAGATATTGAACTTTCACATGCTGGAGGCTACAAACTTCATATAAGCTCAATAAAACAAAAACTCATTTAGAATAAAGGGAAATATATTTGAAAACCCTAAAGGCATAGTTTAGCTAAAGAATGCTTGAATAGGCCCCATTTCCCAAAAGAAGAAACTTGCCATAATCCTGTCATGTTGTCAGAACTGAATTTCAGGGGAATATTTCTTGTAAAATGGATCCTGGAAAACAAAAAAAAAAAAAAGCAACAATAAAAGCTCAATGGATGCTATCTATACCAAAGTCATAGTAAATCAGTCCACAAGCTTTCCAAATTTTAGAATACATGCCTAGCACATATCTGTTTCTTTGTGGTTAAATCTGCTGGGTGAGGATTTAGAAGGTAGAAGTAGCTACTAGTGCTTTAAACTTTGCCTTGCTTGCTCACAGTCCCTATTAAAGGGGAGGGGAAAGGGGGTCATAGTCCAGATTTAGGACTGTCATTTTAGGGTTCTAGAAGAAGCCCTAGTGCATGGCCTCTGCAGGACTGTCTCCGCAATGACCGGACTGAGCTGGGAGTGGATCTAAAATAGGACAAAAATCCCCAGATAGTTGCGAATGATTCCAGTACAGTTGGAAGCCCATAGGTTCAAAGGGTCAAGGATTTCGGTTTTTTATCTTGCTGTTCGCTAGCATCCTTCATGCTCAGAAAGGGGAGATTCCTACTGTACTCACTGTGGTGTGTCATGTTTGTTTCTTGTGAAAATCTGGGCCAAAATCATTTAGCTTATTTTGATGTTCATTTTTTTTTGTATTGCTCAGACATAAAAAAATAATTGTTAATAAATGTATTTTCCATAAAATTTGGTAGCCAAGGGCCAATGTACTGCAAAGCACTAACATCAGCTGTTGGCACATGTGAACATGGTATTTATCTCACGTGCTAATGGCCGATGTTAAGAACATGCAAATGAAGCAGACGGTGAAGTGCTTGTCGAGCTGCAGATGGTATCGTAAGAGCGGAACACTACACCACTCTGAGGCGTGGCTCTACGTTTTGCACTAACGAGTCAGTGTGAAGCAGTTTGCGCATGCAACTTTTCACTGCACCGAGAGGAAATGAGCCATTTTGCATAGTTTTGCACTGAGTTCACATTAAAACTGCCACAAGTCAGTTTTGCACAGGTTAACAGAACTGTCAATGCTTACAATAGCGTTAATGCACTTTAGCACATTGGTTCCTAACATTCGGGCCGATAAAGAAAGAAGCGCGGGAGAGCCGGCGAGCACCCGCTCTCCTGACGCGTGCACAGGCCAGTGTCCTGGGTGCACGATTCAGTATCGGCCCGCATGCAAATGAGGGCCCGTGCTAATAAGGAGGCACCTCCTTTTTTACAGAAGCGGCGGCTGTCAGCGGGTTTGACAGCCGACGCTCAATTTTACCAGCGTCTGTTCTCAAGCCCGCTGACAGCCACGGGTTCGGAAAACGGATGCCGGCAAAATTGAGCGTCCGTCTTCCAACCCACGGGCCGCGGGCAGATTTTTAATTTTTTTTTTTTGGGGGGGGGGCCTCCGACTTAATATCACTATGATATTAAGTCGGAGGGTGTACACTTTGCTGTACACTTTACTTAGGCAGGCGTTAATTTCTGGAGGTAAAATGTGCAGCTTTGCTGCACATTTTACTTTCTGTATCACGCAGGAATGACTAATAGGCCTATCAACATACATGTTGTGGGCGCTATTAGTTTCGGGGGCGTTGGCCGCGCGTTTTCCACGCGCTATTACCCCTTACTGTATAAGGGGTAAAAATAGTGCATCGAAAACACGCGGCCAAACGCAGGCTAACAGTGCGCCGTAGCGCACTTTACTGTATCGACCCGTCTGTGTTTCCAGTGCTGACGTGTCACCCAGTTGGAAAATGGTACAGGCTGAATTGGCCCCTACTGAAGAACATGCTACTTGCCGACCCTGTACAGTGCACTATTTGTGCTTTACAGATTTCTGCACTTACACTGTCATCAACTGTATTTCTCATAAAAAGGTGATACAAACCGTAGAGTCCTGGAGGTGCATTGTAATGGGTAGACCCTTGAGCAGTGACTCAGAAGAAGTCACTGGGCATTGTAAACTCAAATCCTGCTCATCTGATGACTTTCTGGTGCAGTTGGGCAAACTATTTCCTCTTCTTGCCTTACCCAGCTGTAACAGTGAAATATAATGATAACCACTCTCCCTTCCAGAAGTTTTCATGCAGGCCCGAGGCACCAGAATTGCACTGCTGTCTGGGTCATCTCTCCAACCACAGAGATGACTGGGGGTAGGCTCCTGAAATTGGGATTCTGTTCAAATGATGAACATCAGGCAAGTTAAATTGATTATCATTATTATCTTCAGAAGATGCAGGCTGAACCTGTGACAGGCGTCCTTGTACAACAAAAACCTTTGTATATGGGGTGCTTTTTTTCCCCCTTCATCTACATTCCTCAGATTTACAGTAGAATAACACCTCATTGTCTCTTGCCAGATTTGTGCCAAAACAAAATGTGCCACCTATGGCCCTGATTCAAGCTCTGACATTCTCAGACTGACCTTGGAAAATGAGAAACCATGTTCTAATATAAATTTCCTAATTCTGAAGATAATGAGGTTTTCACAGATGAGTCGCACAACTACCTTTTCAAGGTTCATTAGCTGTTTCACCTTGAAATGGCTTTGCTGCAGTGCAATGTGCACATTTTCCAAGATTAGTGCTGCACGTGCTCTAAAGCAATGAACTGCAGCACTGACAAGCAATCCTAGTTTCAAATACTTAAAACTAGGGTCTTCATAAAGAATGCTATGAGATAACAGGGCAGCATCAACTTCAGAAATTATTGAATTTAACCCGTAAATTCCCAGGGGGGGGAAAAAAAAGGCATTGAGAGGGTGCTTTTCAAACAGCCTGCTCAGTGCTAAAGTCTCTGCCTGTCCATTCCACTTTGCTGAATATCTGAAATTTGCGTGCATGGGCTGGCTTTGGAAATCTTCAGGTGGCTGGCTGAGGACGCGCGCACGTAGAGTTACTCCTGCTTTTCAGAGGGTGTAACTTACTTGAGGGGAACTTGGGCGCATGCTTTTGAAAAATAAAGAAAAATGTTATCCATAAGTTCCATTCCTCTGGAGCACCTCTCCATAGTTTGCTTAAAAGTTGTTACGCGAGTACTTTTAGGGGCACAGAGCCCCAGGCTGCTTTAGTATCACCATTCATGTGCATAAAAACTCAGTTTTATATGTGTCATTTACACCCTTAAAATAACACGTGCCTTTCTTCCATCCATAACAATATAACTTGACAGGTACTATCATAATTTTGGAGAGGTGGTGTTGGAATAGTCACTTTTAAACCACGGTGACTAGTCCTTACACAGAAAACAAGTATATACTTATAGGGGCCGACGCAATAGCGGGCGCTGAGTTTAGCGTGCCGCTAAACGTGTGGTTAGATGCGTGTTTTAGATGTGCAACACATACACCCAAAGTAATATCAGGATTGGCGCGTCCATGCCAGCGCATAGCTAATAGCACTCATCACATGGAAATGCATTTCCATGTGATGAGTGCTATTAGCGCCCAATGTGCATATTTTAACCCTCAAAAACTGATGCCAGCCCAGAGCAGGTGTTAAATTTTGAGGCACCCCAAGCCATGCTCAGAAAAACAAAAAATACAGCTTTTCTGTGGTTCCTCCTACTTGATATCGTTGCGATACTAAGCAGGAGGAATCACAGAAAGCTGCAACATGAAAGAAAAAAAATCTTGACAGCAGTCAAGCTAGGAAAAGGGAAGCTCAATTTACGAGCGTCCATTTTCCTAACCCATGGTTGTGCACGGGTTAGGAAAATGGATGCTCAGAAAATTGAGTGCTTTCCTTACCTGTGCCCAGCCACTTCTTCTGGGCGCTCAATGCCATGGACGTGCTAGGGACGCGCAATTTATCCATTGCGCATCCCTTTTAGCATGCCTACTCATTTGAGTATCATATCAAGCGCCCAAGAGAGGGAATGTGCACGCGTAAAAAAAAAACGTGCATCCAGGTTGAACGCGCGTGTTTTGCACACATGATATTGCACCAGCCCCATAGTTTGCCTGGATATCCTGCACACATGCTTGTTATGGCTGAGAACTTGGTAATTTCTTTGTATCTGTTTGTTTTAATAAGTTGTGAATATAGGTTTACATGCAGTTTTAAAATTGTTTATATTATATATTGATTTGTTTTATGTTTTTATGCTTGGTGTTACAAGATTTTAGGAATGTACAGCTGTTAACCGCCACAATCTATTGGAATGCGCGGTAAAGAAATAACTTTAAATAAATATCATAAGCAATAGTTAATTAAAATAACCACTGGGTCGTAATGCATATTCAATCTTTATCAACAAATAGTCTTATTAAATAAATTTCCTATTTATGTTACATCGCTCAATGCTAACAAATAAATGTACACTCAATTAATGATTTCTGTCAGGCAATATTTACTGACTGGTAAATATAAAAATTTAGTATTTATATCTAGATCTAATCTAATCTAGTTTTGGTTGTGTTACGTCTTTCTATAGGGAAACCTGTTCTAAATGCACATTACAATGATTCAGTGAAATATAACACAAAGCAAATTACATCAATAAAAGTTGTACATAATAAATAATACATCACCATAAAATAAATGATGAAATAATGCATCATAAAAACTCAATACATAATAATATATCATGTTAACAAAAAAATCTGCAAGTACCATAAATACATAAGGATGGTCATTTTCAAAGGCATTTCCATGGGTAAAACAGTGCTTTACCCATGGAAATGGCTTTGTTACAAAATTCCTAATCCAATATGTGGGTAAAGTTACAGGCGTTGGTCCTGTTTGCACTAAGTTTCCATGGATTGAGTAGAGGCATTCCTGGGGGGGTGGTTTTGGGGAAGGATTTGGATTTATGTGCATATTTTTGGATTTTCAAAACTATGCACATAAATTTCCTGCTCTCAAATTAGTGGTGTAATTGTGTGTGGGTAGTTTTGGCGGGATCATTTTCAAACCAAATTGGTTTGTATTTGCTGACTTTCTTATAGGTGCTGTTTCAAAATTACCCTCTCTAACAGTCTAACCACATGACCCAAACTACCTCACCCTCACTAGGGAGGAAAAGGCCACTAGTATTGCATGCATTCATAACCTCTCAGAACCGCATATTCTATCTCCTACAAGGTGCATGGTCATGCCTGTTGCATGACAGTTTCTAATGAGGAGAAGGTATAAAAAATGGTAATGAAGTGGGAGCATCTTCCTGATGCAAAACATTCCTGGTGGTTCCTGCAGCAGTATTCCTCCTCCCCCGGATGATCCTTGCCACAACCTTCATGGTAATGAGCTGAGAGATGTCTGCTGTAAATATCCCTTTGATGCACCATGGCTAATGTGTGTGCCTTCAACAATCTGTCAATATTAAACTGAACGAGTATAACGACCTTCTTACAGTATATCTAAATAAATGTGTTCTTACTGTCGAGAGCTATTGCTTTCGCTGACAGAAATGAATCAATAAAGCATAAACTATGACTAATTTCTCTCAAAGATGAACAGTCATTGCAGCTGATATTAGAACTCTGGTTGAAATTTTCCCCTGCGTGACATCATAAAGCTCTATAAAATAGTTCCAGCGAAAGTAAAGGAGTCCAAGATTCACTGCAATTAAACATTGCTTGAAATGAGCATTTTAAACTTGATTGTTCTACCCAGCTGGCCTATGCCAAAGAAAGAAAGAAAAAAAATCTATATTTAAACTCAAATTACAAGTGTATAATAGGTTTAATCAGGCCTACTGTTGTTATCAGAGATTTATTTTTCTAAGAATTTGTTGTGCAAATTAATGGCTCACAAAGTGAAGCTGGGGTGAACAATGGCATCAACCTTCATTTTTCCACCATTCAAATAGCAAAAACAGAGAGGTTATAATTAAGCGATTTTTATCAATCTGCATTAAGCCATCAGCCAATATTGATTTTAAAGTCCATTCAGTGGCATAGAATATGCTTGAAAAAGGTTTTAAACTCCAGTAAAGTAGGAAAGCTTATGTTTATGGCATCTTTTATAGTATATGTGTGGTTTCCAATTCTGGTCCTCAAGAATCCTGTTGGGGTTCTCAAAGTCTTTATTTGGGAGCCGCCCTTCTAGACAATCACTTGGGGCCTGGTTTTCAAAAGCATTTACACGCTTAAAAATGGGTTTTACATATGCAAATACACTATCTATGTAAGTGGGCTTTTGAACATTGCTACAGTATATGCCAATGAATTGTCCATAGGATTTATTCACGTAAGTGACTTTTGAAAATTGCTACAATAGTATGTTACGTTTAGCCATAATGCCTAAATTCACCTGAGAGAGCTTGATTTTGCTGTATTCAGAAGATGCAAAAGTTGGCAACTATCTGGAGATATTCAGTTTAGAGATTTTTTCTCATGCACAAATCCACATCATTTTACACCTGAAATTCATTTCCCCTTCCTAATCCTCCCCCCTTGTTCAATCTCATGAGCTTAACTCTATTCCCTTTTACTACACCCTGTTTTCAAACAAAAAAAACACAAAAAACTTGTAATGCTTACAGTGATCAGGAAAATAATCAATTATTGGAAGTTGTGTGGGTCCAAAACAATATGGCAGAATCAACTTTATGGGCTGAACAATAAAGTACCTAAGACAATAGAAAAACTTTCCAAAAAATCAATTGTCTTAATTTTCTAATACTCCTAAAGATCTATAGCAAAAGTACCATTATCTGGCATGCATGAAGAATAGTACATGCTGTTATCTTGGTGTTAATAGGGGTTAAAATTAAAAATATACTTAGTTGATCCCTGGAGAACTGATGACAGGAGTTGCCACAGAGGAAGGGCCTGTGGGGCCTGTAATAATGCTTAAGGAGGTTGGAAGGGCTTCCCATGGTGCTCTGCTGGGGGCCTGTTCTGGACAGTTGCAGGGGCTTGAGGTAGGCCTGGGAGGAATGGGACTGGAGTAGGACTGCTGAAGCAGCTGTGAACCACAAGTGAGTGCCATCAGAGCATGAGGGAAGCTCCCTGTGGCTCCGTTGGGGCTAGTGTTCTGTTTTCAGGTGAGGATGGTGCTGAAGCAGCAGCATAGCGAAGGGCCATGCCTTGGCCACCATTTTGACTGAGGTAGGGGCTGTGACAGGCTACAGTAGTGACTGAATGCTGCAGGAGCCTGAGGGACGCTCCCTGTGGCATTTTAGATGTTGCAAGGGGGTGGAGCAAGCCGCGATTTTCTGGGCTGTGGCTGTGAATAAAAATTAAAGCACTGTCATAGGAAGGATCAGAGCGGCATGATGAGGCATCAGGGTTGTGGGAAGGCCCCAGGTGCATTGATGGTGCACAAGCCACAACACTGATGTCGCTGATGATGTTAGTGGGATTGTGTGAGTCCCAGCCTGAGGAAAGAATAAAGTTAAAATAAAAGTGCAAATAAAAATAAAATAAACCTCGATTTCAGGTGGGGGATATTGGAGACGCCCCCACAGAAGTTTTAACTTCCAGGAAGCATCCTGGCAATGCCGCTCCAAAGAGTTTAAAAACATAAAAAATACAAAAGGGTAGGAGCACATTAGAAAAGGTTGGGGATCCCTACCAGGCTTGCTTTTTTTCCGATTTAAAAGTGAATTTTTAAAACTAAATTTGATCTGTTTTCCACTAGTTGATTTTGGGTTAAAAACATGTAAATTACCACAGGAAAAGTTAATTGGAGTATGGGAACATCAGGATAGGGATTATTAAACCCTTAAAGGATGGTAACTTCAAGGACTAGGGGGCATTCCATGAAGTTAGCAAGTAGCACATTTAAGACTAATCGGAGAAGATTCTTTTTCACTCAACGCACAATTAAGCTCTGGAATTTGTTGCCAGAGGATGTGGTTTGTGCAGTTAGTGTAGCTGAGTTCGAAAAAGGTTTGGATAAGTTCTTGGAGAAGTCCATTAATGGCTATTAATCAAGTTTACTTAGGGAATAGCCACTGCTATTAATTGCATCAGTAGCATGGGATCTTCTTAGTGTTTGGGTAATTGCCAGGTTCTTGTGGCCTGGATTGGCCTCTGTTGGAAACAGGATGCTGGGCTTGATGGACCCTTGGTCTGACCCAGCATGGCAATTTCTTATGTTCTTATGGGCACACTTGTATATATGGGCATACCAGCAACTTTATATCCCGCTTGCAGATAGGCGCGCATGTTATAAAATAGCCTTGGCGTGCATATGTGTATTCCTAATTTTACAAGTGTGCATGCACAGTCACATAATGTTGGATTTGAACCACTCTGATTAGGGAATTGTATAACAGATGCGCGTCCACACCATGACCAGTTTCACCAGTTTGTCCACCAGTTTGCCCAGTTTACGATTAGATCCCTCAAGCACCTCAGAGTTGCCCGGAAATTGTTTTAGTGTGGTCCATATTTAAAAGCCATTTATACGGATACCTCAAAAGTTATCCATTTAAATAGCAAGTGTGGCATATTCAGCCATTTATCCGTCCAAATTATTTCCGGATACGGTAAGTAGTTATCCAGCTATTATTTAGCAGGCGTGTTATCCAGCCTTGTGTGCCCGGATAAGACGCTACTTAACTAGATGTCTTTAAAAGATATCCAGCTATGTAGGGCTGTCACGACCCTACAAAATAAAAGATTAATTTTAAAAGCCTTACGCATGCCACAGCCGGTAGATTTACGAGTATCTGGGGCTGGTGCGTGCCACGTGGATTCTGAGAAACGCACGAATACGCGCGTATGTTATAAAATGGCCGCGTACATGTACGCCCGCGCAGCTGTTTGAAAGTTACCGTCCCCAGGTACAGACCAGAGGGCAGCCAGTCCCTTCCCTCCCCTCCAAAGCGTGACAATAAAGTCCTGCCAGGCCGTAATCTCCTATTCCCCAACCCCCTCTGCCCTAACCTTTTTAAATCTTGAAGTGCCCCCCGGTCTCTGGCCCCCGGTGCCAACCTTTAAACATGCCAGCTGCCTCCTCTTCTTCCCCTCACCCACCCACAATGAAGAATCATGACGCCCGCCCCTTCCCCTCCCCCCTCCTCTGACACTCCTCATCCCGGCCAATGCTTTTTTTTTTGTTATCTGTGCCGGGAGCAAGGGGACTTTGACGCTGCCCAGTGCCTCCAGCTGGGACGCATAAGCTGTACAGCACTGCCATTGTCAGAGCAGCACTGGAAGCACTGGGAGTGGGGCCAAGATGGGAGGGGGGGGGGGGTCAGGCGCCATGATCCTTCCTTGTGGGTGGATGTGGGGGAAGTCGAGGAGGAGGCCAGAGTGTTTAATGATTGGCACTTGGGACCGGGGAGCAATTCCTCAAGTTTTGAAAAGGTTTTAGAAGGGGGGGTAGGGTTAGGAGACTATGGCCTAGCAAGATGTCATTATCATGCTTTGGGGGGGGGGGGGAGGAGGGAGGGGATTGGCCGCCCTCTGGTCTATGCCTTTATTTTGTAGGATCATGACATGATCATCATCCTAAGCATGTATTTATCTCATGCTCTTCCAGATATCCGGTTAAGTAGCATGTTATCCAGCCACACAAGGCCGGATATCAAAAACGTATCTACTAGATAAGGGAGCCCGGACCGACGTGCCGCAAATGCGCAGTAGAGAGCAACTCTACCGTGCATGCGCGGGCGAGCACGTTGGCCAGAGCTTGCCCATAACAAAAATGGCGCTGGAAGGCGAGGAGCAGTGGCGGCGGCGGCAAGGAGCGGCGGCAAGGACCAGGAGCGGCGGCGGCGAGGAGCGGCGGCAAAGACCAGGAGCGGCGGCAAGGAGCGACGGTGGCGAGGGGCGGCGGCAAGGACCAGTAGCGTCAGCGGCGGCAAGGCGCAGTAGCGGCATGCGCGCGCAAGGGACCTCCCCCGAAGATCTTCCATTTGTGCTATCCGGAAGGGGAGTGACTGAGGGGAGGGGGAGAGGGGAGGGAGTGACTGAGGGGAGGGGAGGATGGAGTGACTGAGGGGGAGGAGGGAAGGGAGTGACTGAGGGGAGGGGGAGGGGGAGGGAGGGAGACTAGAGGTGGGAGGGAGAATAAAGGGTGAAGGGAGAATGAGGTGGGAGGGAGAATAAAGGGTGAGGGGAGAATGAGGTGGGAGGGAGGAGAATGAGGGAGGGGGGAGGTGGGAGGGAGAATAAAGGGTGAGGGGAGAATGAGGTGGGAGGGAGGAGAATGGGGGGGGGGGGAAATGGACCGAAAATTTTTTTTAATGTAGCCCGTTGTTACGGGCTTAACGGCTAGTCCAGTTATATTCAAACATAGCCGCTTAGGTTTTTGTTACCCGGCGCTGTGTATAGCCAGTTAACATTAGGTTGGTTATATTCAGTGGGACGTTTATCCTGCTGAATATATGGGGCAAGTTATCCAGCTAACTTGATCTGGATGGACCCCATTGAGACTTACACCTCCTCCACAGCAGATATGCTCACATATATCGGGGCGCGTGACCAAGCCTGTAGGTAATTGCGTGCACATCTCTTGGCCCTGCCTCAGAATGCCCAAGTCCATGCCTTGCCCATATTCCACCCCTTTTTCACCCAATGTGAGATATTTGCACATTGGGACGTGTGCTCGCATCTGGGCAGCTTATAAAATCGGGTGGGCAGGCCCATACGTACCCATCTCCCGATTTTGGCTCGGGCCCAATGTTTAAAATTCACATTTAACTATCATCACCAGCCCCAGGATCCCTTGCACACTAGAGAACGTGTAACAGTTTGAGAGCACAGAGGAGAGCAGAGTGGAACGTGAATAGAGAATGAAAGTTATTGGTTGACTCCTTTCTGAGGCTCTTTAAAACTAAAAAGAAAAAAAAGTACTGAATTACGGAAAGAGAGCAGTAGTAAAAATGCAAAACAATGTTTGTGTGAATGAATATGAATTGTTTAAAGGGAAGGAAACATAAAAGAAGATAGGATTTTCTGTAGCCGGCCCGCTATAAATAAATTCCAGCTTTTCTAGTTAAATGTTGTGAGTGAATCTTGGATGAAAGAAGATTTGTGAACAACTTTTGAGCCACAAATAAGCTGCATAGGAATGAAAGATATTCCCTCATTTATACAAGCCCCAAATTTCCAGCTAAGAAGAGTGACCCTCCTGCTGGACAGAAAAACATTGCAGTGTACGTGTGCTGACGGGCAAAAGAAGTGTAATGTCAGGTGGAACTAAGTGTTTCTTGTAAGGTGCCATAGCACCTTTCAGGCACCTGCAGTGCAGCAGCTTATAAAGGCCTAAGAAAAACTCAACTGGAATTTCTTAAAGGTATCTGCAATTAAAGACATTTCTCATTATTATATAACAATTATCCTGCTTAACAGATCACATACCAGAGTGAAAACAGTAGTGAGCAAACAGATCACATACCAGAGTGAAAACAGTAGTGAGCAGTTAAGAAACCAAAGCTATTATTATCAGACCTTACTAAAGATATAATCTCCAGAATAGAGTGATGAATATATTATTGTACAATTGTAATTTTTTCCCATAATGACTTCGGCTTCTTTTCTCAAATAGTTAGGGGACTGTCAATTATCATTTCTTTTCTTATAGCTAGTTATCTGAGTTCAATAAGACATCTAGACAACACATCTAGACAACACTGAGGGAACATTTTAGATAATGGAAGATTTACGTGACAGGTAGTTAGTCTCTCTTTTTTAGTTTTTAAAGACAGGGAGTAGGAAGAAGATAGACATTTGTGGCAAGAGTTCCAGTCATCAAAAACTAGTTTAAAATCTTTGCAGCATTCACTAACTTCTAATAAATTCAGCTAAGTGTGTGCATACACCTACATTCCTAGCCACAGATCATACAGAAGAAAGAGTCAGTGTCAAAAGCCATCTTTTCACATTAAAATATAGAAATAAAACAGAAAATAATACAATACAGATCCATGAGGAGAGAGTGAGGAAAGAAAGCCACAAAGAAAAGCACACTACAGCGTAATATAAAGATTACAGATGTTCTAGCATTTATCTTATTTTATGATAACTTAAAGTTTGAAAGAATATAGGAGTAATAGATTGTTAAATCTTATGAGCTTATAAGAAAATTCTAATAAGAACTGAATATTATTCCTTATTGAATACAGTAATTTAATTTCTTTTGCCATCTTAAATTCTCATTTGAATACAATCATATTCTTTATATCAGAGAAGTGTCTTTCTAGGTTATACCATCTGTGAATTTATGTTAACAATAATTAGAACCCCTGAAGCCTTAGCCATCAACTATAAACATGACAGCGGATAAAAAGTGAAGTTCCAGCCTAGGTGGTTTACTTTAGTATCCCCTGCTTCCTACTCCAGGTGCAGGGAACAGGAGGGGAAGGAGTGAGGCTGGAGTGCACAAAGCAGAGCAGAGAAAAGCTACTCTGCTCTATAATGTTGATTACAATTCTTTAACATCTTGATAGCAGTTAAAAGAATTTTTAAAAAACCCAGAGTTCTGATGAGACTGAAAAAATATCTCTACATCAGCCAGGATTCATGGTGTCGGGCAATCATTTTTCATAGTAATAAATATTACAACCGGTTATTTACATATATAATAGCCGCCATACTGAAGTAATTATAATTTTGTACATTTAAACCGTATTTTGCACTCCATTTCAATATGTCCAAATAATGCATAATCAACCATAGCTTTATGGATTCCTCTAGCAATTAACTATAATGCTCTATTTTGGAGCATTAGCAGAAATTGGAAATAAGCCAACCTTAAACTCATTAACCCACCAGAAAGTCTTAGTCACTAATCAGTGCACTATAAAGATCAGTCAGTTTCTTGCTGATAATCCACTGCTATTATATTCCATTTATACTTTAGCTTACAGAGGGAAATTTCCAGAACCCTCCTATGGCTAAAGTGAATTTAGCCCAAATTTTCAAATCAGATTTATGCACGTCTACTTTAAATATTGGCGGGTTGTAGTGAGACTCATACATGCAGGAAGTTACGCCTGCTCCCAAACAAGTGGAACTTTCTGCCTGTACGTGTACGTGCTTACTTTCAAAACTAAAAACTGTGGGAAATATAAGCTTGCCAGCAAGCCATTTCAGGGTTTAAACATTAACTTCCCTTCTCCCTGAACTTTGCCTGAATAAAAGCATCACTTGTGCTTAAGCCTCTCTGCCTAGGAAAGGATACCTGACATCATGTATTTCTCTGGCTTGTGCTTAGCCCTGAATTCCTGGGGGAGGGGCTGGGTGTTCCCTAGTCAGAGGCAGGACAAAGTCAGGAGGTATAGATTTCAGCAGCCAATGAAATGATCTGTGCACACCCCCTGAGCCAAAACCAATAGTGTAGGGACTCGTCTGTTGCTATGGGAAAGTAGCCAATCATGTAATGACACATCATCTGCCTTTGTATGAATGTACAATAAAAGAGAGTGCTACACTGTGCTCAAGTCCTTTTGCTGCCTGCCATGAAAGCTGTCTGATGCCTCTTCATTACTCCTACATCTGGTGAACCCCGACCGTGATGATAAACTCCATGCTTATTTCGGCTGGTCATAGCTTAAAGGTACGTACCGTTCAACAGATTTGCAATCGTAAATATTTTTAAGGTATGTTTTAGTATTTTTAAAAGTATTTCTCAGCAAGTTTGTTCCCCACACTCGTAAGCATGGGCAGTGATTTGACTGTACAGCAGAGGCTACATGCCAGAGAGCTGCAGCAAATCATCAATAATCATTATTTCATCACCAGAACAAAAATAGCGCAAGTCAGCCTGGGGGACTTAGAAAAATTAATAAGTGAAATAGCTTGCCGTTGCCCTTGGTATTCAATGGAGTCTGGAACTCTAAATACTCTAAATACCCAGGAATGGATTTCAATCGGCAATTGTCTTCATACGGCTCCCAGAGCTCCCATAAAGCAAAGATTAATCTGGCAAAAATGTACAGAGGCCATCGAACACATGGAAAAAAAAAGTTTAAAGACAGCAGTTTCAAACCATGTGCTTTTAGAAGCAGGCAGACTCAATCAGAATACCCTTCCCCCATCTTATGCTCAGTCTTCCTCGGAGACAGCAAATTCTTTACCCACACCCAAGCCCATTCACACCTTCCCCATTTCTTCAGAAAAGCAACCCTTGAGAACAATAGAGCCACGACCTGGCCTGGGTGGGGCGATTAGCATTGAATTTCAGCAGAAACCGCAGAAAGAAAACTTTACAGAAAAAGAATTGTTGGAAGGACTTCAAGCCTTCCCCATCACAGAAAAGAACCATGAACAAAGGGGGACAGAAAATGAAATAGAACATCTGGGGACACACACTCACATGGCTCCTGTGGCTTCCTCTGCCTCCACCTCAGAGAAAAGGCCCCAGGAAACTGAAAACACTGAGGTCAGAAAAACTAGCCTTCCTCCATCTTGCCTGCAACCCCCTTCCCCCACCACAAAGGGGATTAAAGAGCTGGGTGTGGCAGCAAGTGCCATGTGCAGTGGCTATGCCCCCAGGTCTTCAAAGAAATCAGCATATAAGACCTTGGGCCAAGCAGCTGCACTCCTGCGTTACAAGCAAAGAAAATATCAATATGAAAAAAAGGATTTAATTAGACTCCTGCGTTACAAGCAAAGAAAATATCACTATGAAAAAAAAAATGGTTTCTCTCTACAAACAGTACAAATTTGGAAAAAATGGTTTCTCCTGGTCTTCGATGTTCAGTTGCAGAGGGACTGCATGCTTAAGGAGTAGTTTCTATTTGAATTCAGTTACAAAAAATCTGCATACTTTGAGAGTATTTTCCCCCACAAAGTGTATGCACAGCCTTATGTTAAAACTGTACTGAGATTTGAATAATATACTGTGTAAATTACATGTGAAAGTTTCCCTTTTGCAAAGTTTATTTGGCTCACATTTAAAATGACTCCATTTCTCTGAGATTTAAGTTTATAGCTTGAATTGCCAGTGCACAGAACTTCTACTTTTATTGTAATTTGCCCTACAGGAGAAAAATAGTATCTGTCTGCATGGAATCAGCAAATCAATTGTTAAACAAAGCTATCTTTAAGTTCCTATTGACTGAAGGATTAATTCCTTGGGTGCAGTTCTTTTCTTTTGAGAAACACTGCTCCTCCCCCCCTTTTCTGTCTTTCTTGCTTGCCACTCTTGCTTGCCACTCATGGGGGAGGGAGGGAGAACTTTTGAAAAGAAAGAAAAAAAACTGGACTTAGTACTGCAGTTTCTCTCTCTAGTTTATATATTTGTTATAACTTTTCTATATTTGTTATAACTAATACTTTTCTTTAACTGTGCTTGCAGCTTTCAAAGGGGGGCACGAGACAGTTCAGATATCCTGCTGATCCAAATCTTTTCCCTCAACTTTCAATGCATTACTGCACTAGCCCTTCCTCTCAATCTGTCTTTAATCTTTTAATACTTTCAAACTTTAGCGTGCAGAAGACAGAGCAGAGCAAACAGCGTGTTTAATTTCCTATTCTAATAATTATATGAAGAAATTCTATTCTGATATTCCACATTGAAAGTAAGCTCAGAGTATTACTGATTGCAACCTGGAACAATAGTTGCAATCTATAAAGTAATGATGGTGTCTCCACTAGGAGGCGCTATGCTATTCTACAAGTTATATTATATTATTGTTTTAATAATTCTGTTGTATAATAGTTTTTATTTTTCAGGCCTACAGACCTTCTGTATTAAGGACACTTCAGTTTTATTTTTTTGTTCACAAAATTTATACAGAATTCTGAACCTTAAAATTTTTACTGATAGAGGTTGCTACTTCTAAAGCAATCCCTCCCAAGCCTTTTCTTGCAAATCCAAATTGATTTTATTAAATTGAATGATAGAATTGATTCTTCAAGGTTAAAAAAAAAAAGTAAAAACTTCACTTTAATCCTTACCTTAGTAATTTTTTGCTGTATGCCAGTTTTTAATATTTTCCAGATTTACAGCCTTCCTGCCATGAGGAGATGTGAAGATGAACACTTTGCAGTTTATTTTAACATTTTTCTAACACCTTTTGACTTTTGACTTTTGATCCTTGATCTAATTTTGTTTTTGATAACTTTTTGATAAGATTTTTATCTCACATTATGTGTTATCTGTTGTCTGTCTTGATGCCAAGAAGACTATGAATGAATATTTGCAGAATGGATGAATATGTGTCAGTTTTGTGTAAATGAATATTTGCAGGACATATGAATATGTGTCAGTCTTGTGTAACATATGTTTAATGTAATCTCTAATATACTTGTCATTTGATTCTGCTTACTGCAAATGACTTTTCCTTTAAACGATTAATTTACATTTATTGCTATTTTACTGAATGAAAATTGATCACTGCATAAAAACTTTCTTGATAATGGGGTTACCCTCTGTCCTGAAAACTGATAATGGCTCTGCTTACTGCAGCCATTCCTTTGCATGAATTTTGTCAATAATTGAACATTAAATACTTATTTGGCAACCCCTACAACACCACAGGGCAAGCCATTGTGGAGAGAGCAAATCATACCCTTAAGAGCTCTGGACCAAACAAAAAGAAAAAGGGGGGATTGCCCCTGGATTTTCCCCCTGAACAAAGTATTGTTTACTTTAAATCATCTAAACAAATCAAATTTAAGACCACAGCCATGAGTAATCATTATGGGACTAGGGTTAGTCACCCACAGCCATCAGTTTTGTATAGAATATTTAATGTCTGGTACGGTCCCGTTCCCTTAAAATGGGGAACGAGGATATGTTTCTCTGCTTGCTTCCACAGGTATCAAGCCGTGGAAAGATGGAAAGGTGTCCAGGTCTACAGGACCCGATCCCCAACTTCTCCCTGAGCCTCCACAGCCCTCAGAAGGACAGAGACCGGACTCCTTGCAAAAAGCAGCACCACATGACCTGGGGACAGATCAAGGCCCTATCCAACCAATCTGCACAACTCTTAGAACAGCAAGGCCTTGAGAAAACTCCAGAGAACTTATTAGCAGTCTTTTCTTGCCTGAATGCCAACTCATTAACAATTGTGTTCTGTACCCTCATCCTTTATGCACAGAACTTTTCACACCTGTTGAATCGAACAGACTGTTGGATCTGCGCACACATGCCAACCCAAGCCTGCGGAGAATGACTGATGCATGCTGTACCATTTAACCTTACAGTATGGACTAATTATCCTTTACAGAGAGGTGTTTTCATTAACTCTCCAGTTAATAATACCATACTACACATTGGTAGCTGTATTCAAGAGACTGCCACTCTTTGTTGGGACTATGATACAGGGGATGGGAAAGGGAATTCAGGTGGGAAATATCCATATTGTAACTGAACTTTTGTATTAATCACTGAACACTTGCATAGTTATACCACATATGTATGCAATTGGCAGATTTCAGGATGTGCAGTGGGAGACCCAAGCAGGTACAGAAAGTATAGAGGGGATGAAGGATTTACCTTTTGTAGTTATATAGCCCAAATATAACCAATGACATGTCCACTAATCTGTTAGGAAACATATGGATGTTATGTGGGTGTAGAGCATATATGTACATTTCCCCAAGATGGAGAGACAGATGCACTTTAGGCTACATCCTCCCCTCATACTATGCAGTCAAAAATTTACCCAAAGCAAGGCTCCGTAACAAAAGGGAGGCGATAAATATCCCATAGAAAAGTATACAGAAACTCAGATAGCTAGAAGCCTGTTTCCCCCAATGGGGACAGCTATGAATTACAGAGATTTACACGTCCTAGCTAACTGGACGGCTGCCATATTTAATCAGACAGTCCATGCATTAAAACTACTCACAACAGAAGTCTCTCAGATTAGAGAAGTAGCATTACAGAACAGCTATACCTTAGAAACCATTTTAGCCTTAAAGGGTGGTGTTTGTGCATTAATTGGATCTCATTGCTGTGTGTACATATCAGACTATAAAGCAAACCTCACACATACCACAGAGCAGATAGAAACCATGGTTGCTGATGCACCACTTTCAGGCAGAATACCAACTTCTCCATGGGACTGGCTATGGTCCTGGCTCCCTGCTATTTCTGGTCTCAAAGGGGTGATTTCTATTATAATGACCATAATTGTCTTAATTATTTGCCTGTGATGCTGTATTCAGTGCATACCCAAACCTCATATCCATATTGAAACCTTGCTCTCAGCCCGAATACAAAGATGTCTTGTAAGATGCCTAATAGGGAATCATGAGCCCTGCAGCGTTGGCACACCACCTGCACCAGCTCTGGGTGATATGGAGATTCAGGAGCTCATCGGTGGCTGGCACACCACGCCGAATTAGCTTTCTTCTCTCCATAATCCCCCTTCCCCTATTTCCAGCCCATACCAAGACATAACAGATTTCAATAAGGGTCTAAAGCTTTACTGAGCTGCCTAAACAAAAACAGAAAGGGTGAGATGTGGGAAATATAAGCTTGCCAGCAAGCCATTTCAGGGTTTAAACATTAACTTCCCTTCTCCCTGAACTTTGCCTGAATAAAAGCAACACTTGTGCTTAAGCCTCTCTGCCTAAGAAAGGATACCTGACATCATGTATTTCTCTGGCTTGTGCTTAGCCCTGAATTCCTGGGGGAGGGGCTGGGTGTTCCCTAGTCAGAGGCAGGACAAAGTCAGGAGGTATAGATTTCAGCAGCCAATGAAATGATCCGTGCACACCCCCTGAGCCAAAACCAATAGTGTAGGGACTCGTCTGTTGCTATGGGAAAGTAGCCAATCATGTAATGACACATCATCTGCCTTTGTATGAATGTACAATAAAAGAGAGTGCTACACTGTGCTCAAGTCCTTTTGCTGCCTGCCATGAAAGCTGTCTGATGCCTCTTCATTACTCCTACATCAAACTATGCATAGAAGTGCATTTCCCAGCACAACTGCCATGAACACAGGTATAAGTGTGTGCAAAATCGAGGAAAATGTGTACTTCCACCCGCCTACCACCCTGCCCTGGATGACTTTCAAAAGCCAATTTACATGCATAAACTGGCTTTTAAAACTTACCCCCATAAATTTAAGTATCCCAAGCTGATTGGATCCTTCTATGTCTAGCTGGTTACTGCTATATTCCAAAAAAACCCCCCAAAAAACAAAGGTCTTCAGAAAAGCTAAATTTATTTTAGGTTGTCAAAACAAAATTGAATTTGGCCTGAAGACATTAGGTGGTAGGGGTATGCAGAGAAAAAAACTTTGTTTTCATTTTTCGGTTTGTTTTCGGGAGGGTTTTTTCCCATGAATTTCAGTTCATGGAAAGTTCGATTCTAGTGAAAAAAAATGAATCAAACATTTAACCCCCCCCCCCCCCCAAAGCAGCCAAAAAACTAAAAACGAGACCTCCCAAGGCCTCCCACCCACCCAGAAAATTGCCGAGGCCATGATCCCACTGGCCCCCACTTACCCAGTCTGGTGGGGATCCGCTGGCGAAGCCTAGTCCCAGGCGGAAGCCGAAGCCTTGCATAGCCGGAGGTCGTGGTAGGTCGCCACGATCTCAGCCTTGGCCTACACAAAGCCAATGCCTCAGCCTAGGCTGAAGCACATGCCCAAGCCCGACACCACAGCCCGGCCTGAAGGCCGGGTCCTGAACATGGACTGAGGACTGACTCCAAGGCCCGCCCTGGAAGCTGGGTCCCAACATATTGGCCTCAGTCTAGGTTCAGGCCAAAGCCTCGCCATTGCATAGGCTGAGGTTGCAGTAGGTTGCTACGATCTCAGTCTTGGCCTACTCAAAGCCTCAGCATCAGCCTAGGCTGGAGCCCAGGCTTAGGCTGGACACCAAGGCCCAGCTCAGAGGCTGGGTCCCAAAGTTGTGGCCTTGACCCAGACCCAATGCCAGAGCCCAGCCTGGAGGCCAGGTTCTGACATCAGAGCATCAGTTTGGACCCAAGCCCAGTGTCAGGGGCCCGGCCCAGAAGCTGGGTATTGACACCTGGGTTTTGGACTAGTTCAGAGCCTGGACCCAGGTCTGATAAAGCAGCCTGGCCCAGAGGCCAGGCCCTGACACTAGGACCTCAGCCTGGTCCCTTTCCCAACACCAGATCCTTGCCTGGAGGAAGGGTCCCAATGCCTGGGCCTCAGCCTAGGGTCACGCCCAGGCCTCAGAGCATCTCAGATGGATCCAACGACCTCTTCTTTTCTTCTTCAATTGATTCCGTCTGTTGGGGTCATGCCGGAGTTAATAAACTCCAGCGCATTCACCCCAGTGTATGGCACCATTTTGAGGTATGGGCCAAGGCCCAGCATCTTATCCAGCTAAGTGGCGGATGCTGAATATCCAGATATGTTCAGTGGTTGCAACTTAGTCAGATAAGTGTATTTATTGTGGTACATCTAATGGGCTGGCAATGGGCAGATCGGGGAGGAGATACTTATCTGTCTATTATAGCCAGATAAGTGATGAAATTCAGATATATCTGCCTACAATAGGCAGATAAGTTAGACCTGCTCAATAGCAGTTCTAAACTTAGCCAGATAAGAGAAGGGGGAAATGTGGAAAAGAGGATTTGCATTCAGACAACAACCAAAAAGGACTGAACTTAACAATCGGGGAAACAAATAAGCGTGGGGGTAGCTTGCTTATTACGGCGGTTACTACCCTAAACCAATTAAGCCTGATACATCACTTTGAATGCATATATAGTGTTGCTCTCTGCTTCAACGGCAGGGGGAAATGTGGAAAACAGGATTTACATTCAGACAACATCCAACAAGGCACCCAGGGACAAGGCACCTAGGGACAACTGCGTCCGGACAAAGCACACCAGGGCCATGTGCATCCAATACAAATGCACCAGGGACAAGTGTGCTGGGGACAAGTGCAGTGGAGACATGTGCACTGAAGGACAAGAGTACCAGGGCAAGTGTGCCAGGACAAGTGTGACCGGAACAACTGTACCGGGGCAAGTGCATACAGGTTAAGTGTGCTGGGGTCAGATGTGCCTGGGACAAGTTTACCTTGGAACAAGTGTGCTCAGGATCAAGTGCACCCAGGACAAGTGTGCTCAGGAAAAGTGCGCTATGGACAAGTGTGCCTGGGATCAAGTCCACCGGGGACAAGTGCACCCGGGACAAATTCACCCAGGACAAGTGTGCCAAACACAAGTATACTGGGGACAAGTGCACCTGAGACAAGTGTGCCGGGGACAAGTGAACCGGTAAAAGTGCACCCAGGGACAAGTGCACCTAGGGATAAGTGCATCGGGACCAAGAACACCAGGGCCATGTGCATCCAGTACAAGTGCACCTGGTACAAGAATGCCAGGGACTAGTGCACTGGGGACAAGTACACCAGGGGATAAGTGCACCAGGGACATGTGCACCGAAGGATAAGAGTACCAGGACAAGTGTGACCGGAACAACTGTACTGGGGACAAGTGCACACAGGACAAGTGCGCTGAGAACAAATATGCCTGGGACAAGTTTACCTTGGAACAAGTGTGCTTGGGATCAAGTGCACCCAGGACAAGTGTGCCTGGGAAAAGTGCACTGCTCGTAGCCCTGAGAAGCACACAGTCAGCGGTGCGAACGAGGTAGGAGTCGGGGCTGAGACCACCAGAATCGGAGAGACCTGGGGGGGGGGGGGGCGGCATGGCATGCGGAAACACAACTGGGGGCGGGGGCGGGCACAAGGCAGAAATCATCTAGGGTGCCTACTACCCTTGCACCAGCCTTGTACACCAGTAACAAATGAACCCAGGACAAGTGCACCTGGAACAATTGTACGGGGGACAAGCGTGCTCAGTTGAAGTGCATCCAGGAAAATTGCACCTGGGACAAGCATTTCAGGGGCAAGTGCTCCCGGAACAAGTGCACTGGGAACAAGTGCAGCCGGAACAAGTGTGTCCAGGACAATTGCGCCCAGGACATGTGTGCCTGGGATAAGTGTACTTGAGGCAAGTGCGCCTGAGATAAATGTGCAACGGGGACAAATGCACCTGGGAGAAGTGTGCCTGGGACAAGTGGACCTGCGACAATTGAGACTGGAACAAGTGCGCCAAGGGCAAGTGCTTTGGGGACAAATGCACCAAGGGCAAGGGCTCTAGGAACAAGTGTGCCCAGGGCAAGAATGCTGGCGACAAGTGCACCTGTGAACAAGTTCAATGCTTCTTTAGAGTGTGGAGTAGTTCTGGAAGACTGGAAAAGCACGGATGTGGTTCCTATTCATAAAAGTGGTAGTAAAGAGGAAGCTGGGAACTACAAGCCAGTTAGTCTGACCTCTGTGCTGAGCAAACTAATGGAATCGCTGCTAAACAGAGGATTAGTGCAATTTTTAGAATCCAATGGATTGCAAGATCTGAGGCAGCATGGTTTTACCAGAGGTAAATTTTGTCAGATGAATCTGATCAATTTCTTTGATTGGGTGACCAGAGACTTGGATCAAGGGAGAGCATCAGACATAGAGTACTTGGATTTCAGCAAGGCCTTTGACATGGTTCAGCACAGAAGACTTATAAATAAATTGTGCGCTCTTGGTATGGATCCTGTGGTGACTGACTGGGTTAGAAACTGGCTGAGTGGGAGGTGACAAAGGGTAAATGCAGTTTTCTCATGAGGGGGTTGTTACTAGCGGTGATCCTCAGGGATCGATCCTTGGACCAGTTCTTTTCAACACTTTTGTGAGTGACATAACTGAAGGGTTGTCAAAAGGTTTGTTTTTTTGCCGGTGATACCAAAATCTGTAACAGGATGGACATCCAGGAAGGAGTGGAAAACATGAGGAGGGATCTAGCAAAGCTCGAGGAATGGCTTGAGGTCTGGCAAGTAAGATTTAATGCTAAAAAATGCAGAGTAATACACTTAGAATACAAAAACCCAAGGGAAAGGTACAGTATTGGTGGTGGAATTCTTCTAAACACAAAGGCAGAGCAGGATCTGGGGGTAATTGTATCTGATGATCTTAAGGTGGCCAAACAGGTGGTTTAAGTGACGGTAAAAGCCAAAAAAATGCTTGGCTGCATAGGGAGAGGAATGGTCAACAGAAAAAGGGAGGTGATATTGCCCCTGTGGAAGTGGTGGAGACAAAAACAGTATCTGAATTCAAGAAAGCATGGGATAAATAAAGGGAATCTCTAAGGAAGTGATGAGAATTATAGTGCTAAATTAATTGGACGGATGGGTACACTGGTGGATGGTCTTTTTCTGCTGTCATGTTTCTGTGTTTCTATATATGTAGTTTCTCTGATGAACATCTTGCTAATGGCGTTAAATGCAAACTCCATAGTAATAGTGGCTGATCATCTTCCTTTTTAGTATATGATATACCTGCCCCATCCAAAGATCTATGTGGGCAGAACTATGCAGATTATAAGGACCCGACTGATTGAACATTGTAGTTGCATGCACACAAACAAGTTGAACGCACCCATCATGAAACATTGTTTTGCTACAGGGCATGATTTTTCATATGTTAAATGGAATATTATTGATAATGTTTTGCCCTCAAGAAGAGGGGGCCATCGTGAGGCAGTTTTGAATTTATAGGAACAGTATTGGATTTTTACATTACAGTCAACACAGTAGAATGGCATGAAAGCCGACGTGAAATGGCATGAGAAAGCGATAACATTATCAGTCATAAAATGTTTCAGCTCATAAAACTTTTAAGTTGCCACATGTTTCTTAGGCACTCACTGTGTCAGTCTGTAGGAAGAGTTTTGCTAATCAGCAGCAGCCAAACCATACTGCCAATCTTCATCCTGTGTCAGGGCCTCCGCTGCTGCCAATGTCAATCATTTCAAGCCAGGCTGGCAGCGTGGCTGGTGCTAAGTGCTTACAGCAGAAAGCTTAAGAGACCTGGAGACCTCTTTTCCAGTCTCACCTCCATCTCATGCTACGTGACCTTGAGCAAGTCAAGGAAGCTCCCTGTGCTCAAAGGTAGAATCTGAACTCATTTATAACTATGATGTGTTCCCTAGTCCTAGTACTATTTGAAAGAATAGATGCCTGTATTCTATTCATATCACCTCTATCATATCATCTCTCGGTTGTCACTTCACGTTGAAGAGCTCTAGCCTTTCTTTATAAGAGAGCTGTTCCAACCCCCTTATCATTTTTGTTGCCCTTCTCTGCATTTTTTTCTAGTTCTGCTACAGGGACAGATTAGCCTTTTGGGACTTCGGGCATGCGCCAGTGGGCCAATCATGTTGGTCACATGATGAAAGGCAGCAGCAAGATTTCTCCATTGATTGCTTGCTGTGTAGGGCCGATGCAAGGGTCTGTAGCGCCCTAAGGCAGACCAACGTAACACCGCCTCCTCTCAGCCCACCCCGAGTTGAATGTGCCCTCCTACAGTGGTAGATATATAGAGTTATGGTCATGCTCCTACAGTTCTCTCTCTCTCTCTTTCTCTCTCTCTTTCTTTCTCTCTCTCGCTGCACAAACCTAGCAAGCACGCCATGACTGCTGTTGCCCCTTCTTTCACATTTTGAAAATGGTACCCTTGCGTACTCTGGCGGTGCCCCGCCCACTGATGCCACACTAGGAGACCACCTAGTCCTGCCTAATTGTCATGCCGGCCCTGTTGCTATGCAGTGTCCCCGCGTTTCTGGTTTTACCATTTTGTTTTATATTTCTTGGTTTTGTTGTTTGATGTTTTATGGGGAATAGTAATGTTTCTGCTTTTCATGCACAATGTCTGGCTTGCTGCAGTTTCCAGTTCAGATTTTGTCTGCACATTTTTTTTTAAATACTTTATGGTCTCTTTATTCTATGTTTGTTGAAGGTCTGTCTGTATTTTGCCTGTGCCAGACCAAAGTGAGTTATTTGGTTAGGGTATAGTTTCTGTTTAGGGATCTATAGCTGCTTGCCTAATAGGAGGCATATTGATGTTTTAGGGCCTGGTGAAATATTTGCAGTCCTGTTTTTTCACAGGAGGGTTGTTACTGTTGGAGTGCTGGCAGTTAGTGCTGTTTTGATGTGGGAACTTATTATATTATAGTTTTAATTTAGTTTATTCATGGTTTTCTTAAGGCCAAGCTCACACCCAACACATGTTACAATAGGCCTAATACCATATGAGTTCCAAGTGTCTTATGTTTTGCAGGGTTTTATGATTAGCAACACAGCAGTGCAGGTAAATATAGAATGCATATTTCTATTTTTATTTCAGAAGACTGTACTTCAAATGTTCTTTTTCGTGTACATTTTTTAATTGTGTGAGTGGAGGGTAGGGCTGGGGATACAAGGCTGTACAGTTTGCCTAGGGTGCCTAATACCATTGCATCAGCCCTGGCTCCACGTGGGAAAGCAGAATTCCTCCTGGAGCTGGGTTGTTGTGGGCCAGGCTCTCCCCAGTCTCTGCTGCAGCAGTTGTTGCGGCCCTGGGCTGTGCCCCGGGTCCCCCACCTACCTTGAGGCCGGCCCGGACCGCCGTGGATCCGATTAGGCCTGCTCGGGCCTCTGCTGCAGCTCTCCCTCCTCGAGGGAGACACTGGCGTTTCGCCGTGGCTGTCCCCACCCCCTAGGCGCACGCGTGCGCGCGCGCAGGGGCTGGAGAATTAAAGGGGCCAGCGCGGGAAACCTCAGGACTGCCCCTGGATGACGTCAGACGCCTTGGCTTATTTAAGCCCTGCTTCTTAGTTCTTCCTTGCAACGAGGTTCCTCAGGTGTTCCTGACTTGCTAGTTGCTGTTGGCGCTTGGATTGCTTCTGTCTTCGACCCGGCTTGCTTTTGACCTGTCTCCTGCTTCCGTCCCTTGGTTTTGATTTCGACGTCCGACTTCTGGCTTCTGACCTGGCTCCGTCCCACGACTTCGTCTTCGGCTTCTGTTCCTGGCTTGGTATTGTCTTCTGACCTTCTGGCTTCTGACCTGGCTCCGTTCCTGACTCCGTCTCCTGCTTCGTCCCTGGCTCTGGTGTGGATCTTGGACTCCTGGCTCCTGACCCGGCTTCGCTCCTGGACTTCAACTTCAGCTTCTGCCTCATCTCAGGTATACAGTACTTACTAGCCCAGAGGTTTCTCCTAAGTCCCAGCGGCTCGGGCTCTCACGGGCTCCTCCCGGGGGAGCCGCGGGCTTCCGAGGGTGAAGTCTCTTCAGCCGCTACCTGGGTCCTTGGTCGCATAGGACTCCATCTAAGTCCAAGAGGTCCTTGTCCCTATGGGCTTCTCCTGGGGGGACCTCGGACTTCCAGTGATGAAGCCTCCTCTGAGTCTCTTCCGAGCCACCTCCCGGCTGGGACGCTTGCTGTGGCCTTCCATAGCATACCATCCTCTGTCCCAACCGGCCCAAGGGCCCACGACCGTAACAGCAGTGGTGCATAAAGCCTTGACCAGGGCTTAATTTTCTTTTCCTTTAGCTTTGTAGGAAGCAGGCAGTATGGATCAATTCTAGTAACTCCCTCTCTAGGCAGAGCAGAGACTGGGGAATCATACAAGCAGCAGACAATGAGATTGTGCTGGAGTGGGCAAGGCCCTGAGACGTGGAGGCAAGCTACTGTCCTAGAACGGGAGGGGGTGAATCAGAAGGAGATGTCTGTGCAGTGCTAGTGAGAGGTGGCTGGGCTGAGCTCTTAAAGGGGCAACTGGCTGCAGCAGTGCTGGGCCAGGGAGGCACTCGCTGAATGAGCACAAGAGAAGTAAATGTCTCTGAGTGTGCGTCTGTCCTAGCCACTGGCTGGCAGTGTGGTTTTCTCATTACTTGGCAACTTGTTCAAGAGCTGACTGGTTGGAAAAAGACTTTAACACCAGACCAGGAATCCAGGATATATGAGGGATGTAACCAAATTTGGGGGGGGGGGGGCCCCAACCGATTGCATGGATAGAAAAGGGATTGCAGTTCAGTTTGCTCGCCCCGATCTAGGAACGCCCTCTACTTAAATTTCACCTTTTTCATAAAAAATGATGTTGGAGATTTTTTGTCTCAATTCTTTCAGGCTCTAAGTTACATGATGCACCTCGCAACAATTTGCTCAGGATCCTTTTGGGAGGTTTTGAAGCAACTACTGCACAGAAAGCATATGAGTGAGGCACAAATACCCTGCGGGCTGGTTTTGAAAAAATCCCCATGGTTGACATCTGCCTGCAATCCGCCCCCGTTCTGCTACATCTTTCTTGAGATGGGGCTACTCAAGGTGCATAAATCTATTTCCGAGGCATTTAATATTCACTGTTTTAGTCTCCATTCCTTTCCTAATAATTCCTAATATTCTATTTGCTTTTTTGACCTCCACCGAACACTGAACTGAAGATTCCAATGTATTGTTCACAGTGATTCCAAGATATTTTCCCTGGGTTGTTATTCTTAATATGGAACCCAGCATTGTGAACCTATAAATAGGATTATTTTTTATCTGAGTGCATCATTTTGAACTTGGCAAGCCTCTCCTCAAATTCTGCTTTATTAATATTTTAACTTTAGTTTAGCAGTCTAAATGTGCCTTCCTATTTTCCTTAAGAGGTCCTGCTTTCCATTTTTTAAAAGATGTCTTTTTGGTTTTGATAGCCTCTTTCACAGCCCCATTTAGCTATGCTGGCAGACACTTTGCCTTCTTTAGACCTTTTTCAAGTTGTGGAATACATTTTATCTGGGTTTCAAATATGGTGTATTTAAATAGTTTGCATGACTCATACACAGTTTTATCATTTTAGTTTCCTTTTAACTATTCCTCATCTTATCAGTCTCCCTTTTTAAAGTTATGTTATTCAGTGGTTTTATTTATTATTTTCCCTCCAATGATTATCTCAAATTTGACTGCATTATGACAACTACTGCCAAGCAGCTCCTTGACCATTACCCTTTGCATATTCATTTCAACTGTCCTGAAAACTAGTTAGGGGTGCCTCCAGGGCTGGATTAGAAAATACCCGCTTGAACAGCATGATGCCATGAGAACTAGAAGTCTGAAACATGAGATGAAAATCACACTATTTGTGAAAACAAGTACCATAATAACCTCCCAGTTGTTCCTGCTTTCTCTCTTGCTATGAATACAGGACCAGTGCTTCCATTAGGCAAACCAGGAGGTGTCCTAGAGCACCAAAATTTTGGGGGCAGCAAAATTCCATCAGCATGAAGCCCAGAAGGGTGCTGTGCCAGAGGCAATATCGCCAAAGAAGGGAGCATTGTGCTGATGCCACTGCCACTGGTAGGTGCTAATAGTAAGTTGAGAGAGGAGGGGGGCATTATGGAAGGTTCACATAGGGCACCAAATATTCTCACTGACCCTGTATGAATGATAATTGTCTTTTTTATAGCTGACAATAGTCCCTTTGTACTCTCCTCATGCACTTCTTGTCTGTGACTCATCTTTACTGTCCCATCATCAACCCGGCCATGGGGGCGGATATTTCCATAGCTCTGTTCTGCCTGTCTGGAATGAACTACCAACACCTTTACATATCACCATCGCACTCAACTCCCTCCTGAAGATGCACCTCTTCTTCGTTACCTATTAGTGCTAATTATACTGATAATGTAGGGGGTGGTATATTCTAATGTATTCTATTCTCCTTGTGTGCACCTGATGAATCATTATAGCATGTTTTAAGATGTATTTGTCTATTCTATAGACATCTTATACAGATTAACTTTGAAGAATCACAGGTTCTCAACCTTCAAGTTGAGAAGCATCTGGTTTTTGAAAAAAGAATAAAATTCCAAGAGCATCGATTGGCAGGAAAAAGTAATTTTTATTTTTTGTTCCCGATACACACCTCTTGAGTATTATTATTTTGTGCCTAGCAGTATCCTCCTGCTCCTTTCGACTTTCAGCTCAATCAGACTCAGACTCTGTTAGAGCACAATGAGCCTTCATTCACAACTTACCTGTGGCTTTTTTCCCCCATTTTACATCCCCTTCACAACTCTGCCCAACCATTGTAGCAACAGCCCTTGGCCAAGGGCTACAAACCTCAGCTGTTTCCAGAATCCAAATCAAGCCCCTGGGTATCACTTTTTAGGGATGGCCAAGAAACTCCATGCCCTCTCTCTCCCTCCTCTAGAGGCTATGAATACTGCCTCTACAGCATCCCCAGACCCAGCCAACCCAAAGATTATAGCCCTGGCCCAGGAATCAAATCCCCTATGTATGGTCTCCAGGCCAACCCGAACCTCTCCCAAGTAATGAAATGCAGAATTCTTTTCCTGGCAGAGCTTGTCATATTTTTCACAGCAACAATATTTAAGGAGCTTAAATTGCTCCAACAATTTTGTTCTTGTTTTCCATCATTATAAGAGCATGTGGCAGATCACGAGGCACAGGAATGACAATCTGTGATATGAAAGGATCTTACTAACCAATGCTTAGATTGTGGCGACAGTGGTGATCAATGCGATGAAGACGTTATCTCTACATAGGGCCTTACTTTTTAAAAAAGAATTTGGCCAGAAACAGAACTGAAGAAAACCTTTTGAGAGCAGTTTCCACATAAGGAGGGAACTAGCAAAGCTTACAAACATTAGCGAATGAACGTTTATGGGTGCACATGTGTGTATATATTTATACAGCGAACAATGTGAAAATATTAGAAACCGTCTTGATTTCTTAAATACCCTTTACTTTCCACCATTTTTTCTGACTCTTCTAAGGTTGGACTTCCAACACATGACAAATGGTACTAGATAAGAATCCATTTCCCTCCTTGTCTTCTCAATCCCTTGTAATACCAAGTATCTCCATCTCGCTGTGATTCAACTGACCACATGACAAAAAGCATTTTTTTAATTTCCTTAAACTGAAATGATCATATGGCTAGAAGTATTTTGGGAACACAGCCCTTTTCGTGACTAAGTGCTATAACCAGTCGGGGAATAAACCAAGCGTGTTTCATGGCACCGGAGTATGTCATCATTGGACTAGAAACTGCTATCCCATGCAACAGTTTGTTTCAGCAGGGAATTACTCTGCTATTTTCCAATAGTACATACTGTCAGAAATGGCAATAAGCACGTTATCTATTACATAGCTACTCCCCTCCCCTCCTGGGGTGCCTTCCTTGATATGACACAAGGAAGGAGGAATAAGGCCCGAGTGCGTGGCTTAGCGGCAGAGCTTTTCACTGTGGTGGAAGCAGTTCACATCTGAGACTTGCTTTCATGCTTGGTAGAGTGCCAGTATGCTGTGGGGGTGATATGCACCGTCCCCAGAGGAAGGGAAAACAATTACCGCTGAAGGAGCAACCTATTTTCATTTAGGAGCCATACTTCAGCATTCAGACTCAAAAAAATAAAACTTACCCTTTATCTCATGCTCAACAAGTATGACTAGAAAATTCCAATCAACTGTCCCAGAGATAAAAGGAGGAGTGGGTGAGGGGGGGTGAAGGGAGAAGATTTTAAAAAAATAATAAAATAGGTTAGCAAACTGCAGGTAAAGAGATCAAGTCCAAATCCAAAACACAAGAGAACGGCGATGTAGCATTCTGGTAGCCATATTGATCCAGGATTCCAGTAACCTCGTCCTGATATTTTAGATTGTTGTAGAGTAGTCTGCCTTCAAACTGGTTTTTGAATTAAAAACTATAAGGACCCAATAAATTACAATAGAGAAATACTTTTGTTTAAAAGTCCTGGGGCCTTTTCTAAAGCCTATATGCTAATATGTTCTTGCCTGCTTTATAACCTTAATGCATAATACAATTCAATTCTCTTCTTATACTTGAGAGTCAGCTGTGAATCTTCCACGAACTGTTTCTCCTTCATTGCCCGCATGAAAGGGATTATTAGTGAACGCTTGGACAGGCAAATGCTCCAGTCTCAGTCCCACACTGCCATCTCCCGTTTCAGCAAGCAATGCAGGGCCCTGCAGAATTCAGATCTCAAACTGCTAATCTAAACCCAGAACATATATTGAAGGAGCTATCTTAGGGATGTGCTATCATTTGAAAATGAGATGGAAATAACAAGGAAACTTGTCGTTTCCAACCCAAAACGTCAAAAAATAAAATAAAATAAACCGAAACAAAAATAATATGAATAATCCCGAAAGAAAAACAAAACAAAAAAAACAAAGTACCTTTTTTTCACGTGCACATCCCTAATCTGCATGAGTAGATGGTCTGGACTTTGGTGGCACAAGCTCACATTGCTGCATAGCAGTATAACTTACTAGGCGTATAGTAATTTTTAGAACTGTATAGTGTCCTAAGCCTACATCTTTGGCCCTGTGCTCACTATTTTATTTAATGTCAGAGGTAATTGAGAACACGGTATATCAGTGTTCTTACCTGTAAATGTTTAATGCATTTGCTCAATGGAATCACCAACATTTCTGCAAACTTTTGGGAAACGAAGATTTTGGAGGGAGCATTTCAAAAACTAAAGAGTAGAATGAGAATTTTCAAAAATAGAATGCGCTATATTAAAAATACATAAAATGATATATTAAGAGTCTATAGAGCGCATTAAAGTGGTTAAATGTAAAATAATCAGATATTCTGGGAAAGTCAGAATAACCGACAACAGCAAACACAACCTGGAACGGGCTATTCTAGGCCATGGCGTCGATGAGATCAATCCAAACATACATGAAAGAAATTGTATCTCGCAAGCCATTCAAATGATGAATTGAATAATTTTAAAACAAAACACTAGATGATTGTTTCAGGGATTTTACTGAGAGAATTTTACTACTTACTAACAGACAAGGGCGGTTCTATAGTGAGGCAGGGTGAGGCGGCCGCTTCAGGTGGCAGAATTTAGAAGGGTCAAAAACTGCCCCCCCCCCCCCCCCAAACTCCTCTAGCGGCTCCCTCACCCTGCCGCCAAAAGAACAAAGGACCCACAGTCCTAGGGGAATTCTGCGCTACTGCAGAACACAGAATTTGCACAGAATTCCCCCCCAAAATGGCAAAGATGGAGGAGACCCCGGGCATGCCACAAACAGCGCACATCCCGCTCGCGGCAAAGATGAAGGCCCTAGCATGCCTTTTATGTCTAAGGTCCTAACATATATTAAGATTAAAAAAAGAGAAAGAAAGGCAGGAGACCTCAGCATAAGCCTGCAGGAAAGGTGTCTTTTTTTCTTTTTGTTGGAAGAAGCAGGAACGACGGCACAGGCACAGCTGACTGGCACTGCCTCTTTAAGACATTCCACACCCCCTTTCCTTTTGGGCGGTTCCTCAGTGACGCCTGTACACGTGGTAACCCCTCCCCTTCCCATGCCCCTCCTTGACTGGTTCTGGTTGGGCTACAGTGCCATCAGTCAGTGCCGGGGGCGTACGAGCTCTGATCGCAGTGAAGATGTAGGCCCTGGCATGTGGCGAGTGGAGCACAGTGAGAGTGAGTGTGTGTGTGTGTGTGTGTGTGAGAGACTGTGAGCCTGGGGGGGGGGGTGAAAGAGCATGTGAAGGTGCTTGGGGGAAGGGAGAGAGCATGTTTCAGAGTGCTTGGGGGTGTGTGAGAGAGAGAATGTGTGAGAGTGCTGGGGGAGAGAGCCTGTGTGAGCATGATTGAGTGCTGGTGTGTGTGAAAAAGGGGTTGTGTGAAAAAGGGGTTGTGTGTATGTGAGGGTGCTTGTTTTTGAGAGAGGGAGCCTGTATACAGGGATTGTGTATGTGTGAGAGAGAGCCTGTATGAGGGTGTGTATATGTGCACTAAAAAGAGTGAGCCTGTGTGAAAAAGAGAGAGTGAGAGGGGCAGAGGGAGGCTGTGTGAGGGGCAGTACTGAGAACAGGGTCAAACTCTGGGAGTGGAAATAGTGGAAGGGAGAGATACTGGTAGGTGGAGGAGTTGGGGCCTGAGAGGGCAAAGTGGCCAGGGGAGTAGGGAGAGAGAGTGGAAGGGACACCCTTACAGTGAATTTCTAGGGAAATTATGCTCAAAATATTTAAAACTCTGCAACTTTAAGTAATAACTTTTTTCTGTATTAATTTAAAAAGTAATTACTTAAAGACTGTCATGTAAATTGTGTTATTTTGACCAATAAAAAGTTTGCGGGCCTGGGGAAAGAGGAGGCTCCTGTGGCTAATGAGAATCGAGGTGAGAAGAGGCAATGAGAGTGCGTGTGTGTGTGGAAGAGGGAGAGGAGTGAATGAGTGTATATGTGCGTATGCATGTATGGGTGTGTGTGGAAAAGAGAGAAGGGGGCAGGGGGTGGAGGAGCAGAGGGGGGCACCATCTCATCCCTCGCCTCAGGTAGCAGATTGCTTTGAGCTGCCCCTGCTAATAGAAATAAGAACTTTTGAAGAAATGATAGAGTTGCATTTGGCAGCTCATGGGATGATCCTGCAAACCGCTGCACTCACCCCTGCAGCTGCCTCTCACTGCCAGAGGTCTCCCGTTGCAGAATACCGCCAACCATTGCTGACGCCATCATCCCAGCCAGGCTACTGCCTTCCGATAGGCGCGCGCGCACATGTGTGCAAATAATATGTGCACTGTGGCGGGAAACCCGGAGTGGCACCTCCAGATGACGTCAGCCTTCTGGCCTATACAAACTAAGGCCCTGCAGTAGTTCCTCATTTCAGCAACAGATCTTCTATTCCTGAAGTAGTGCACATGTTGCTCCTATGTGTTGGTTCCTGATTCCTGTCTGCGTTCCTGGTTCCTGTGCTTTGTCTTCTAGACTTGCCTCATCTAGCCTTGCCCTCCAGCCTTGTCTCATTTACTCTTGTCTTCCAGCCTTGTCTTGTCCTGCCTTCCTAATCCAGCCCACCTTATCCAGCCTCGCATTGTCCTACTCATCTTGTCCAGTGTCTTCAGTGTGTCTCCGTCCACCCTTGGCTTAACTGCTCAGATCTTGACCTCTTGCTTGGACCTGACCATGATTGCCTGCTGCCTGGACCTGACCCCCTTGCCTGGACCTTGCCACAATTGCTAGCTGCCTTGGCCTGTCCTTGACTCCGTTAGTCTGCTGTTTGCCCTGACCCTGGTGTGCTTTTGGACTTTCGTTACCTTCACCACCCTAGAGACCCACCTAAGTCCTGCCAGCCTTCAGAACCCAACAGTTCAACCTGCGGGGGAGGCAGCTGGTAAAGGTGAAGTTCCAAACTGTCCTGCTATTTAGGGTGCATATGCCAGCTGCCAGTGTAGGCCTTGTGGGTTCGCCCTCAAGGCTGCATCAACTATGCCACAGCACAAACGGCTCCCACACCCACCACCCTTCGCAGATAGCACACAAACGATGCGAGAAAAATATACAACCTCCTAGGGAAAATATTTAGGCCTCTTATCCCATATCAAATATACATAAAACCAGGGAACATTTACCATAGAACGTGCTCTCATTTATCATGAACTTGTGATGAGGCAGAAGGCAGAATTCACGGATTGAAAGGAACGTGACAGAAGCCGGAAGAGAAAGCAAGTCAAGAAATGTATAGTTAGTCCAGTAAAAAGGTATCACTATATATATATTTTGGTTTTTATTGGCTAACCTTTATGTTTGCTTATCCAAGTTGATTAACACGGCAGCCAAAATAATTTATCCAGGAGCTGTGAAGTCAATATTTCTGTTATGGTCTTTGAAAGTGGACTGAAGACACTGGGTTCATTTCCTACAGGCCACAACCCCTAGGCTCATTTTATACAAGCCAGTGGAGCAGGAGTTTGAAGCAGTGGCCTAGAGGTGAAAGGGTTTGGATTTCTGTAAGCATTCCAGTCAGTTATCCCAAAAGAACATAATGAGGAAAAACAAGACCAGCTAAACCAAAGACCATAAAATAGGCCAAGGAAGATCCCTGGCAAGGAATGCCCTCCTCCTCCTTCTATTTATAAAGTGCTACTAGACATACGGGACTTGGGAGAGGCGGGGGAAGGATTGGTGAGGGAGAAGGAGAATAGTTCAAGTCAAATTTTGGATGCTTTTAGACCAACATAAAACGAAATGAAATAGCCATGCAGAAGACTGAAAAGGATTCAAGAAGCAGGGACAGAAGATTACTGACAATGAAGAAAATACAATTTATCCATACACCATGGTGCTGTATCTCAGTACCCTGACAATGGATTTCAGAAATGTGAAAACCCTAATGTACATCTACCGGGAACAGTTAGATGTTCATAGAAAACTGCTATCGGTCCCCAAGGCAAAGTAAGAAGGCCACTCAAACATTATAGATTCAGATAGCAGATGAAAAATGTCATTACCACCAGACAGCCTGGAATAAGAGGCATGGCCTTACTAAGGCAGTACGCACATCTGCAGAGACTGGAATTGGTTGTTTACATGAACTTTAGAGAACAAATTAGATCAAAGACTGAAAATGATACTGAAAATAAAGCACAGGTTGACAAACATCTGTGATCTCATTTAAGAAGATGTAAGGTACTTCCACAATCAAAATATCAAACTTTCTTACGAGGTTATCTGCCACGTTAACACTATAAAACCATTCTGGATAGGGTAATTTTAAGTTATATTACATACATTAACCAAACTGCATAGAAATCTCCAGCTCTTTAGGGGATATGCAGTCTATATCCACCAGTGGTTCAGCCTTCGCACAAGTCCAAAACAGAAATTTGCAACCTATAGTGTGACTTGCATGGGCCTAAATCCCACAAATCAACCATCCCAGTGAGGTCTCCAGCCATATAGCACACCCTGCATGACAAAATTATGTCTGTCTAGACCTGATCCAAATGACTGTAGTGAGAGAAACCAAGATGGGGATCTGAAGTTTGCCAAAACAAAACTTCTACAGTTTAGCATTCACCACTTTTCTTCCTGGGTTTCCAAAAGAGAGAGAGAGAGAGAGTGCTTTCATTACCAGGCTGCTACTCCAGACTACCTCTGCAAATGGAATATTAGCCTCTGAGGTTTCTTATATCCAAGATAAATGAAATTCACATGCGTCCTCATTTTTGTGCCAGACATAGCCCAGACACAATTTTTCTCCATTGATAGCAGCTCTGGCTGATAATGCTTCTAGTTTAAAACTCTGAAGAAAGTAAAGAAAATATGTTCCATGAATTCAAAACAAACAAGGTAATGCAATTGGTAAGGACTGAGTAAGCCACAGAAGAGAAATAAAAGAGTAAAAGTGTTGCACCCACCTCCAAATCCCACCAGCCCCACTGATGTTAGGTGACATGGACTGTTTACGTTGCTGTTTGCACGGCAGGGATCTTTGCGAAGAAGCGTTTTCAGTGCGGAAAGGACAGAGAACGAGGCACCATCATGAAGCAGTGGGAGCAATTGCTGCTGTGAGCATTTTGGGGGTAATTTTCAAAAGGATTTCTGCGTGTAAAAGTATCATATATCGTAGCGATTTTCAAAAGCTCACTTAACGTGCTTAAAGTGCATTTGCACATGTAAAACCCAGTTGTACGGGCAGAAATCCTTTTTGAAAATTATCCCCTAAGAGACTAATTCACTAAATTGTTTGCTGTAACGTGCATTGCTAATGGCTGATTTTAACGCAGCTTACATTATAGTGCATGTGTATTACTAAAATATGTCAGTGTGCGTTATCGCAATGCATGTTTACGAGCTCAAGTCACCTGATAGGCCTGTAATTGAAAAAAACGGAGAAAGGCTGCAATAGAGCCATCTCATTTTCTACTTAGAGCAGTGGGCCTGGCCAGAACCTACATATACAGTATATCCGTCTCAGTCTTTCAATTGGCAGCTATAACAAAATCAACACCACCATCACCTCCCCTCTTCATTATGATTTTTATTTTATTCCAAAGGCAATATTAGTATGTAAATCAAAGTTCTCTGTTCTGACACTTTTCTGAAGTGAAATTATTTTGTTTGTCCTTCATTTAAAAATGAAGGACAAACAAAATCTTCCTAGCAGTACAAGAAACAAATTACTGTAGTTCTAGTCAAAACAATAAAGCAGAAGGGGGGTCCACCGAGACGAATGTCCTTGGCATCATCAACCATGAGGATGGCATTGTATGGCTTTGGATGAAAGAGAGAGCCAGATCCAACCTTCCCCTCGGGTAGTCTGCACTCGGTGCGTTAGGACACTGCCAGCAGGAGCGTCTCCCTTCAAAGAGGTTGGCAGGAGAGTTTGGGCGATGTGCACACAATGAGACTTATTGGAAATGGAAACTCATGAGACTTGATGGCAGCTAATCCAATTTCAGAAGCAATATGAGAGAAATAAAAAGTCAGGTACGCTGCCCAGCTGCGACTTACGTGCCTGAATCCGAGGTAGGTGTTTCAGCAGAGTCTTTAGAGGAAAAAAAAGTGCTCTAGGCTAAGAGGTCAAGATATGGCCTCCAAGGGAACAGACTCATGAGCAGCATCGGAAAGAGCAATGGATGCATGGAGACAAAAATACGGTAATAACAGAATTCAAGAAGGTATGGGATAAGCACAGAGGATCCCTGTGTACCAAGAAATAAGGGGAAAGCCAAGATTAACTGGGGTCTATGGCAATGTACCAGGAATGATATCGGGGAAACGAAATGGGCCTTAAGATTTTTATCTGCCACCATATTCCATGTTTCTATGTAAAGCCGATTTCTGTGAGCCTGTTCATTACATGCCTAATCACAAGCACTCGGCTAATTAGGAATGATTTCAATTTAGGAACAGTTACGCTCATTTTCAGTTTTGGAAATGATTGAGCTCTCCTGATCAGGGCCGACGGCACTCACTAGGCAAACTGTGCATTTGCCTTGGGTGGTAATTCCAGAGGGGTGGTGTCACCCAGCTGAGCCCGACAGGTGCAGCCCGCTTCGTTATTGCTGCCCCTGCCAAACTCCCTTGTCACCCTGCAGCCTGACGCCTCGCTTGCCACGTTTCCTCTTCACCCCCCACCAAGGGCCTGCAGCTGCTGAGCTCCCTCTCCCCCGTGACCCACTGCTGCCGCTGCTGAGCTTCCTCATCCTGCCCCCCCCCCCCCCTCACAAATATGGCCTGCTGCTCCTGGACCCTGTGTTCCACCAGTGGTCGCTGTCACTGAGCTTCCAGGCCCTGCAGCCCGCCACCATGCTCCCTCTTGCTGGTGGTCCTGCCGCCATGAGATTCAAGGCCTTGAAATCCACAACATCTCCAGTGCACTAGCGTGCTCCTTCTTCCTGGGGGGTCCTGCCCCTGCTCTCACTGTCTCCCACAATTTCTCACCAGCAGGAAAAGCAGCGCTTAAAATGGCATCTGCTTGCTATGAGGAATGGGGGGGTCGGTCTCTCAGTATGAGCCAGGAGATTTGGACCATTCACGCACAAGACTGACCCCCACGCAGGAAGGAAGCAGACATGGTGTATTAAGCGCTGCTTCTCCTGCGGGCTGGTGAGGAGACTCAAAAGAGTAAGCCTGCTGCACAGGAGATGGGAGGGGGAGGTAAAGCAGGATGAGGAGAGGAGGAAGTACAGTGAGAGTTTTGGGTGGAGGAGAGAGGGAAGAGGATCAGACTTTAGGGGGAGAGTGGAGCAAAGTGAAAGCTTTTTGTTTTGTAGGGGAAAGAAGGAACAGGGTGACAGTGTTCAGAGGAGGGGGAATAGGGAATGGGGGTGAGAGTGATACTCACAGAATGGGAGAAAAGCTGTGGTGGGTCAGGCCCTTGGATGTCTAACTCTTCATCCCGTTTAGGCGTCCGATCTAGTTTCCAGATGGAGGTTTAGATACATGATACTGATTGGAAATCTGCCCAGGTTTTAAATGTGCACAAATTTATGCATTTCAATTTGCATTTAGACAGAAAAGTTGACCCATAGTATGCAAAGTCATAAAATAACACAACTCATGATGCCTTTTATCAAATAAGTTCATCAGGGGCTTAGTTGGGTTTTGCTTTAAAATCCTGTTTTTGATTTAGAAAACAAGAACTCTGTGTACCACAGCACCATGTGAATGCTTTGTATAATACTAGCAGCATTTTCAGAGCTTATCTTTGAGAATAACTTGGATGGCCACCTCACACCAGGTCGACCACACAGGCCGATCCGGTCCCCATTTTAACCTATGGCAGTGCCGCTCTGATTTTCTTAGGGAAATCAATGGTAAAAAAAAAAAAAAAAAAAAAAATCAGAATATGAATGCAATAGGGTAAAACCCAAGACTGGATCAGCCTGTGTGGCTGACCTGGGGTGAGGTAGCAACCCTAAGTATGACCCAATAGAAACAGCAAAGTACCGCAGTATCAGGCAATAAGCCATGTGGAACTAGAAAAAGTACATAGAAGGGCAACAAAAATGATTTTAAAAAATGGAAAGGTTCCCTTATGAAGAAATTCTACACAGGTTAGAGCTCCGAAACTTGCAAAAGAGACTGAGGAATTATGATACAGGGTTATAAAATCCCGAGTGAGGTGAAATGGGTGAAGAGAGCATAGTTATTTACTCTTTCAAATAATACTAAAACAAGGAGACACTCCATGAAAGTAAAAACCAGCAGATTTAAAACAAATTGTAGAAAGTACCTTTTCACTCAACGCACAGTAAAGCTGTGGAATCTGTTGTTGGAGGACTTGGCCAATGTAAGCATAGCTGGGTTTAAAAGAGATGAGGACAAGCTCCTGGAGGAAAAGTCCAAGCAACATTATTAGCCAGAAAGACTAAAGAAATCTATTACTATCCCTGGGAGTGAGTAACAGGAAATAGGATCTAGTTTATGGGATCTGCAGGGCACTTGATATCCAGACTGGCCACCGTTGGAGACAGGATGCTGGACTTCCTGGATCTGGGTCTGAGCCAGTATGGCATTTCTTATGTTCTTATGTGTAATATAGAAAGAGGTTTGAATGCAGCGCATTTTCGCCCAAATTTTCAAAGGCCCGCGTGCGTAAAAATCGGGGGTTACGCGCCTGGCCGGGCCTTGTGCGCGCTGCGAGTATTTTAGAACAGGCCCAGCCAGGCATGTGACACCCCCGATACGCGCATAAGTGCCAGGCCTACTGAAAGGGGCAGCCCGGGGGGGGGGGGGGGGGGCAGGGGCGGGGCGCGGAGGGGCGGGGCGGGAAGTGCCCGGGACAGCGCCATTAGATGTTGTCCCGGGGAAGAATGTGCTGGCAGCTGGTTGGCACATGGAGTTTACTGCTCTGGAGGAGCAGTAAGTACAAAAATAAAAAAAATGGGGATAGGTAGGGTTAGCTTTGGGGTTAGGGAGGAGAGGGGAAGAGGGAGGAAGGATAGAGTTAGGGGTATAGAAGTTCCCACCCAGTCCACTCCTTTATTGGAGAGGACTGGAAGAGAAATGGGGAAGCCCTACTTGCGGCTCCACATGCATTTTTCTAAAATTCCCTCATGCTGACGCGCGCATGTTATAAAATCGGCGCATCCATGTGCACATGCCGGGAACCATGCACACATGGACATGCGCGCGTGCTTTTAAAATCAACCCCTTAGTGAATATTTGATCACTAATGCAATCTTAGCGAAGGTCAGAATTAATTTTAAAAAAAAAAACCCAAACCCTAAACATACAAAGGGAATTGGCGCCACCTTGTGGTCATAAGTAAAAACTATAATTTTCAATTTATTACTGTTTTGTGGCAGTAGAATCTTATCATTGCCATATCTGGATATCTAATCCAATACATTTGTGAGAACACATCACCGTGAAATTGAATGCAAAGACAAAACTTGCTTCATCAAGCCCAAATATTCTAGCAAAATGAGAAGATATTTGCCTCAGCTCTGTACAAAATCTGCAGATTTCCACAGATGTGTGAATTTTAGTTGAGCCACAGCAGGTTTTTGCCAATTTTTCCGAAATCCACTGCAACAATAACAATAACAGGAGCAGTAACTTTAATCAGGATATTTAACAGGACTTACCAGGGAAGTCTACGTCTGAATAAGCTCTCCTAAGGTAACCTGGGTAATTTCCACTGGCAATCTTTAGAACTGTGATTTACCTGACCAAACCTATCTGCCGAAATTTAACCAGATAGCACTGAATATTGGTGCTACTGAGATAACCGCAAGCCATGCCCCAGAATGCCTACCACCTTGTCGCTTTTTATCCGGCTAAACTGTACCCAGATAAGAAAAATTACCTGGGTAAAATGTCACTGGTCAGTGAAGTGGGAAACTGAAATCTCAGAATTTATCCGGATTACTTGCAAGCCACAGGTCCATGTTACCATGTCCTGGAGGGGACTGTGGTCTGTGGCCCCCGGACTGTCCCTGAAAAGGCTGGGCTGAGTTGGGAGGGAGGGCATTAAAAGTTAGGGAAATAGTCACACGTGGATGTCAATGAAAACCTATGGCACTGCAGTCTAGTAAGTGCCCAGTCCCAACCAAGCTGACCAGTAATCCTGAAGCCCTCTGGCTGCACAAAATAACAGAATAACAATGCTGCTTCCTCTTGATGCGCTCAAAATCTAGTTTGAAACGACTTGCAAGCACCAGTGCTTTCTCCCAAGTCTATAATCGGTGTAGCCTGTCTGTGATAAAATGACTAGAAAAGGCTACACTTAAGGTAGGACAAGCTTGCAGCCTGTATGCAAAGGAGGTGCCTGTGTGAGGAACCGACCTAAATTAGACCACATAAGAGGACTAATTAACCAATAAAATAGAGCTGTTTGCAGACAGGAAACTAAATAGACTTGTAAGCCTCACATATTGCAGAACGGAGACAACTCATATAGTTCATTGACTATCGTTTAAATCAGCTCATAAGACGCACTTTTCACCAAAACATGGTCTAAATTAGTCTTGTGTCATAGCTTCTGTTGATTGGTGGAGCCGAAGATCGGAGAGGTTCTAGGAGATGGTCCGGTGTGGCTCGCAGAGCCCATCTCACCAGCCGGAAAGTAACCCAGGGCAGCTGGCAGAAATGTTCTCATGGACTGTATTTATCAGACTATAAGACCTATAAAAAGGCCGTAGTCCATCTTAGAGTCTGATAAAGATGAAAAGCTGAGGCCGGTCAAGCTCCCTTTTACTGAGGAGATTTTAATGTTTTCATTTTCACTACATGAAGTGTGAATGATTAGTGATTTCTCAACGAGCCAGGGGAGAAAAAGGATTAATTGTGTAGAGATAAACACCCTGCATTGTCCGTCTTGTGTGTCCAGGTTAATTCTGAGAGGTAATTCTGATGAAATCTAAAAATTGAAGTGTCAAAATATTTGGAGGCCTATTACTGGCCGTGTAATTTTACTGCCTCACAACACTTCTGCTCTGTGGGAATAAACAGAAAAACAGTTATGTGCAAAACCTGCTAACATCAGCTTTTATTACTGGCGAACCATACTCCATGCAAATCTCGGAAGCAGGTGGTAGGGTAAAATGAATTTGATCAGTGGCTCTTGTCGTGCATTTTTAAAATCTATTTTGAGAGTCTCTTTTTTTTATTTTGGTTTGAAAAGGGCTGCACTTCACTGGTAGCTTTGCTGGTGGAGAGGAGCCAGCATTCCTCAGAGTGGCCTGAATGTTTTATGAACTGCATCTCTGGGTAATGGCAGTCAACATCGCTAGAACCATTCAACTGCTTTTAATTCCCTCCAGAGGGAAGCCGGCTGTCTATCCTTATCCTGGATGGAGCAACTTTTGGAACAGACTCCACAGAGCAAAATCTTAAACTGAATCACTAGAAGTCCTGAAAATGGCAAAAAAAAAATCAACCAACCCCCAAAAAACAACGTTTTAAAAACTGTACGTTATTGCTTTGTTTTTTTTTGTAAGAGCTGAAAAGTGATTTATTTATGGTGCATTTTGTTTTTTTCCACTGGTTGATATGGATATTGGTTGTGGTCTGCATGGAAAAAATATGTTTGTTTCGCATCATCATATCATTTAGTTACAGATTTATTAGGTTTCTATAAAAATGTTAAGATGTGCCATGCTGGGTCAGATCAAGCCCAGCATCCTGAGGGTAATTTTCAAAAGAATTTACGGGCCTAAACGTAAGATATAACATAGCAAATTTCAAAAGGCCATTTATTCGTGTAAAACCCAATTTTAAGCACATAAATCCTTTTAGAAATTACTCCCCCAGTCTCCAACAGTGGCCAATCTGGGTCATTAGGAAGCACCCGGCATATCTCAAAGAGTAGATCCATTTCTTGTGGCTCACTCCCAGGGATAACTGGTGGCTTTCCTCACCTGGCTAATAATCATTTATGGACTTTTCCTCCAGAAACCTGTCCAAACCTCTTTTAAACCTCGCTATGCTAGATGCCTTCACCACATCCTCTAGCAACAAATTCCATGGCTAAATTGTGCATTGAGTGAAAACAATACTTTCTCCAATTTGTTTTAAATCTGCTACCTGCTGTTTCAATGTGTCCCCTAACTCCTTGTAATATTTGAAAGAGTAAATAACCACTCCCCGGTTCCCTGTTTCACACAACTCATAAATTTATAAACCTCAGTCACACAATATCTCAGTTGTAAACTGTTTTGTTTTCCTGCGTGTATCATTTTGACTTAGAGCCTGCTAAAATATTTTGGTGCTCACTAAAATGACATAAATGACATGAGACAAAATTTTGCTTTTTTGTGTCATTTCAGATAAAACCAAAACAGGAAATATAGCTGGTGTTTCAATGTCATTTTAAAACAAATGCAAATCCACATAGTTGGCATTTTAGGACCCAAGGAACGCAATCACATTTCCGCCCTCCCACCCTCATCCTTGTTATACTCTCCCACCACTACCCCCACCCCTGTTCCCCCCCATCTTATTTTCCTCTCTCTAACCTCTCTCTCTCCTTACTCAGGATTGCACGAAACAGAAAAGTTCTCTCCATTTTGGTCCCTCTCTGACCTCGCCTCTGCTTTTAGCTAAAAAGATTAATGGCAAGTACGATCCTTCCAAAAATCGGCTTGTCTCTGAGCGCAAGTGAAATGTAACTGTCATCCAGTACAACTTCCTGAACAGCAGACAATAAAGAGCTTTGCCAGGCATAAAGCCAGTACACGAGATGGCGAGTGCAATGTCCTTGCAAGACACGTCTCAGCAATCCTAACCAGGATTACTTTTGTTCTTCCTATTAATTCAGTTCTCCTTATACTACATCCCCTGATTTCGGCAATAGTACCACAATGCTGGCAGGTGCCAGGGCCGGATTTAACATTTCAGCTACAATAGGCAGTTGGGGAGTAGGGGGAACCTCCTTCCCTCCTAGAAATTATTGGAGAGTGCGGGGCCCCTACCCAGATCTTCTCCTCTCCCCTTGGCTTCCTGCGTCCATCTCCCTTCAAAGTCTCGGCCTACCGGCAAGTTCCGGTTCATCCAGTGGCAGGAATGCAACGGGGAACATAAGAACATAAGAAAATGCCATACTGGGTCAGACCAAGGGTCCATCAAGCCCAGCATCCTGTTTCCAACATTGGCCAATCCAGTTCATAAGAACCTGGCAAGTACCCAAAAACTAAGTCTATTCCATGTTACCATTGCTAATGGCAGTGGCTATTCTCTAAGTGAACTTAATAGCAGGTAATGGACTTCTCCTCCAAGATCTTAGCCAATCCTTTTTTAAACACAGCTATACTAACTGCACTAACCACATCCTCTGGCAACAAATTCCAGAGTTTAATTGTGCGTTGAATAAAAAAGAACTTTCTCCGATTAGTTTTAAATGTGCCCCATGCTAACTTCATGGAGTGCCCCCTAGTCTTTCTACTATCCGAAAGAGTAAATATCCGATTCACATCTACCCGTTCTAGACCTCTCATGATTTTAAACACCTCTATCATATCCCCCCTCAGTCATCTCTTATCCAAGCTGAAAAGTCCTAACCTCTTTAGTCTTTCTTCATAGGGGAGTTGTTCCATTCCCCTTATCATTTTGGTAGCCCTTCTCTGTACCTTCTCCATCGCAATTATATCTTTTTTGAGATGCGGCGACCAGAATTGTACACAGTATTCAAGGTGCGGTCTCACCATGGAGCGATACAGAGGCATTATGACATTTTCCGTTTTATTCACCATTCCTTTTCTAATAATTCCCAACATTCTGTTTGCTTTTTTGACTGCCGCAGCACACTGTACCGACGATTTCAATGTGTTATCCACTATGACACCTAGATCTTTTTCTTGGGTTGTAGCACCTAATATGGAACCCAACATTGTGTAATTATAGCATGGGTTATTTTTCCCTATATGCATCACCTTGCACTTATTCACATTAAATTTCATCTGCCATTTGGATGCCCAACTTTCCAGTCTCACAAGGTCTTCCTGCAATTTATCACAATCTGCTTGTAATTTAACTGCTCTGAACAATTTTGTGTCATCTGCAAATTTGATTATCTCACTCGTTGTATTTCTTTCCAGATCATTTATAAATATATTGAAAAGTAAGGGTCCCAATACAGATCCCTGAGGCACTCCACTGTCCACTCCCTTCCACTGAGAAAATTGCCCATTTAATTCTACTCTCTGTTTCCTGTCTTTTAGCCAGTTTGAAATCCACGAAAGGACATCGCCACCTATCCCATGACTTTTTACTTTTCCTAGAAGCCTCTCATGAGGAACTTTGTCAAATGCCTTCTGAAAATCCAAGTATACTATATCTACCGGTTCACCTTTATCCACATGTTTATTAACTCCTTCAAAAAAGTGAAGCAGATTTGTGAGGCAAGACTTGCCCTGGGTAAAGCCATGCTGACTTTGTTCCATTAAACCATGTCTTTCTATATGTTCTGTGATTTTGATGTTTAGAACACTTTCCACTATTTTTCCTGGCACTGAAGTCAGGCTAACTGGTCTGTAGTTTCCCGGATCACCCCTGGAGCCCTTTTTAAATATTGGGGTTACATTTGCTATCCTCCAGTCTTCAGGTACAATGGATGATTTTAATGATAAGTTACAAATTTTTACTAATAGGTCTGAAATTTCATTTTTTAGTTCCTTCAGAACTCTGGGGTGTATACTTTTATTTAATTTATTTATTTATTTAGCATTTTTTTATATACCGAGGTAGAGCAGAGTAGCCTTCACTCCGGTTTACAATTATAACAACCTGTTACATTAAAAGTTTTAAAACATTTACATTTAACAATCTGAGAAATGTCATATCAAATTAATATAAACAAGGCAAGATAAACCAAAGGATAGATACATTGAATATAAACAAGGCAAGATATACCAAAGGATAGGTACATTGACAAGACTGAGTTCAATCATAATGGTAGAACAGTAGTAGACATCTGTAGGATGCAGGATGACTAGTCAGAAGGGACGAATGAATGATAGGAAGATATGGGAGGCTGTGGTGTTATGTTTTGAGATTGTTGTGCAAGCTGTCAGTATGAGATTGGCAGAGTAGCCAGGCTTTTAGTTCTTTCTTAAAAGATTTTGGGTTTTCTTGAGCGGCGAGGTACTGAGGTAATGAATTCCATAATTTTGGGCCGATGATAGAAATGGCTCTGTTTCTGGTGGAAGAGAGTTTGGCATGTGGGAGTGATGGAGTCACTAGTTGTAGTTTACTAGTTGATCTTGTTGTGCGTGGAGAATAATGGATATGAATGATGTCATCAAGTGCGGTGTAATCTGCTTTGTATATTGCTTTCAGTAAAGTTGAGAGGATCTTAAATTCGATTCTTTGTTCAATTGTGAGCCATTGTAATTGCTTGAGAACGGGTGTGATATGATCAGATTTTCTTTTACCCGTCAGGACTCTGGCCGCAGCATTCTGAAGAAGTTGTAAAGGTCTTAGGGATGATTTAGGTAAGCCAATTAGTAGAGAATTGCAGTAGTCCAGACCAGTCCGGTCTATACCATTCAGTTTGTCAATCAGGTCTACCACATCTTCTAGGTTCACTGTGATTTGATTCAGTCCATCTGAATCATTACCCATGAAAACCTTCTCCATTACGGGTACCTCCCCAACATCCTCTTCAGTAAACACTGAAGCAAAGAAATCATTTAATCTTTCCGCGATGGCCTTATCTTCTCTAAGTGCCCCTTTAACCCCTCGATCATCTAACGGTCCAACTGACTCCCTCACAGGCTTTCTGCTTCAGATATATTTTTAAAAGTTTTTACTGTGAGCTTTTGCCTCTACAGCCAACTTCTTTTCAAATTCTCTCTTAGCCTGTCTTATCAATGTCTTACATTTAACTTGCCAATGTTTATGCTTTATCCTATTTTCTTCTGTTGGATCCTTCTTCCAATTTTTGAATGAAGATCTTTTGGCTAAAATAGCTTCTTTCACCTCCCCTTTTAACCATGCCGGTAATCGTTTTGCCTTCTTTCCACCTTTCTTAATGTGTGGAATACATCTGGACTGTGCTTCTAGAATGGTATTTTTTAACAATGACCACGCCTCTTGGACATTTTTTACTTTTGTAGCTGCTCCTTTCAGTTTTTTTCTAACAATTTTTCTCATTTTATCAAAGTTTCCCTTTTGAAAGTTTAGCACAAGAGCCTTGGATTTGCACACTGTTCCTTTTCCAGTCATTAAATCAAATTTGATCATATTATGATCACTATTGCCAAGCGGCCCCACCACTGTTACCTCTCTCACCAAGTCCTGTGCTCCACTGAGAATTAGATCTAAAATTGCTCCCTCTCTCGTCTGTTCCTGAACCAATTGCTCCATAAAGCTATCATTTATTCCATCCAGGAACGTTATCTCTCTAGCGTGACCCGATGATACATTTACCCAGTCTATATTGGGGTAATTGAAGTCTCCCATTATTACTGCACTACCAATTTGGTTAGCTTCCCTAATTTCTCTTAGCATTTCACTGTCCATCTCACCATCTTGACCAGGTGGACGGTAGTATACCCCTATCACTGTAGTCTTCCCTGACACACAAGGGATTTCTACCCATAAAGATTCAATTTTGTATTTAGTCTCATGCAGGATGTTTATCCTGTTGGACTCTATGCCATCCCGGACATAAAGCGCCACACCCGCCTCACGAGTGCTCCTCTCTGTCATTGCGATATAATTTGTACCCCGGTATAGGACTGTCCCATTGGTTATCCTCTTTCCACCATGTCTCTGAGATGCCAATTAAGTCTATGTCATCATTCACTGCTATACATTCTAATTCTCCCATCTTACTTCTTAGACTTCTGGCATTAGCATACAAACATTTCAAAGTTTGTTTTTTGTTTGTATTTTCATTCTGCTTTTTAATTGATAGGGATAATTTAGAATTTTTTAGCTCAGGTGAGTTTTTAGTTACAGGCACTTGGACTACTTTTCTAATTATTGGAACCTCACTGTCGGGATGCCCTAATTCTAATGCATCATTAGTATCCTTTAAAGATACCTCTCTCCGAACCATGCGCTGCTGAGCGACTGTCGGCTTTCCCTTTGTTCTAGTTTAAAAGCTGCTCTATCTCCTTGTTAAAGGTTAGCGCCAGCAGTCTGGTTCCACCCTGGTTAAGGTGGAGCTCATCCCTTCGGAAGAGACTCCCCCTTCCCCAAAAGGTTCCCCAGTTCCTAACAAAACTGAATCCCTCTTCCTTGCACCATCGTCTCATCCACGCATTGAGACTCCGGAGCTCTGCCTGCCTCTGGTGACCTGCGCGTGGAACAGGGAGCATTTCAGTGAAATGGGCCTACGCCCCAGCGCGGGGCTTGTGAGAAATGGGCCTATGCCCCAGCGCGGGAATTGTGAGCTGGCACGTACCCTCCCAGACCCTACAGCACTCCCCTCCTCGCACGTGTCTCCCTGGTAACAGGAAGCGTGTGCTGGGAGGAGAGGGTGGGGCCGCCACTGTGCCTGGGAGAGCACGTGCTAGCTCACAGACCCACCATGATGTTTAGGTGGCGTTCTTGGCATAACCGTGCAGCCAGATGAAAATGAAATTGTCAGCAGGCACCAGGGCAGGCAGGAGGCTAATCGCTTCCAAAAACCCCGTATGACTCAATTCTCCCAGATTTAGGACTTAGAACAATCTATGATCGCAAGTGTGCACAAAGAAAAAAAAAGAAATCACTCCCTCTAATAAAAAAAAAAACAAAAAAACCCAAAACCAAACAAAACACAGCCCAGAGGCCCAGCACATACCTCAGAAAAATTTCCACCTTACATGCTCCTTTTCTAGCCTGGCCCTGGCATGGAACTGAGTAATACACCAGCATAACCTCACTGTCTCTGTCTTAATATCAAGAATAATTCTCCTAATGTCGCTAGTATCTGGAACTGGGCAAAGAGAAGCCCCAAGGAGCAGGATCTCACCTGCGATGTTAGCTCAAAGGCCTCCAAGCTCCACCAAAAAGCTAGAGATGAGAAAAGGAGAAATTACTACTTACCTGATAATTTTGTTTTCCTTAGTGTAGACAGATGGACTCAGGACCAGTGGGGTTTATGTTTCCCTGCCAGCAGATGGAGACGGAGCAAGCTGACGTCACAGTAGATATATATAACCCTGCAGTGACCCCAGCCTGCCAATATTCTCTTCAAACGCAACTGTGGACAGACTAGCAAAAAACTTTATTAAAAACAGACAACCATTCATGTACTCAACCAACAAGAAACACTGTTTGGGCAGGTGTAGGTTGTGCGTGGCAGCACGCGATCCCCCGGCCTAGCAGCCCTATGGAAGCTTCTGGCCATGCCCCCGCCCCGGATCGCCCCGCCCCTTTTTTCAAGCCCCGGGACATACGCGTGTCCCGGGGCTTGCGCGCATCGCTGGGCTTATGCAAAATAGGCTCAGCACACGTAAATCCAGCTGGGCTGAGATGCCCGAATCCAGCTGGATTTACGCGCGTAGGGCTTTTAAAATCTGCCTCATACTGAACAAGAGAAAAAGAATTGAGCACATTCGAGTACAAAATTAAGGAAGATTATCCACGAAGGTTCTGGCTGTAGCCGGATCTTCAAAGAAAAATTGATTTCCCCCCATCCCAGATCTTGAGTCTTATTGGAAACTGTAAGGTAAATTTCAGTTTCTTTTGTAGAAAGCAGAGTTGCTTACCTGAAAGCTGTCCTAGATGTTCTCCCAGGACAGCAGGATGTTAGTCCTCACATATGGGAGTACTCTGTGTTGATAATGCCTGTGACCCACCATGAATCGCAGGTACTTGTGATGAGGAGGGAAGATTGCAATACGGGCATATGCGTCCTGAAGGTCCACAGAGCAGAGCCAATAACTTTGATGTAGCAGAGGTAGCATGATGCCCAGGGACACCATCCTGAACCATTCCTTGCAAAGTGTTTAAGGCACGGAAGTCCAGAATAGGCTGGAGGCCGCCAGTCTTTTTTGGAATTAGGAAATACCTAAGAGTAGAATCCTTTCCGCTGCTGGGTCAAGGGAACCAGTTATATGGCCCTGGCATGCAGAAGGGTTGAGAATTCTGACTTGAGAAGTGTTGTGTGATTGTCCCGGCTCCACGCTAGACTGGGTGGTGAGTCCGGGGGTATAGGTGAAAAATTTAGACGGTAGCCATGGGTTATGATGGACAGTACCTACTGGTCTGTGATAACTGGGTGCCAATTGGTTGCAAAGTGGCAAAGGCAGTCTCCCACTGAGATCAAGGGGAGATGGCTGCTGCTTTCTGGAAAAGAGTCAAAATCCAGTCGCAGGACCAGCTTGTGGAGCTGGCTGCACTCTAGGTGTCCTCGCTTGGCGTGTGCATGTCCTCTCTGAGGGACCCGAGCTGGTCGAGCACAGGATGCAAGAAGATAATACCTACGCGGTCTATAAAATTGTTTCCTGGTGTCCCTGCGCGTAGCCCTGAGGGCTATGGAGGGTGCATCTGAGGTGACAGTTGAAAGTTGACGCAGGGTCTCATGATGGTCCTTTAACTGGGCCACTGCATCTTATCCCCGAATAGGTTTTCTCCTGTACAGGGAAGATCTGCAAGTTTGCCCTGCACCTCCGGGAGTAATTCTGAGGCCTTGAGCCAGGCCCAACGCCTAGCACTAATGCCCGCTGCTGAGACTCTAGCTGCTGTCTCAAAAGAGTCGTAAGCAGCTCTGACCTCATGTTTACCTGCTTCCAATCCTTTTTGTAGGATGGAGGTTAAGGTCTCTTGCTGTTGTTATGGTAAGGTCTGTACAAATTCCTGGACTTGTTTCCAGAGATTTCTGTTATGCTGCTATTCATGCTATCAACATGGACCCTTGAAAGACTCTTCGTCCTAATGCATCCAATGCCTTCTGTTCTGTACTAGGAGGAGCCGAGGAATGTGGACAGGATCTTTTAGCCTTCTTTTGGGCTGATTCCACCACTACAGAATGGTAGAGCAGCTGGCTGTTTTGAAAGCCTGGGGCTTGTTGAACCAGGTACGTAGCATCTGTCTTTCTGTTGACTGAAGGTACAGTACCTGGATGGTCCCACAAGCGGTGCAAGAGGTCAAACAGTACATCAAGTACTGATAAGTTTATCTGGCTACCTTGTGCAGCCGGACAGTGGCTGAATATTGGCCACATAATCAAGTGTTTTAAAGTCATCTGGGTGCCACCTTTACTCAAATACTCCAGCTCTGCTCCATATCTCAAAACAGGAGCTTTACCCAATCTTTTATTAATATCTAAAAGCGATAAAAGAAGCACATTGAACAAATAAAACCACATCCTCTTTCTTTAAAACATAAACCAACTTTTAATAAAAACAGATTTCCTATTTATTTTAATGAGAATAACAATTTAATTTAAAAACAGAACAGTGCATCCTGTAAAATGCCCATACAATCATTTACTGTACTACCTTACTGTATAATGAGTTACTTGCATTTTTATGTTTGAGTGTTAATATTAAAAAAAAAAGGTGTCTTTGTTTGGCAGGCACTACAAAGATAGTAATTTAATAGAGATGGTAAAACAAAGAATGGGTAAAAAATGACTGGATATTTGAGATATTAATCCACCAGATACAGAGAAGTTACACTGGCTCTCACATAATATTTAAACAATTTGGCAATTCTCTCTAGAATGAAACAGTTAATATTAAGCCATGTCCCTCACGTGAGATTATTCTCCAGTTTACTTATTTTGTATCTTTTATTTGGTTAACAGAATAATAATAATAATAATTTGAATTTATAGATCACTTTTATCTAAACAGGATACAAGGGTGTTTTTTACAATCCAGTAATTAAGACACATGGATGCAGCTACCCTGTGGTGCTTAGACCATCAGACTGGCAGCACATTTTGTGCACACAGAGAGCATGAAATCTTCCTAAGGAGGAAGGGCAGGATAGGGAGGGATGGGAGAGACACCATCTAAATTTACTAACAACCAATTGCTGTTGGTTAAAGGGGAACAGAGAGAGGATGTCTCTTGCCCATGCTACTACAGAGTTTGTGGCAGGAAGGAGACTTAACATGTTTAAGGACGTCTCTTAACTTGCATTTCAAAGACCGCCATTATTAAATCCAAAAATCTTCAAAATGGTATTTAAATCTGAATAAGAAAACAATGATAGGGCCAATATGCATTTATGGAAGGGGTGGGGGCAGAAATTTGTTGCAGTCCCTGTTTCACTTCCCAGTCTGTCCAGCGTTGTGGCTTGTGTTTGCGGGACTATAACATCTGACAGACATGAGGAAAAACACTTCGAGCCCCTTCCATGGCGTTAACCAAATGGGTTCTGAAAGCAGTCAGGTTGAAAGAGGAAACAGCTTTGATATGTTAAGACATGGTAACCTAGAAGTTAGTTTCCTCCCACTGGGGGAAGACTGATGAATGAACAGCACTAAGGCACATCCTTTCTGGCCAGAGACCAGTAACAATTTTCCATTCGTTTCAACATGTGCTTTGGATGAATGTATTGTACTAAAGAAGAATACTGATCAGGGGAACAAGATCAAAGCAAAGTACAATATATACACAATTCTTTTACTTTTTACTTATTAATCTTTCTACTATATCATAATAGTTGAATTAAAAGATTACTTAAATACTGACAAGTTTTCAGTGTTAAATAATGTAGAATCATTTGTAAACCAGGAATATCTGGATAATTTATAGCATTGTAGGTTTGTGCCATTTTGGACAATATAACCTTTAAAATCTTGTATATGGTATGTAACACCAGGCTGTAAAACTGTCATGTCAGTCCATATAAATAACTACTTCTGACCTTGTTTCAAATCTACCTTCTATTAAACGTATCTGAATATTTTCTTTTTCATTTTTGTTTGTTTAATACATTATTTCAATTCTCCATGTCTCTCTCCTGAAATTTTACAGTATTTCCAGAAAACATGAAAGAAGATTATGTAGAACAACTATTCCACTGCTGAATGTCTGGTAAAACAAATAATAATAATCAGAAGCTGTAAGAAATGTAGTATACAGAAAATGTTGTTTACTGATGTGAAGCATAATGGAGTTCTGGAATAAATACTTAGATTAAAACAATACAAAAAAAAAACCTTGTGCTATTTACGATTTTAAAAATGTAGACCAATATATTAATAAGTATGTTCATGACTACAATGGTCCAGAGCAAATGTATGTATCCATGATTCAAAGTCACTGACAATGCAAGCTTGTTTGCTACGTCAGGTTCCAGTTGCTTTATTCTGTGTCAGATTTATGCACCGCAAACTGTATTTCACATCAGTTCAGCTGCTGATCCTTGATGAGTAATGAGGCGCTTTCCACAGTTTTTACATTTTATTTTTTTTGGCAGAAGACAATTCTGTCCAAAATCCATGCCACAAAATGCCAAGAACAAGCCAAGGCACACGTACAAAATGTCGAACCTTGTGTGGCTGAAGAAGGCAGCAGATTGGGGGTGCTTTGAGGCTAGACTCTGATTTTCTAGGAGAAAGCACACATACAGGAGCCAAGAGTGAGGACAGCGCTGTCTCCTCTGGTTTCTGGAGCACTGTTCATCGCCAATGGCACAAAGTGACCCTTGTTTCTTTCATGACATCTATCTCTGTTGAATATTTATAGAGTGCGCTACAAGATTGTCTTCAGCTTTGCTTGTGTTTTACAAATCTCCGTCTAAAGGGGGCTGGCAGAGCTGGTAAATCCTATAAAACAAAAATTTAAAGAATTACTATAATAGGAAATTTCATTCGGCAATTTTAGTTGTGCTCCATAAAGTCGACTTCTCCAAAGTCTGTTCAAATGCAACACCCTTATAATTGGGTTGAACAACTCTTAGTTGCAAAATGACATAATGGTTGTCATTCTTCTCGATTCCTTGAGGTCAGTCTAAAAGCCGCAGAAAAAAGAGTCCCTAGTGTGCACTGTACCTTGTTCCCTCAGCCATGGGAGACTGCTGAAGCATTTGATCTACACAGAGAACAGGTATGGTAGGAGAAAGACTTTATTTATTTATTTATTTATTTATTTATTTATTTATTTATTTATTTAAAGCTTTTTTTTTTTTTTTTTATTCCGGTATTAGTAGTTGCATCATACTTGGAAAAAATAATGGAGGATTCAGGACAACTCTCTGTTAAGAGCTGGATAAGCAAAGGAAGAAGACCTTGCAGCAGAAAAGAAATGGGGAAAATGTTTATGTTCCTCAGAAGAACTTTAAAATCTTCTGAAAAATAATTAAAATAAAGCACTAGTAGGATGGCCCGGTGGCTCAGTGGGTGCACTATATACTGCCATGTGGAGGGACCAGATTTTGATTCCTGGTCTTTCAAACCCTGGGGATGCTAGAGAGGCAGAGTTAGCAGCCCCTGAGTAGAGGGGGCTCGCGTCATTACTAAGGATAACACCTGGTGGCTGGAGTTAGAGTCTACAATACGCACAGGGTCGGTTTATTTATTTATTTATTTAAAAACATTTTTGGAAGGCCTATAATAATACAATCATGCTAAGCAGATCATACCTTAACATATAATAATAATAAAACCACATACATACATTTAAACAATCTTTAACTTGACAAGTCATCAATTAAAAGCTTCTCTAAACAATAATATCTTCAACTGTTTTCTAAAAAACTTCAAATCAGACATCATCTGCAGATCTAAAGGCAACTCATTAACGACAAAGTTTGATTCCTTGCAGACTGTAGCCGAACTTCCCCCATAGATGTAATCACTAGAAGCTATTGGGTAGCAGATCATAAGCAACAGGATGCTTGATAAAACTTAGACAGATTTGTAAAATATGTAGAATAGTTCCCCTTTAAAGCTTTCAGAGCCATAATTAATATTTTAAATTTCTCCCAGAACGTAATCGGTAACCAATGAAGTTGACACAGTTGGGGAGTGATGTGCTCCTTTAATGGACTTCTAGTAACAAAACGCACTGCAGAGTTTTGCAACAACTGCAAAACACACAAACGGTTTTGAGGTAAACCCACATATAGTGAGTTGCAATAGTCCACTGAAGACAAAATGAACGCTTGAACAACTATTCTAAAATCCACCACGTCCAAAATAGTCCTCAAATACCGCAAAAGTTTAAGCTTATAATAACCAGTGGTAAGAATGTTATGCAACTGAGCCTTAAAATCCAAACTACTATCAAAAATAACCCCCAAATTCTTCACTTGATCCATAAAAGAGATTAAATCTCCTTTGATTACAATAGTTGGAAAATCATTTGGTCTTGGCCTTCTAGAAATCCCTAAAGCCTTGGATTCTGCTAAATTCAAAACAAGTTCATTGGAAGAATCTCTGGTGCATAGCTCTTGGACACAAGACTATTGCTGCAATGACCACACTAGGAACAGTGGGAGAGAGGGTCTGTTAAAATGGGGAGAATTCCCAGGTAATGGCAAAGGGAGGCTCACAGAGTCCAAATCTCAGCCCTGGAAGAGAAAAGAGGAACTACTGCGCCAAAAAATAAATAAATAATAATTCCTGTCATCTCCTTAAAAAAATGCATCCTGACCTGACTGGCTTATTCCCCAGCAACCAATGTTGTAAAGGGTTTCTCCAATTTTGTGTCTACGACAAAATTCTCTATACGCTTGCAAAAAAAATAAATAGTCATTATCATCATTGTTTATTACACCCTCAAAGCATGTTACAGAAGAGTGGAAAAGGAGTCTGCTCCAAGAGTGTCAGAAAAAACAGAACAAAGAGGCAGTAATGTTAAGTCAATACAAGACTACATTTGGAACAGCACTAAATAAATGAAGAATACCAGTGATAGCATGCATGAGGAACAGGCCATCTGAGAAGCACCATCTGAAAAACACCAAGGGGGTGAAGAAGTGCAGCAGGGAGGAAAGCAGTCAGCTAGGCCATAGAGGCCAGGAGGTCAGGTCAAGAAAGGTCAGAGGCCTCTGCTATGGGCCAAAGGCCTCAGCAAATAGCCACGTTTATAGTTTTTTCTTATAGGTCAGGAGATCCAGACTACATCTGATGTCCCGTGGCAGGGAGTTCCAAAGGGTCGGGACTGAACCAAATAAATAACTGTCTGTAAACAGACTATTACACTCCAGAGTCAACTGCATCCTTTACTGTGGTCTAGTTAAAATATTATCCCATGTAACTCCCATCACAACCATTACAATACACAGATTCTCAGCTCAGTGTCCTGAAGATGGCCTGCTAGTGAGTGAAATAAGCAGTTTTAACCACTATACTATTATTGAACATATCCACAAACCTAGAATATAACAGCAGATAAGGACTGTAGGGACCATCTAATTTACCCAGATTAATTCCTGTTACAATGCCTTAGTCATGCCCAACCAGGTCTGATTTTCAGGATATCCACAATGGATATTCATGAAATAGTCTTGCATGCAGTGTAGACTGTGCATGCAAGTCTATCTCATGGATATTCATTATGGATATCCTGGAAACCAGAGTGGCTTCTCTAGGACTGGATTGAGGCACACATGTCAGGCTTTTCCTTCACTTTGAGGATAAGGATACTCTGTGCTGTTGCTGTACATCAATCACCCTCTCGGTGAAGAAAAGTTTTTAATGTTACAACTGAGTTTACCCCAATTTCGATCTCATATAATAACCTCACTCCTTTCCACTGAAAAATGTTTGCCTCCTGGGCCTTGTTTGTACATTTGAACTAACTGAATATCTCTATTGTATCACCTCTCCTCTAGGGCATATATATTTAGGTCCTAGGGCATATATATTTAGATCCTTAAGGCTTATCTCATAGGGCTTTTGGTGAAGACCTTGCACCATGTGATCACTCTTTACTGTGTGATGGTTGGGTTTGGCTCTGTTGAATTACATCTTGCACCTAATACATGAGGCAAGGTTCCAGGTACAAATCTATAGGCTGAAGACAAGACTCATGCTAACTGCTGAACTGAACAAAAATAGAAGCTGTTGTGACTCTATGTCACTGGTCTTCAAAAGCCACAAACAGGCCAGATTTTCAGGATATCGACAATAAATATACATGAGATAGATCTGTATGTACTGCCTCTACCATAAGCAAATCTATCTCATACATATTCATTGTGGATATCCTGAAAACCCAGACCTGTCTGTGGCTCTTGAAGACTGGAGTTGTCCACCCTTGCTCTATGCTGAAGAACCATGCCGACACTGACGAAAAACCAATTATCGACAATGTCTGTATGAAACTGCAGCCTCTGCAAGCACATGCAGTCTCACAAGGCGGCTCTCCTGGTTGTTTTCTGGTCTCCCATATGATGGGAGGCAAGGGCTATTGGTGATGATACAACAACTTCTAGGTGAAAAGTCACAGTTACTCTGTCCAAAGTGAATGCAATATGACCCATGATTGACAGGGATGGCATCACCCATGAATTTCAGAGATACGTTGCCAAAAAGGTATCAGAAATGAAAGAACACAAAAGGAACTTCAAAGTCATCATCATCATGCAAGTTTTGGGCACAGACTTATCATCTGACTTCTCCGCCCTTCTCATGTTCAAGAAGCAGTTTGGGCTAAAATGCTAATAAATTCTATTATGTTACTCTTGCAAAGATAATTAGATGAACCTTTCTCTCCGTTTACAAACTCCGAGATCCCAAATACATGCAAATATTTACATTTCTGTACACATAAGAACATAAGAAATTGCCATGCTGGCTCAGACCAAGGGTCCATCAAGCCCAGCATCCTGTTTCCAACAGAGGCCAAACCAGGTCACAAGAACCTGGCAATTACCCAAACATACATGCTATAATCTGACTGGGTATTGTAATAGTAGTAATTATAATAATCTATTCATTTATTTGGGTAACTTTCTGGTCCCCAAGAATTATTTGGTTTTATTTGTACAACTTATTGTTTATTTTGGCATTGTTACCACTGTTATCCCCTGCTCCCCTCACAAGGTGGTTAATATCTGGACTACCTCTACTCTGTCTAGATTCATTTGGAGGAATGGCCTCCAGAACTGGAGACAATACATCTTATAGGTTAAGAGACCCTAGGAATTAATTTTAAAAACAGCTACTGAAACAGATATTTATTCCTTTGGAAAGCATCGTGCCAGCAAACACACCTCGATAAGCGAATCTAGAGATGCAACATGTGCCAAAGTACATGAAAGTGCAAGTTCATATGTGAAAAAGGGTAACAGGGTGGAAGACAAATATCAGGTTACTGGCAAACTGGCAACAGATCTGTAACTACTATTTGAAAATTGTCTAGAAACACAGAAAAAGAGACCTCGACAGCATATAAAAACCACCACCACCATCGCCATTTCTTTGTTTCATGCTTTCTACAACTAGCAGAGCTCAAAAGTGAGTTGCAACAGTTTAGGATCAACATCAGAGTATCTATATTTAAAACATACATCTGGGAGTAACTTTTCAGTATAAGACACAATGGGTAAGAGAACATAAGAAGGAAGGACTCCACACTCCACTATTTAAAGTGACAAGTAGTAACATCAGTACTAAAAGTGACTAGGAGTAACAATTGTTCAAGCATCATAAGGCCCATCTGGTCAACTCATTCTCCCTTGCTGTTATAATACCACAGACCCTGTATAATTTCCAGCAATACCGTCCCCAGGACCAGTTTTGCAGGTAGCGAGCAGGGCAACTGCCTCGAGCTCCAGTGCCACAAAGGGCAAACCTGAGTGATGCCACTGAGGGAGAGCTCTAGGGCGCTCAGCATCGGCTGTGCCTGCCGATCAGTTTCTGCCCTGAGCCCCAGTTTGCCTTACACCAGCTCTGAAGTTCTCTGTCTCACAGCTAAAGATTGTTTAGTGCTTATCTCATGCTTTCGGCAATTCTGTTACTGTTTCTGCTTGCATGACTTCCACTGGGAGGCTGTTCCATGCATCTGCCACCCTTCCCAACTTACCAATGAAAAGTTATCGGGCAAAATGAAAAGAGAAATAAACAAGTTCAAACAAATGCCTTCCAAAAATCATTTTTCAGTCAACATAATGATTTTACTAGCAGAAATGTTGCACACAGAATAAACAGAAATGAGCACAGATATTAATTCTCATTGAATCAGACGCATTACTCTGAGAACGTACCGTGGTGCAGAAGGTGGCATTTGATCCATTACTTTTAAATTTTTTGCAGAGATTTCAACTCTGGGTCCCTAGAGGAAGAGAAAACATGGGTTATTGATCTCACTAAATCTTTCACTCCTGAAGCTGTAACTAAGGGCGGCAATTGTTTCTGACTGCAAGGCCATTAAATTCTAATGAGGCAAGAATTCCACTGCTCATTAGATTCACAGCCATTTGCAGATTTACCTAAAAATATCATGTCAATTCTTCCACCGATAAGAAATTTCACAGGTAAGCTGGCAAGCAAAAAAACAACATCCAGCTGAATATTCAGCAGCATTTATTGGGGTAAAGGTGCTGCTGAAATATACTTGGCTAAAGTTATCTCCAGATAAAATTATCCAGGTAACCCTCCCCCCCCCCCCCACTGAAAAAAACCCCAAACCCAAACTAGCAGCCCATCCATTTTCCTCCTTAATATAATTCAGAAACGTTGCACGGCCAAACGGAACCCCTGCCCCCATTCCTGATAACATATGCAAAGCAGGTGGCCCGGCCAAGCCAGATCCCCCCCTCAGTTTCTTTGGAATCAGGAAGTACTGGGAGTAGAATCCCTGCTCTCTTTGCCCTGGTGGAACAGGCTTGATCGCTCTGGCCATTAAGAGGACGGAGAACTCCTGTAACAGCACCTCCTGATGTACCATTGGCCCCCAAAATGGGCATGGAGGAGAATTTGGCGGGACACCCAATAGGTTCAATCGGTACCCTTGGTGGACGATGGACAAAACCCACTGGTCTGAGGTTATACTGGGCCACCGATCCGCAAAGAACCGTAGCCTGCCCCTGACTGGGGTGCTCCAGTGTCTTGGGTACAGCTGGCTGGGGTATGCTCCCTATGATCCAGGCAAAGCCCTATCCTGGGATTTGCCTGGGACACCGGCTGGGGCTTGGGAGCATGCTGCTGCCTGGGATGGCCTCGGGAGCTCACCTTCTGTGAACAGAAGTGAGGGGTCGGAGGATATTACTTCCTCTGATGGTAGAAAGACCTCCTCTGACCCTGCCTCGCAGACCTCCTAGCTGAGGAGGGTGGAGGGTGAAGTGCCAGTGGAGAGATGCTGAAGGGTCTCATTATGATCTCATAACTGGGCTACCGTGTCCCTTACCTCTATCTCTGAAGAGATTCTCTCCTGTGCACAGCAGGTTGGCGAGTCTTTCTTGTACCCCCAGTCAGAGATCCGAGGCCCGCAGCCATGCCATTCTGTCGGTGACAATTTCCACTGCAGAGACTCTCGCTGCCATTTCAAAAGCATCATAGGTGGAACGTGCCTTGTAATTTTCACACTCCGGGCCCTGATGCACCAGCAACAAGGAGGTGTCTTACAGCTGTTGAGGCAGCTGCTCGGCCTCCTCCTGTACCTGCTTCCAGAGGTTGCGAGTGTACTGGCTCATGTAGAGCTGCTGGAGGCGATGCGGGCAACGAGCATCGCTCTCTGAAACATGTTCCCCCCCAACAGCATCCATCACTGTGATCCTTCCCTGGGGGTGCCAAGGCATGGGTCAGAGAGCGCTTGGCCCTCTTGAGAGCGGATTTGACAACTACTGACTGGTGTACCAGCTGATGCCTTTTGAATCCAGTAGCCTGTTGGACGAGGTAAACCCTGTTTGCCTTCCCCTTTACAGGAGGAACTTGTGAGGCGGTGCTCCCAAGTCCTTAGCAGCAACTCCTTAAAGCTCTCATGTACTGGGACTGCCACGTTCTCTTTAGCAGCCTCCACAAACTGGAGGATTTCCAGTATCTTGTGTCTAGCGTCCTCCTCCTCTATCATTAATTGAAAAGGGAAGGCTTCCGCCATTGCCCTCACAAAATCTGGGAAGGTTAGGTCCTTAGGCAGAGAGCTCCTTTGTTCCTCTGGAGGAGACGGTTCTGAGGGAAGACCCTCCAAGTCCTCTGAGGAGGATTCTGCAGTGTCGTCCTTCCAGGGGTTATCCTCACTGAAATCTACAAAGGATGGGGCCCTGGGTGCTTGGCCTTTTGTCCAGAAGCCTAGGCACCGGTAGCATCGGTGCCAACCCCGGCAAAGATGGACAGGGGGCTGCAGGCCTCAGTGTCCCTGCTGGCCTTGATGGGACTTCCTCTTCCTCGGAAGAACTGGCAATGAGCACATATTGGTCAGGGTAAACATCATGCCACGCCGGGCATCGATGGCCTCCCAGGAACCAATGTAAGCTGGGTTGGTAACACACCGATGAGTTCATTGAGCTGTTCCGGCAGCGGTTCCAGCAGGGAAAGTGTGGGCATTGATATTGTCTGTGCTGCTAGCTTGATGCCCCACAGGGCATGATCAACTGCCAGCTGGACTCTCTGCTCCAACTCCTCCTCGAAGGTTGCCAATGCCAAATCGGACTGGGAGGCAGGAGGGGTAGCCAGATCTTCCTCGGATCCCTGAGGGGAATGGATGATTGACACCAGGACCAATGGAGACTGTCGTGGACTCCCAGCATCAATGGAGGTTAGGCACTCCTTGCTGTGGGGTCGCTTCGGGGGCATCTTGGCAAGAACTGGTGCTTTCACAAGCCCAGAATCATGCATCGAAGGTGACTGGTGCCGATGTTTCCTCGGCTTCCCTCAGTGCTCGGCCCGGTCTTTCCCCACTGCCAAGGTCAATGACGTTGAACCTGATGTCCTCGACCTGGAAGATACCAAAAGAGGCCGGTCCCTGGTGCCCCTATCTGCCGGCGGCATCGATGGAGCCAAAGGCACCGCAGATGTCGATGGCTCGGTGTCCATCACTGCGACTCCAAGGTCCTTCGGTGTTGGGTACTTGCCAGGTTCTTATGGCCTGGATTGGCCACTGTTGGAAACAGGATGCTGGGCTTGATGGACCCTTGGTCTGACCCAGTATGGCATTTTCTTCTTCTTCTTATGATTCCACCGATGCCAACTTCGATGGCTCAGCCTTTCTCACCCCGAAGAGCTTTTCCATCTCTTCGAGGTGAGCGCGGCGTCACTCGAGGTTCATTTGGTTGCATAAGCAGCACCCCCAGACATTGTGCGATGCCCCCAGGCAGTGGACACACACATCGCTTGGATCCTTGATGGACATAATCCTCGAGCACTGAGGGCATCGACGGAAATCCGACGCAGCCATGTTGAAGTGAAAAGAAGGCTTGAAAACGAGAACAGTGACAGCAGGCCACCAACGCCGGGGGGCACCGAGGCACCACCGCCACGGGGGAATGGAGTGAAATAAAACTTACCAAACCATCAAAAACCTTGCTGGAAGCTAAAGGGGAACCAGAGAGAGACCCGTGCCAAGAAAAGATACGAAGAAGAGGGAAAAAAAATCAGTGCAAAAAGTTTTCCAAGGCAATTTAAGAAAACATGCTATGAGCTCAGAGAAACTGATGTAAAAGCTCCACGGAAAAAAAAAAAGAGACTGAAGAGGGCCCCCTTGTGGAAGCAAGGTATAGTGCATGCTGAGCATGCTCAGTGTAGAAGTTCTAGAAACTTTGTCATACATTTTCCATGCCGAGCTCAATCCGATGATGTCACCCATGTGTGAGGACTACCATCCTGCTTGTCCTAGGAGAAAAGTAGTTATCCAGCTATAATTTAGCCGGATAATAAAGAGACAGTTTGGGGGCATTCTGAGATGTGACAAAGTTATCTCGCTAACTCAACTTTTTCAGCTAAAACCAGCTAAGTCAGCTGGATAACTTTAGACCTGCTTCCAAGTGCATGCACTTTTCCTCCCCAAACTAAACACACTCCTAGGGACGCCTCTTTTCCATGTAGCTAAAAGTCTGTGCAGTGTGGAATAGGGGCAGGACTGAGCATCCCCCAACTGCACCATTGCAATACTCACTTGCTTTCTCATAATGTCCATAGTCTGCATGATACACTTCGGTAACAACCCATGACTCCGAGCAAGGATAGCCGCCTGTTCCAGGGACACGCTTAAAGTGCTTCTACATTTACGGATGCAGAAAATAAGTGTTAAAGCAAACAGCAACATAAGCGCACAGCTAGCAAACACAGTGTACAAGTCCATAACACAGAATTAATTACATCTCTGAAAATAAATCAATATCATAAAGAGAGTGCTGGAAAAATTACAGAGATTCTAAGGTTAATTTTAAAAGGGCATATTCTCTTCTGAACCTGTTGGGAAGGTACTGGGAGCAATCAGAAGCATTGGGGCAAGAAACCACAACCAGAAAAAATGCATTTTAGCATATTTTTATGAGCTAACAGCTAGTGGAGCTGCTACTTAAAAAACACAATTTAAAATCCTAATCCATTTCCTCCACTGTTAACGTATACTATTGTTTTAAACAATCACTGACTGATTTCCAACTGAATCACCAACAATTTGTCAACTTCAGATGCTTAGCAATTGTGTCCCCCTAGAGTTCTGCCACCCATCCCAGTTCTGCTTTTCATCTTGGAGCACTGAGATTTGTTTTTAATGGGCTCCCACTGCAGCAGATGCGGCGACACAGAGAAAGCTGAAGCACGGGATCTCACCTCTGCATGCCAGTGCCGCACATGACCATCTGACAAGCACCAAGCCGATAGCAGAGCTCTGAAGAAATGGGCAAAAGTCCAGCTCCGGATACATTGCCGCTCGAATACCCCGATGGTGGCATGTTTGTGCTTATAAAGGATTTCGTCAGGCGGCACAGCTCATCCATAGCGTTAATCGGGCGAATCAGCTATGGGGGAATAAGTCTATTAAGCACATGTTGTAACAGGGTCCTTCTCACACATTTCGCCAAGAGTCTGTCCTTCTGGGGCAGCTGAGAATTGTTTGTGTTATGTTACCAGACAGAAGAATAAATGCAGAAGAACAAGACTTTATAGAAGCAATTGTCAATGCCTCCACAGGCTTGCAAGCTCATTTAGAGGGCTAATAGGTAACATGGGTGCTTTTATACCCACGTGTTTTGCAGGTGCAAAGTTATGCAAGATAAAGTACACGTGCGGAGCCAAAAATGAAATTTCTGTGCATACTCTGATTTCCTTGCTAAGCTCTATCCCATGTCCCTTTTTAGTATGCCTCCGTCATGCAGTGCATAATTTTAGCAGCATATATGGGTGGGTGGGAGGGAGGGCACGCACAATATCTTCTGACCCTGCAGTTTTCTCCTGCTCCTTTGTACTTCCAGCTCAGTCGGAACACACGTTGGGATCTGGTGCCATGAACTGTCACTCACAACTATCAGGGGGACTTTAATCACCTATTTCTATATCCCCCCCTCCCCCAAACATACCTTGTCCAATCACTACAGTGACAGTTCTGGGCCAGAATCCATGCTCTAGGGCTCTTTCCAGAATCCTGCCGTCATGGGCCCTGAATCTGGCCACGTGGTGTCAGCCTTAAGCAATTACTATAACCCCCCCCCCCCTCCCCCAACTGGGGGCTGTGAATGCTGCCTGTGTAGCATCCCTATCCCCGGGTGACAAGGACAGTGCGAGAGCTGCCTCAGTGATCGAACCGGGGACCTTCTGCAGAGTAGGTCTCTCATTTCTCCTTACAAGCTGACAAGACCATTGTAATTACATGCCGGTGTACCTGGTCAATCTTTACTGCTGTGGTGTTCGAATCCGTGGATTTCTCAAGATAAAATGCCCTAGAAAGGATTATAAAGTAATTATTTTGAGAGTGATCTTTTTCTAGGCGTTATCGAAAAATCAGAAACAGGGATGAAACTGCAAAGATGGCATAGAAAAAGAGTATGTGGCATGGAATAACATTTTGCTTGTACAGTTTTATCTGCTCTGATCCTCTGTGAACAGTACAGTATGCCTGATACTTTTGATGCAACTCCAACATTGCTCTCTGCTTCAATGGCAAGAGGTAACTGGGTATTGGACTCAGACAGTAACCAACAAGGGCCCTGACTTTGATGGTTTGGGAAACTAAGTATGGGGGTGACTTTGTATAGCATGGCAGATGCTACCATTATGGCGCAGAAGATGCTACCATAAGCTTGCTGGGCAGACTGAATGGATCATTTGGTCCTTTTCTGCCCTCATTTCTATGTTTCTATGACTATTACTCATCTCTACAGTTGTGGAAAAGGACAAGCGTGCAACAAATGTTTTATAGCCGAATACATCAAATCAACCTTTATTTTCCTATTAAATTAACTGCTCAGGGTCAGCTTTATGAGTTGCCCTGGTCTGATATTTACATCATGCTTTGTTTCATTGGTTGGATGCTGAAAGGGTAATTTTCAAATGGAATTCCATGGGTAAAACAGTGCTTTACATGCAGAAATGGCCTTCTACAAAATTCCCCACCCGATATGTGGCTAAATTTAATGCACATAGGTTAAGTGTGCATGTGTGTTTACCAGACTGAGCAGAGGTGTTCCTGGAGGCGGAGTTGGGGAGATAACATAGAAACATAGAAATGACGGCAGAAAAAGGCCAAACGGCCCATCCAGTCTGCCCAGCAAGCTCCCACACTTATTTTCCCATACTTATCTGTTTCACCGACCACCAAGTTCAGGGCCCTTGTTGGTAACTGTTTTATTCGAATTTCCTGCCACCCCCTGCCGTTGATACAAAGAGTAACGTTGGAGTTGCATCAAAGGTAAATAATAAGGTTTAATGGTTAAAGGTAGTAACCACCGCATCAAGCAAGTTACCCCGATGCTTGTTTACCCTGACTGCACAGGTCAATGCCTTGTTGGATGTTGTCTGAATATAAATCCTCTTTTCCACATTTCCCCCTGCTGCTGAAACAGAGAGCAATGCTGTATAAGCATTCAAAGTGAAGTATCATGCTTATTTATTTATTTATAAGTTTTTATTTATTTATATGTTTTTATATACCACAGAATAGGGCAGTAATCTGACCATCTAAGCAGTTTACACATACGACATACATAATAAAATGACATTGCAATCAAAATTAAAATACATTAATATACAATATCAATTAAAATATGCTGGTAGAAAGATGATGTCTCTAAATGAAATGAAAGAATAAATCTGTTAGCTAATCTTATAGGCTGATGTAAAAAGAAGTTTTTAGCAGTTTTTTTTTAATTCTTTTGTATTTGATGTTAGACGGATTTCTTCAGGGATAGAGTTCCACAGAGTTGGGCCTGCGACTGAGAAAGCTCGTTTGCATGTTAAATCCAGATGTACGATTTTTATTGAGGGTACTTCAAGGATACATTTGTCCATTGAGCGGGAATGTCGGGTTGGTTTGTAAATCCTTAATAGAGTGCAAAGCTGTATAGATGTAGGGTTGTAAAGTAGATTATGAATTATTGTGAGAATTTTGTATGTGACTCGGTAAGATAATGGTAACCAGTGAAGATGTTGTAGCATTGGAGTGATATGATCCCTACGAGATATGAACATAAGAACATAAGAAAATGCCATACTGGGTCAGACCAAGGGTCCATCAAGCCCAGCATCCTGTCTCCAACAGTGGCCAATCCAGGCCATAAGAACCTGGCAAGTACCCAAAAATTAAGTCTATTCCATGTAACCATTGCTAATGGCAGTGGCTATTCTCTAAGTGAACTTATACAATAGACTTGCTGTGGAATTTTGAATGAGGTGAAGTGGATGAGTGGTGGATATTGGCAAGCCTAGGTATAAGGAGTTACAGTAATCTAAACTTGTCAGAATGAGTGCTTGAGTTACGGATTGAAAATCCATTGGAAACAGTAAGGGTTTGAGTTTTTTCAACATTTGAAGTTTGTAAAAGGATTTCTTTACCAGTGCTGATATATTATTGGACATGGATAGTCTGGAGTCCATGACTGTGCTTAATTGGTTTAGGGTAGTAACCGCCGCAATAAGCAAGCTACCCCCAACCTTATTTGTTTACCCAGACTATGTAGTTCAGTCCTTGTTGGTTGTTGTCTGAATGCAAATCCTCTTTTCCACATTTCCCCTTGCCGTTGAAGCAGAGAGCAATGTTGGAGTTGCATTAACCGTGTGAAGGCTTATTGAGTAAGGGTAGTAATCACCAGGTAGTAGCCATCACCATTCCAGCAAGCCACCCCCATGGCTCTTCTCTTCATTCCCATCCTCTAGCCTTTTTGGATCCACAGTGTTAAAGATCAAGGAAACGAACGGAAGAATGAGAACTTCAGAAGTGGGATTCGAGCCCACAACTCCATCAGGAGACCAGAACACCAAGTACAGAGAAGAAGAAACACTTAAATTCAGCACCTTAGACCACTCGACCATTACGACAACTGACATATTTGTACTTACATGCATACTTTGTCAAATTCAAATGTATGCGTGAAAATTTTCCTAAAAAGATGTATGCATACCAAATAGCTGGTGTTTGTGTGTATTGGAGACTTTTCAAAGCAAACCCATGTGCATAAGTCTGACCCACATATCTATTTATTACAAGTGGACTTATTTTCACTCTGATATGGTCTAGAGGGAACCCACATTGCTCACTGCAATCAAAGGGAGCACAAGTTAAGTCTAATCACAGGCCACGGAATAACCAGGCTACAACTGCTCAGAAACCAACCAGGTTGACTTCGGAGGATTGGTAGTGGCAGGTTGTCATCCAGCAGGGACCACGGGGACCTGGGAAGCCAGATATTAGGACCTCATTAGCTTTGGAGGCTGTTTAGATTTTTTTTTTTTTTTTAAACTTGGTGATCAGACGTGGGGGGGAGGAGGGACGGGGGGAGGTGGATTAAAAATGGTATCTTTTAGCCAGGATGGCAGAGAACCAGTAAAGAAGGAAATAACTCACTTGGATAAGGAACAAGCCTTATCCTACAAATGGCCAAGCTTCTATGACAGGTAGATGGGAATATATCCTTGTAGTGTGGATAAGAATAACTGCGTGGATGAGCCAATCAGTCTTTTTTTTTTTTGCTATCATTTACTAGCTTACTATATTGTTATTTCTTATAGTGTTTTTGTAAACAAGATTTTAAACAAATCCATTTATCTCTGTGGAAGGCTTTTTGATTTTTTGTTTTTACCTGAGTTTACGATAATAATGTTGTACTTTCTCAAGGGAAACTCCATTAATCTGATGCTGCAATTCTTCCAAGGATAAGCTGCTGCCTCCTGGTGACTGGCCTTCAAGGTTTTCCAAGGCTGAGGAGAAAACACTTTTCATAAACAATAGTTTTCCACAGATGTTATTTGCCCAAGCTATGCTGCAGGCCATCCACCACCACGGTGGGTGCATTTTGTAGAGCTGATCTTTAATGAGAACCCACTGAACTATTTCCATTCAGACCCAACAGTGGTTTCTCCTCTAGGAGCCAACCCCCAAATGGAGAGTGGCCAGCACAGGAACACTGCCCTCACTTCCCCTTCTCGTCCTGACCTGCACTGTAATTATTGGAATCTCTTCCACCCGCAGCTTTTCATTTCTAAGCGGTCCTAGTCCCGTCAGCACGTCTGATTCTACCGGACAGGAATGAATGGGTGGACTTGCTTTTCTACAAGAGGAGGGCACACTGCGGACCAAGGCGTTCAGCCATGACGCACAAACGTCTTCAGTTTCCCCAATACAGTCGCTGCCTCATTAGGAGGACGACCATTCTTACTGTAACGTGGGTAAAAATAAAGTATAAATAGCTTAAGAACGGTTTACCACTTCAGGCTGTTGTGTGTAGCATTGCCACGTACGGCGCTATTAGTCGATGATACTGCCAGCCTCTGCTTAGCAGTGACAAAGTACTACAATGGCCACAGCGCATTTTATACCGATATTTACAGGGCTTCCACATCACATGCCCTGAGATCTTTATAAGTAAAAGCACAGCCGCACTGGCTGCCAGCCCTTTCGTTTCCCATCAGGGACAGCCACGCAGTTATCTGTCCTGGCTTTGCCATGTAAGGAACGAGCACGGCACCTCTGGTGAAGAGCACAGAATGGAGCTTCAAACTCCCGCCGTTCTGAAGCCGAGATGGTAACTTGGAGAAGTGGTAACTGTCGAGGTAAAATAGGACTTTTAAGGATTGACGACTTCCTTCTACGTGGTAGAAGATACATGTGTCTGAAAAGGAAAAGAAAAAAGAAAAACAAAGAAAGAAGAGTGTTTAGCTTAAAAGGATAAACTTTACAGTTCTATAGCATTTTCTGGCTGGCGTTATAACCATCACAGGGGTATTTTAGTTCACCATGTCCTGCAAACAAATTCACGTCACCCAATGCAATTCAATTCAGCTTTATGACGTGTCCCTTAATCCCATGTCACTTCCAAAAACATCCCTCAAAGCATGACTTAACCAGCCCTGCTAATACAAGAGAGCAACAGGGAGGCTGAAACTCCAGACTGACGTTGCATCCTTCTCTTTACTCTTTTCTGGTTGCAGCTCTGTACTGCAGAGTTCTAGTAACTGTCCTGGCCCTGCAGGATACTGGACTCTGGGTAGGTTGTGATCTCTTTTATTATGTTCTAGTACACATATGCTTTCCAGAGCACTTAAGTCCCCTTCCTCAGATGTGACTCTTGATGATAACCCTTTTAACATTTATTTGACCATTTTTCCAGACCCATTTTTTTAATAGCAGTTCTGTGATTTGTCATAGAAGACAGCTCGCCATCAAGTGATGCTGTATTAGCCCACACAACAAAACATATCACAGCCTCCGCAGATTCCCTGCAGTCCCTTAACCTTCCCTCTTCTCAGAAGGAGCAGGGAACAGGTTGCTATGCTGCAGGTCAGAACTGTATCAGATGAAATCTGCACTGGAGCAGGCCCAATTCATTTGAGCTTTTCTCTGGTAATGCACTTTTACAGAAAGGCAAATGCCAGTAATTTCTTCATGAGAAGTGGCTTGCTTCAACAGTGAACTAATTTTTCCACTGCACCATTCCTACCAGAGGGCAGACAGTGCTGTAAACATAAAAGCATTCGCTGCTCCCCACAGGTTCTGAGAACAAAGCCCATTTCATAGATAATTACTGCAAAATGAGGTTAGAGATCCTTTCAAGAAATCCCATCACTGTTTATGAATTATTAAAGTGTCCGTCCAGGAAAAGAATTTCCTCTGTGATGTTTCCCCTATGGCATTTGAATCATGTTTGGCTCAGTTTGCCAATATTAGTACTGCTTAGGTAATCTGTGATACTGCAGAGCCAACCTAGCTCACCATGATCATGGTGTATTTTTTTCCTTTATACTGGTGAAAGGTAATAAACAGACCATAATAGACTAAAGCCTGTGGGTACTTTTATTTGCAGATTTTAGCCTGAATTTTCAAAGTGGAATTATACATCAACTATATGCACAAAGTTGCACCTACTTGGGAGCAGGTGTAACTTTGCATGTGTATATTTGCAGCCATACTTTCGAAAATCAAAAGTATATGTGTAAAACATATCCCTGCCCCAGAGCCACTCCCCCTGAAATGCCTCTTTGTAGTGCATGAAAAAACTTGTAGGGACGTGCATTTGTTGGGCCATTCATTTCATAGGTAGATGCGTACCTCACGGATTTATAGTACACATGTAAGAACGAATGGTATGCGAGTACCCACAGAAGAAATGAAACGAACGGCCCAACGAATGAACATCTCTATGAAAAGTACGTGTGAAATCACTTGTGCGCGTATGTTTACATGCACAAATCATCCCGCCACCACCACCCAGGCCATTTTGAAAAGGCCTTTTATATTCATAAAACCAGGGTTTATGCATATAAATACTTTTGAAAATCACCCTCAATATGAGCACCCATCATGGACCAGAATCTTATTTACCTCGATTAGGTACTGGAGAATATATATTCTATATTGCCAGAGGATTTCTGGTCCAAGGGGCACCTTCCGTAATGGGGTTAAAGTGCCTGGGATAAAATCCACAGGAACCAAGGTCCACAGTGAGTTAAAAAGACAGATGCTATTTATGGTCTTTCCCATGTGTGTAGATTCGGATTCTGAACTATGAGATGCAGAACAATAAAATTAAAATAAACCTGCTGGGACAATGCTCTTACTTGCCACTTGACTTTCATCCAGCTGCTTAAAATAAAAGACCACCTTGTCCAGTTCCGAGAGAGTGACTCTAATGTCTTCAAGCATAGTGCGCTCCTCCTTCTAGAAACAACAGATTAAAAACAACATTACTACATCACGTTTCAAAAAGCACAGCAATCCTGTCCCCATGACACACTTCAGTGGCAGCCCAAGTCACACCCTGCACCTCTTCCCCCGAGACGTGGCAGTGTGGTCACCGTGTCAGTCCATCTGAAGGCGCGGAAATAAAAGCCACCCAAAGAAAATATAGGTAAGGCGAAACCTTTTTGTTAGACTAACTTAATGCACGTAGAAGATAAGCTTCCATTCCCTCCCTTACTGCGGCTAAGAGCACACATTGGGTCCAATGTTCAAAGATATCCGGTTACCTAAGTTATCCGGATATAACTTATCCAGTTACCTTAGAAGGGATATTCAGCAACACAGCTTTGCTACTGAATATAAGTGGATAAGTTCTAGTTAGCCGGATAATATATATCCAGATAACTTTAGACCTGCTCAATGGAAGTCTAACTTATTCGGTTAACTTATCCGGATAAGGATGAACATAGGCACTTAAGATAACCAGATAAGTTGCCTTGTCTTGATCCACCCATTGCCTGCTCCCAAGGCATCTGGCTATCTATTTAGCTAGATAAATACCTATCCGGTTAACTGGTGGCTGCTGAACAGAGCCAGATATTTAGCGGCTGCCACTTAGCCGGATAAGTCCCTATTTATCTGGCTTAAGTGGCGCTAAATACAAGCCCTGTGGTGTTTTAGCCACATCTAAAGGAGGCGTTCCTCGGGGACGGCCTTCTCAATGCTAAGTGCATCATTTGCCACGAAAAAAAAATAAACTAACACCAGCAAAAAAAAAAAAAGCAGGAAGCAAATGCCTCCAGGCACAATGTACCTGCAAAGAGTCTCAAAACGAAAGTAGGATGCAAAGCCCACGGGAAACAGTTTTAGAATAATCTCCTTCTTCACTATCTTTCGAGAGCTTATATGCCACATGTTAGGTCAAAACAGGAAAAGCAGGTAAAGACGAGGGATGATGCTGTCTGAATACATACTTCTCCCCCGACCTAACCCAGCCTACTTTTCCATGGGTAAGAGTAGGTGCCTCGGCGATCCCCATGTGTACATAAAGGGCGAGTAATTTTCAGAACACCTCCTTACTCAGGTAAATGGCTTTTGAAAATTGCCAACACCCCCATATATTTCCAGTAAATTTATTCCGCTAGGAGATGCAAGTGATAAAACACAGTGCCAGCCAGGGTAAGCTTTCATACTGAGCAGCCAAGGTATAATATTCCTTTTGGGGGGGGGGGGGGGAAAGAGGGGAATAAAAGAAAATCACCAGCAGTTACTAGTGCAGAGATTTTAGTGTTTCACATCCAGAAGCAGCAGACAAAATGTTAAGCAGGACTGCTGCAAGTCGCTTTGAGCCTTTACGGTAAGAGCATAAGAACATGCCATACTGGGTCAAGCCAAGGGTCCATCAAGCCCAGCATCCTGTTTCCAACAGTGGCCAATCCAGGCCATAAGAACCTGGAAAGTACCCAAAAACTAAGTCTATTCCATGTTACCAATTCTAATGGCAGTGGCTATTCTGTAAGTGAACTTAATAGCAGGTAATGGACTTCTCCTCCAAGAACTTATCCAATCCTTTTTTAAACACAGCTATACTAACTGCACTAACCACTAACACATCGAACCCCTGTACATATCTTTTCCCTATGTTTTCCATTTTCACCCCTCCCCCTCCCCCCTCCTATTGTCTCGTATATCCCTACCCTTCCCTCCCCTACTTACTTATCTAGTTAATTGCCATGTTACTGCATTTATGTTACAAACTGTTCCTTGTAAAGGCTTTGCCTATATATTATTTGTTATAAGTTATCTGTAAACCGGCACGATGTGCAAACGGCTGTCGGTATATAAAATCAAATAAATAAATAAATAAATAAATCCTCTGGCAACAAATTCCAGAGCTTAATTGTGCGTTGAATGAAAAAGAACTTTCTCCGATTAGTTTTAAATGTGCCCCATGCTAACTTCATGGAGTGTCCTCTAGTCTTTCTACTATCTGAAAGAGTAAATAACCGATTCACATCTACCCGTTCTAGACCTCTCATAATTTTAAACATCTCTATCATATCCCCCCTCAGTCGTCTCTTCTCCAAGCTGAAAAGTCCTAACCTCTTTAGTCTTTCCTCATAGGGGAGCTGTTCCATTCCCTTTATCATTTTGGTCGCCCTTCTCTGTACCTTCTCCATCGCAATTATATCTTTTTTGAGATGCGGCGACCAGAATTGTACACAGTATTCAAGGTGCGGTCTCACCATGGAGCGATACAGAGGCATTATGACATTTTCCGTTCTATTAACCATTCCCTTCCTAATAATTCCCAACATTCTGTTTGCTTTTTTGACTGCCGCAGCACACTGTACCGACGATTTCAATGTGTTATCCACTATGACGCCTAGATCTCTTTCTTGGGTTGTAGCACCTAATATGGAACCCAACATTTGTGTAATTATAGCATGGGTTATTTTTCCCTATATGCATCACCTTGCACTTATCCACATTAAATTTCATCTGCCATTTGGATACCCAATTTTCCAGTTTCACAAGGTAAAGTGGCAGATTCCCTGAAATATTTATAAACAACTAATTAAAGGGGGGGACAATTTTCAAACTGTCCGCTTTGGAAGAAAGGCTGAAGGTACTGTTTTACCTGCAAACACTGCACCCGTTTTTGAAGGGAAATAACGTCCATACGTTCGCTGCGAAACGTGCGGTGGACATTTGTGCCTGTGTTCTGAGCAACTAGAGCTTCCAAGGAAAATAAGGCTCATGAAGAAGGAATGAACAACCCGCACGTTATTCTCTGATTCTGCGCAAAATATGCCACCCAACCCCCGCTCCTAGGAATGCATCCCTTAAATGTGGTTAAAAGAACATGCGCTGTGCAACACCGCGCTGCTTCCAATCACTGAGGGAGAGGGTAATTTTCAGTCAATTTACACGCATATAAGGCGATTTACCTATGTCACCGGTTTTGAAATCTGTCTTGCCTGAGACTCGTCCCCCCACCCTCAAGCCAAGGCTGGCAGCTTTATGAGAAGATAAGTCACCTTCTTTTCCATTAGCCTGCACAATTTCTAAGAATACCACCCTGTATAAATATATATACACACACACACACATCAGCACAAGACTGGCAGATCACAAAATCTCACCCAGAAGTAAACTACTCATGATTTCAATTTACTAGATGGAACTAAATTGCAGTGCCCCACACCATACTTTCCTTTCAAACCTAGATAAGCATTGGAGAAATTACTTACCCAATAATTTTGTTTTCTTAGTGAAGACAGATGGACTCAGGACCAATGAGTTGTGCTCCCCTGCCAGCAGATGGAGACGGAGTCAGGTTTCAAAGCTGACGTCACCCTAAATACACCCCTGCAGTGACCTCAGCTCTTCAGTATTCCCTTCAAAAGCCACTGTGAACCTACTATCAAAAAATGTGATTAAAAAACTTGATTAGAAATGGATAACCGTAACTGTACTCAACCAAATACACACTGAACCCCAGTAAGATTATAGATGCCCTGATCTAGGGACTGGATGATGGCTTATTCATAATCTCTTGGAATCGACATCCACTCCACAGGCGAATCCTTGGCACCGTTCTTGGGCTGCCGGGGGCGAGATGCTGAGTCCATTTGTCTACACTAAGGAAAACAAAATTATCAAGTCGATAATTTCTCCATTTCCTAGTGTGTAGCCAGATGGACTCAGGACCAATGCATAAGCTACTCCCGATTGGGGTGGGAGGCTGCCCACGGTCCGGTTAATACTGCCCTTGCAAAGGCTGCGTCTTTTCAGGCCTGTACGTCCAGGCGATTGAACCTAGAGAAGGTGTGCAAGGAGGACCACATCGCCGCTCAGCAGATATCGATGGGAGACAGCAGTCTAACATCCGCCCATGAGACCGTCTAAGCCCTAGTGGAATGAGCTTTAACCTGAGAAGGTAATGGCTTTCCTGCCTACACATAGGCTCCTGTGACCACTTCCTTAATCCAGTGACCTATGGTAGCCCGCGAAGCTGGTTCACCCTGCTTCCTGCCACCAAGAAAGACACACAAGCAGTCTGTCTTTTGGACCAGTTCTGAAACTTCCAGATATCACACCAAAAGTCTACCGACATTCAAATGACAAAGGAGGTGGTATTCCTCCATGTCCCTGTGCTTATCTAGGGAAGGCAACGAAATGGACTGATTCAAATGAATGAGACAACCTTGGGCATGAAGGATGGAATGGTATGACGTTGTAACGCTCCTGGAGTCATCAGGAAGAACAGTTCCCGACACAACAATGCCTGCAGTTCAGAGATGCAACACACCGAGCATACAGCCACTAGGAATACCATTTTCAAGGTTAATAAATGCAAGGAAAGACTGTGCAGTGGCCAAAAGGGGGGCCCTGTTAAAAATTCCAATACTAGATTAAGATTTCACACGGGAACCGGCCACCTAGGTTCTTCACCCCTTTCAGAAAATGGGCCACATCTGGATAAGCTGACAGGGAAGTTCCGTTCACCTCGCCCCTGAAACAGGAGAGGGCCGCTACCTGCACCTTCAAGGAGTTAAGGGCCAAACATTTATTCAAGCCGTCCTGCAAAAATTCCAGAATAAGTGGGATTTCGACCGCCTGAGGGGGGACACCACATTCCTTGCACCAGGCCTCAAATACTCTCAAATACTCTCCAGACCCGCACACACACTAGGCACGAAGAGAACTTCCAAGCACGGAGTAAAGTGGCAATTGCTGCCACAGAATATCCTCGCTTCATCAGGCGAGTCCTCTCAAGGGCCAGACCATAAGACAGAATTGAGTCCAATCCTCATGAAGGACAGGTCCCGAACAGGAGTGATCCTTTAAAGGGCATCTTTGTAAGGCTGACCTTGGAGGTTGTCAGATGAGCAATTCCGAAGCCATAGCTGTCTTCTGGCCGCTACCACTGAGGCCACTCTTCTGGCTGAAGTATGGACTAGATCCGAGCCAACATCTGCTAAAAAGGCAGTGGCGGGTTCCAGAGCTGCTCTGGGGTTCACCCCTGAGTCATCCACCTCCTGAGAGAGAAGTAGACACAATTGCGCTACCAGGGCACAATAAGAATCAATCTGTAAGGTCATTGCTACTGCGTTAAAGGCCTGTTTAAGGATGGACGCAAACCGTCTATTGTGCGCATCCTTTAAGGCCACTCCTCCCTCCACTGGGATAGTTGTTCGCTTAGAGACAGCGCAGACCATTGCATCCACTTGAGGGAAACGCAAACGTTCTGTCAATGCTGGATCCAGCGGGTATAGAGCTTCTAAAACCCAGCCCCCTTTAAAACTTAAGAAACATAAGAACATAAGAAAATGCCATACTGGGTCAGACCAAGGGTCCATCAAGCCCAGCATCCTGTTTCCAACAGTGGCCAATCCAGGCCATAAGAACCTGGGGCACCCATTCCAGGTCAATCAACTCCTGGATGGCTTCCAGTACTGGGAAGTAGCAAGAGGCTTTGTGCAAGGAAATCAAAATAGGATTCGTCTTTGATTCCATCATATATTCCACTCCAGGAACTCCCAGTGTTTTCAGGGTCTGGAAAACCAAGGCCGGCAATTCATCTCTATGAAAGAACCATAATACTGTTCGATACAGTTCTAAACCCGAGGGAATTTCCCCTTCTTCCAAGGGATCTTGCTCTTCATCTGTGCCATCAGGGTCCCTACTAGGGATACCCTTGGTCAAGCGGGGCATGCATCGAAGTCTGCCAACAAGAATGGGAGAGGGATAGGGGGCTGGCTGGGGTTCCATCTGGAAAGGGGCAAGCGAGAAAGTAGACAGCACCTATACAAAGGCCTGAGTCGCTGGAAAAATTCCATCCAAGAAAAGGCTGCCGGATCCATGACTAGCCCAGGGGGAACTGGGGTGGGCTCAGCTGAGTTTCCCTCTCCCATGGAAGACCCAGCCAAGGGGTTACTCAGATCCAGAGTACTTCCAGTTAAGGCTGCCAATCCATCATCTGAATGGCAGGAGCAGGGCTCAGCAAAGTCCGGGGAGGCCAAACCCCCTTGGGCTTCCTCACAGTGCGGGAATCCAGGTCAGGCTGGGAAGCCCTAATATGACAAGCAGTGAAGAGAGCAAGGCACTTATGTTTCTTGGCTGCCGGCTTCATTGGCGGAGGTAACTGTGAATTCAATCGACTCACACTTAAAAATGTATGCGCACAAATTTTGAGCGCCTAGGCAGGGCTTTTCCTGTATCCTGTGTTTACTTTTCCTGTATCCTGTGTTTACTTTATTGTACGTGTAAGTTCGCATATGATGTACTGCACGCGGTGCATCCACAGAGCCAACGCAGTGCACATACATGGAGTGGAGGAGTAGCCTAGTGGTTAGAGCAGTGGGCTTTGAACCAAGAGACCTGGGTTCAAGTCCCACTGTTGCTCTTTGTGACCTTGGCCAAGTCACTTTACCCTCCATTGCCTCAAGTACAAATACCTCCAGTCAAGCTGCTCCACCTGCTTGTAAGCCCACTTCCCCCATCAGGATCAGAAGTGACATTGGGTACAGTGCACCAAGTAAGGAGACTGGAGGAAGTCTTACTGAAACCCCTCTTATCTAAAGGTAAATCTTCTTACCTGGGCTCAGTGCTTATCGGCTGAGAGATGGTCTCTGGCTACAGGAGGGGAGAGGGCTTTTGCCATCACCACCATGTTTCGCTTCCTGCACCCGCTGCCTTTCAGCTGCTTGAGAAACGTCTACGCCAGGAACTGGCTACCGGACCAAGGCACACCTCTGAGGGATCTCAGGAATTCTCAACTGGGGGAGGGACCTTTAGGTATCACCGCAGGAGAGTGGGGCTCAATCTTTTCTCCAATTTAAAAGTAGAATTTCTTCTTCCAAAAGGTACAGCGATCCCCCTAGGGAAAGCATGTCTACATCTGCAGGAGACGGAGAAATACTGAAGGGCTGAAGTCACTGCAGGGGTGTATCTAGGGTGACGACATCTTTGAAACCTGACCCCATGTCCATCTGCTGGCAGGGAAGCACAACACATTGGTCCTGAGTCCATCTGGCTACAAGCTAGGAAATAGCCCAATGGCAGGCTACACTTTCCTCAATAGAGGGCAGTGTGCACACATTCAACTAAAGATAAGAAACAAATCTTAACAGTTTACAGAAGTCAAAGATGAACCCTGCTCTGCCAAAAGCAAAACCCCCTGAGAAACAAATGATTTTACTAAATGCCAAGACCACTTAGCATTTAACACTGTCCTTTTTTGCCTACTTGTTCCTTCTTCGATAGTTGTAAGATCCTAGTTTAATTTGAAGAAGGTAATAAGATTGCACCACCAAACCCCTGCTCTCCCATTAGCAGCTACCCACAGAGAATTGGTTCATAATTGATGGCATCACAGTTTGTTTTACCACATAAGAAACAGCAGAAAAAACCATGGCCTCTTATCTTCTGGACACTTTGATCCAATAAGGTATCATTATAATTTAAGAGATGAGTAATAGCAAATTATTAAAAGAATAATCCTGACTCTGCTTTTATAAAGTGAGCTTCCTAAAAACAATATCCAGCACTGAGTTGCCTGAACTGCCTGTGGTTTTGTCTACTCAGCTTTATTTGGCTAATTAACAGAAACACTTGGACAAATAAAACACTCCCTGTGGTGTCCTAGAGCTTTGCTCTTAGTGCTGAGTCCACTCTTAAACTCAGAGACCACAACCCTCCCAAAGTCACGCTCACATCTTCATCCCAAGATGGGCAGCATCAAGGAAAGCTGCAGGGGTTTTTTTTTGCGCTGGGTACACAGCAGAGAGCATAATACAGGAGGATCAAGAGAAAGAAAATAAATGTATTGTATTTTATCTTGCATTTGAGTGCAAGCAATTTTGGTTTACACACACACACACACACACACACACACACACACACACACACAAAAACACTCTATTAGGCTTGCTGACACCAGAAACAGTGCTATTATCCAGAAAAATCAACTAGGAAAGCTACCATTTAAGTATCTATTCCTCACCCAGTGAAATATTGAGACTACACAAACCACGGAAAAATGCATTTAAAGGGCTTATCTGGGTCAGATTTAAAACATTTCTTTCGAGTAGTCCCAGAGGTGACAGAGTGCATCTCAACCCAGAGCACACAGTTATATTACTGTCTGTATGTGCTGCAGTAGCTCTGAATCCTGTATGCGTTGCATTATCCTCAGGTGCAGGCCTTGCGCTCCGAATAAACCTGCGTTATTCATACTTCCGCCTCCCCAGGTGACGACACAATCCCTGCATGTTGCAGAATATATCCTGAATGTCAGGATCAAGTTGGCTGGCCTATATCTTTGAAGGCATCAGAAAGGAGTCAACCTGTATCTTTCTCATCCACGCTGCAGGCGCTAGGGGGTGACAACTCTTACCGTGCTGGGAGAAAGGAGTGACTGGTAGTTTAAAAGGACTCCAGTAGCTGAGATCTGCTCCAGCCACTTCCTGCTGGCATCCCTGCTGTTCTCCTCGTACTCGCCATTGTTGTTGTACCTGTAGTTCAGAGCCGCCGTCAGCTGTTCCGAGAAGGTACATATAGCAGCCACCAGGGACTGGCAGAAGATGACGTCACGTCTCAACTGCAGCTCCGTGTCTGCCACAAGGCAAAAACAGAACGGTTTTAGAGTCAGTTCACCTAGAATCTTACATGACCATAATTTGTCTTGCCCAATATCTTGAGTCTTGTGTTTCAAGCACCCATACTGGAATTCTAATATTTATTTATTTATTTAATATACTACATGGTGAAAAAAAGAACACCGTAACTTTATATAGCAAATCCATAACCGAAAGTGTAGAAAGCCAATGGAGTGACGGCCATGTGGGTGCATGAAGGCTGAGCATATGCTCTACTGGGTAAAAGTTAAAGAGAAAAGGAGAAGAGAGAAATGTGGCTAATCTAAAAAAATGTGTGAGTCTTGAAGAATATATAAGTGAATGTTTGACTTATTTGGCCTAACGGGAGTAGGTCGCTCAGCACATAGTTAAGCTCTGGAATTCATTGTCAGAGGATGCGGTTACAGAGCAGTTAGTGTAACTGGGTTTAAAAAAGGTTTGGATAAGTTCCTAAAGGAAAAATCCATAAACTGCTATTAATTAATAAGCAATAGCAGCTTGAGATGTATTTAATGCTTGGGTACTTGCCAGGTACTTGTGGCCTGGTTTTGGCCTCTGTTGGAAACAGGATGCTGGGCTTGATGGACCCTTGGTCTGACCCAGCATGGCAATTTCTTATGTTCTTATGTCCTTAAGGACAAGGAACCCAAAACAGCAGAGCACAGGATGGTACCAATGACATCATGATCAAAGGGATTTCTGTCCTAATGCAGCTTTCTTCATCAAACCTACTTTCTGGTGTCACCACATGAGACACTGAGCACACCAAATAAAAACCATATACGCCAGTGCCCAGGAAGGGAGATTTTAAAAACCCATTTACCTCGCTAAAAGTTCACGTGGGGAAGCAACAACGTGTGTGAGGTTTACCTGGGAAAAAAAGAAGGTGGGCCTAGGGGTGCGGCAAGGCTAGAGAGGCACCAATGCCACAATGTGATGAGACACGGGCAACAGGAATCAAGAAAGTAGAAATGGCTTGGAAAGCATGAGTACTTCAAAATCACCGTGTCCTGCTCTAAAACCCTATATACAAATGTACAGATATATATATATATATATATATACTTCTAACCACTAGTGTAAGTTTTACCCATTGACAATTCCTTTGAGAGTAATACTTTGAACAATATGAACAATCAAGAGAGTTTTATTCAAAAGTATTTACTTTAATTATGTTGAAAGCACAATTTTTTCCTTGTCGGGGTACTTTACAGCAGAATTTCAATGCTGCGCCATGCAAGAACGTTTCAAACTTATTCGTTTTAATATATTTGCGTTGATACTGGATTGTGGTCACGTGGCCACTGATCATTCTAAATATATAGTTTATTAGTTTATTGTATTGTATATGCTGTAATTGTTTGCATTAATTGTACTTTCCAATAATTTAGGAGATTTAATTACCACAATTGAACGATGATGGCGTTTCAAGGAGCAACTGGTGTGTGTGTGTGTGTGTGGTGTGTATGTTTTTTGTACTTTGGAGCAATATTTTTAACTATTGATACATGAAATTTGGCATATGTGTTTTAAATGTATGTAAGTCAACCATATTGTCAAGGAATATGTCAATTATTTAATATATGGATAGTCTATGCACATATTTTAAGCTTTGTGGAATATTTCATTATTCTAAATAAAGTCTGGATGGAATTAATGGCATGTCTTATAAAGGATGCATGCGTGCTGGTTTACCTTAGGGTAATTATGTGCGTGTGTTGTATATATAAATATATATATGTATGTATGTATGTATGCATGCATGTATAATAAATATCTTTGGTTTGGGTTCAGGTGGTGGGTGCGAGGGTGTGAGTGTTACAGAAAGGAAGAGCACAGTTCTAAATGTAGCACAACATTCTAAATCAAGGAACAAACTATTTAAAATTACTTTGTTAAATATTATTAATAGCATGTGAAAGTGTTTACATTCCCCACACTGAAAATAGGGAATAGCTGGAAGACAGATGACTTATTACTCATTTCCACATGCTTCAAGCATCGGTGATGGTAAGGCATGATAAAAATGAATGTAGAATTATTAGTAGTAGTAGTAGTACCCAGTTGTGTAGGGAGTGTATAGGAGTGGCCTCACTTCTAAGAGGGGGTCCTGGGTCTACAGCTCCACACCACTCCCACCTCAAGGAAGGTGGCTGAGGGATTTTGAGAGCACTGCCATTGGAAAGATGGAAGCAGGACAGAGTGCAAGCCACCAGCAACCAGTGGAGATCTCCGAGTCGAGAAGGATGTCCAACTTTAGCCATCTTGTTCTACTTTGACAGCTAGAGTCATGCCTTTGACAGTTTCCAAAACGTTAAACTTGGTCCCACTTGGCCATGTGTGCTATTTTACGTGTCTAACGCACAAGTTTTCGAAATTTGATGTCACTATGGATATAACAGTGAAGTGCTTGCAACATGAAAAATAAACTTTCAAATGTACAATGTTGAACACATAAAAAAGCATCCCAGGCAAGCAATGTAAGCCCTACCTGTACATTTTAATAAGGCAAGCAGCAGCTGATTTTTCCCATCTACAAAGAATCAAAAATAAGATCCATGAAACATACATGTTCAAATAAACCTACCAAACTATAGCACATCCCTTTATCATTTTTCTTTGTTTCTGCAACTGATGGCAGAAATGAAGAACTAACATAGACTTCTTTATTCAAAACGGATTTTCCCCATGCTGAGCCCATAAGGAAACCTGAGGCCTGCGACCTTAGCCCACCAGTTACTCAGGCACCTTTAGCCGGCCGATGCCGCATGTTGTCAGCGCTGACTGGCCGTAAATGCGCTCTGGGAACAATCCCCCACCACTGCCTCGTTTTAGCCTACTAAATTTTGTCCCTGGCAACAACTGTCCTGGAGAAGATTTAGCTGAGAGAGGGCAGAGAATTTTAACTGTGAAGTTTTTGTCTGGCTAACTCCCAAACACAGCCAGACAAACCTTTTGAATATCGACCCCCACAGTATTTTCCACTTATGTTTTCCACCTTACGCAGTGCTTTCTTCCCGTTACCATTATACATTTTGGGCATAAGAGACACTCAGCCCTTTATCTGCCAATCATCGTCATCACAAGCATAATGATCACAGCAGCAAACTGTAAGGGACCCAATATTCGGTAAGCCAGCGAGCAGATAAGGCTACAGTTACTGGATGACTTGTTCCGGATATTCAGTGGGATAAATTTCCCACTGAATATCCCTTATTAGCTAAGGGGTAGATTTTCACATGTGTGCGCACACATGTACGATCGATTTTATAACATGCGCGCCGATACCCGCGGGCTTCCCCCGTTCTCTTCCCCTAAACTAACCTTTCCATCCCTTCCTCTAACCTGTCCCCCCCCCCAGCCCTATCCTAATCCCCCCCCCCAAATTTTAATTTACCTTCTGCGCCTGCCGGCACGTGATCCCCCGGCACAGTGGCAAATGGCCACTGTGCTGGAGGCCTCTGGCCCCACCCTTTCCCCCGGACCGCCCTGCCCCTTTTGTAAAGCCCCAGGACTTAGACGTGACCCGGGGCTTTCCGCGCGTCACCGGGCCTTTATAAAATAGGCCCGGCGTGCGTAGGGCTTTTAAAATCAGCCCCTAACTGTAGCCAGAAAACTTTAAACCTAACTGGTCACATTTTAAATGTGTCTGGTTAGGTCTAAAGTTATCCTGCCTTATCTGGCTGGATAACCTGCCACTTAACCGGATATCTTCAAAAGATCCCATAGGAAACAATCCCGGGGTCAACTGGCCTTAATGGTGGTGGGGATGTGAGAATCAGGACAGGATGCTCACAGTTTTGGGGTTTTTCTTCTATAGGATTTGCACTTAACTGGATATCTTTTGAAGTCCAGAAAACTTAGCCAGTTATAATTAGAAAATGGCTTAGTTAGCTGGATAACTTAATTCCTCTTTGGAATGCCCTCAAAACACCTCTTTCTTTTTATCCAGCTAAAATCTAGCCTGACAATGGCTCAGACTTCAAAAACGTGCCATTTAACTTATCTGCCTGACTGGCTTTGAATACTGACCTCAAGGGTCTCTCAGGCAGCAGCTGCATGGAGACGGCGTGTTGAGAACAGCATTGCATGATTCTATTTTGACTACGTAAAGGTTGTTAAAATGGTATTATTCGTAAAATGAAATGCACACATTTTGATTTAAAAGCTATCAAGCTTTTCCTTTTGCATTTTTTTAATAATAACTTATATTTGAAAACCTGTGTCATGCTCAGCTTGTCAACTACCAAAACCAGGGTCAGGGGCAACTGCCAACACAAGTGAGGAGAGCGTGCAGATCACATGACAGCAGTCATGTGCTGTTGGCCAGGCCCAGGCACGCTAGTATTTATGGAATCTCCATAGGCAGTTGCAAGGCGCCTTTGCAAACGGCATTCTAGGCAAACCTGCCTGCCGACTGACTGGCGGGCTGCCTTCCACTGCACGTTTAATTACTAGTCGTTATTACATTACTCTGGTCTTAAAAGATTTGCATTGGCTTCTTGTCTCTTTTCTAATTAAATAACAAAACTGGCAAATCCATTCACCACCTCCTATATGACAAAGTCCCCATGGATCAGCTCTATTTTAAGAATTCACACTCCTGTTTGAACACGTGGGTCCTCCCATCAGTTCCTATTGGATGTTCCCCCTTCTAAGGCAGCCTGGCTCGCTTCTACCCATGAATGTTCCTTTGTCAATCTTTGGGCCGATTCTCTGGAATTCACTTACCCTCTCTCTGCGCCTCACACAGGACACAAAGATATTTAAAAAAACAAAATAAAAACTCATTTATTTAAAGAAGCTTGCCAACAGTCCTTTTTGCTCCAGCTTTACTCCACCTTGTAAATGCTTGTAATATTATATTCATATATTTTGTTAGTCTGTTTGCTGTTACTATTTCACTATCATGAATGTTTTTACTGTACCCTGCCCAGCACTTTGGAGGGGCGGGAAATAAATGCTTTTGAATAAATAAACATGACACTGTCACTGTGTAATGCACCATGTTGTCATAAATACAGACCTGACACATTATCTGAGAAATCTGGGAAGGGATAAATTTGCACCTGCGAGTCGAGAGATTTGTTTCCCCATTCCAATAAGTAAAGGACCTCATCTACAAACCTTCGACATATTTTTGTATGCTCTCCACGAGGGTCTTGATGGAGTTTGGAAGGTTCCAGGGATCTTCCTGAATGCTGATTTGAATAATACTCCTACATCGTATTGTCCATTCCTCTTTCTGACGAAATTCTGCAGGGAGAGATGCAGTACAAAGACATTACTACTTGAAGTAGGATTGAGGCTGATGATAAATGCCTTCTGTCTTTGGATGACAAGGCGATTTGTAGGCATGCAGGGAATCGCTGCAATGTATCGGCATCAGAGTTTCTGTAACAGCCCTGATCCTGGGTCAGGCTCTGGCCTCGAGCCTAATCATGCTTCTCGGGCACAATCATACCAGCACTGCTCCAGAACCACCCTCGTCAATCTACAGATGAAGTCTCAGACTCACGCCTGCACTTGAGCTGCTGCTCCAAGAAACTGTCCCCAGGTCGTGCCTCAGGCATGGGCCCAGGATGGGGATGAAGAAGGTGAAGTCTGGTGGTAAGAATGAGGAGTCCATGCTGCCTCAGTCTTGGTGTGACTACTTGAGACAGCAGCTAAGGGAGAATTTTTCAAAAGGATTTCCGTACGTAAAATGTGATTAACATTGGCAGTCCGCACTTCCGTGTCCGTCCCCTCCTCCCCCCACTTTCACAGCCGCCCCACATATCACACAGAAACTCAATGCTTGGTGAAACAAGGCCGCAGCATTTATTAACATTAATTAGAATAAATCACCATAATCAATTAGAATAAATCAACATAATTACATTTCCGGTACCCGAGCCGTCGGTACGTCCACCCTAGTGCATTCCGGGCGTCAAACCGGCGTCCGCCGTTTAAGCCAGACCGCCACCATCTTACCGGCCCCCCGCCGTGCCAAAGCCACGGGGCCATTCTTCGAGGCTGCCCACGCCTGTATACATGCACTTTCTTTTACCTAGGACTTCCGGTCCGTCCTGACCGTGTCCTCTATGTCCCCACCTACCTACCGACTCGGGTACCCCCGCCTTGCTGCGACGAATCCTTCCTTTCTTATCCACGTGTAATTCGCCCTCCTTCTCCCCTGTCTCCCGATACCCCGTCTCTTCGTGGCCACCCCCTTCTGCTACTGTGGGCGGGTGGGTGGGTGAACCGGCGAGCGCTGGCCAGGAAAAAGGATCAAGGCCGGCGCTCGCCGGCGTCTTAAAGGCCCCGGGTCTCGCGAGAGACCCGCGGGCCGACGTCATCGCGTTGATGACGCGCCAGCGCCGTCCCTCGCGCCGCCCCGCCCCCTCCCCGGGGCCCGACGTCACCACGCCGCCGCGCCGCCCCTCCCTGCACTGGGGGCCGGATCGCGCGCCGCCGCGCGAACCTCCCGCACTGCCGTGCGAACGGCCCACGCCTCGGGACGAGGAGGGGGGGGGGGCCCTCCCCTCCGGCGGACGCCATGTTAAGGGGGGGCCCTCCCCACACGAGGTGAGTCGGCCCGTTTTAACATTGGCAGTCCGCACTTCCGTGTCCGTCCCCTCCTCCCCCCACTTTCACAGCCGCCCCACATATCACACAGAAACTCAATGCTTGGTGAAACAAGGCCGCAGCATTTATTAACATTAATTAGAATAAATCACCATAATCAATTAGAATAAATCAACATAATTACATTTCCGGTACCCGAGCCGTCGGTACGTCCACCCTAGTGCATTCCGGGCGTCAAACCGGCGTCCGCCGTTTAAGCCAGACCGCCACCATCTTACCGGCCCCCCCGCCGTGCCAAAGCCACGGGGCCATTCTTCGAGGCTGCCCACGCCTGTATACATGCACTTTCTTTTACCTAGGACTTCCGGTCCGTCCTGACCGTGTCCTCTATGTCCCCACCTACCTACCGACTCGGGTACCCCCGCCACCAGACTGGGACAGTGCCCCACTTGTCTCAGTCTCCCCCCAATTGCTGCGGCCCAACCTTGCACAAAACCCGCTCCAGCGATTCTTGAATGGAGTTATTAAATAAATCGTAACCTATGTCAGACAGATGTATTTGGTCCGGCCTATACAGGCCTGAGCATGGCTCATCCGCCCATTCATGCCTGATTTGGTGAATGCCCCTCTGTTGCGCCCATAAACAGACCTGCCTATTAATCTTCTTCCTCCCCCTACCCCATAACTTGCTGCCCTGCCATTTAATCCTCGGTATTATCTCCGACCAAACTACGGCTGTTCCCGGTGTCAACTCCCTAATCGCGGCCAGGTCCCTTTTTACCATCTCAATCAATTGTTTGGCCGAATGCACCCCCAGGTCGTTTCCCCCGAGGTGAATAACTATGGCGTCTGGGTGTTGAGACGTGCATAGTTTTTGCCGCAGATCCGATAACAGGTGTTCCCATTTCAGGCTGACTCCTTTCGGAGCCAGCCCCAAGTGCGCTCCATAAGGTCTCTCCTGCGCCCTTTTGGCCGCCCATCTCACGAAGGAATGTCCTATTACCCATGCTATCTTCCTTTGGTTCCATGCATCTGCGGGTGAAATTAAACGCATTAGTTATCCATCTGAGCGGACTCCGGCCTCACATACCGCTTGGCCACCGCGGATTGCCAACGACCGATCTTACGGATGGTCTCCATCGGCAAGCCCGCTTGCGCTGCGCTGGTCGCTACCCCGATCCGGAACGAGTGTGTTCCATACTCTCTCGGGTCCAATCCAATGCTTTCTAACGCTGCGCGCAACACCGCAGTGAACTGATACCTAGTTAGCGGAACGCCATCCCTGTGCACCAGCAAGTGCTCCCCGCCCTTCGGCCGTACCCGCAAATAGTTCTTTATGTTCCTCACCGGGCAAGTTACCTGTGCCCCCGCTGTTGTCAATATAATCTCGACCCCTTTCGCCATCTGGTCTGTCTTAGATTTGTGTACTCGCAGTCTGATGAGCCGATCCTGAGCTTGGACGTTGCCGTACAATAACCCGTTATTACCCTTATCGTTTTTGGATGGGGCCACCAACTCGCTAACCCTTAACGCGGCGAAAAAGACCGTACAAAACGCTGCCCTGAACAATGTCACCTCAAACGGCTCGGTGCATACTTGCTGTACTGCGTGCCACAATCTGACCAGTAGCTCATGCGTGATGGGCCGTCTTTTATCGCCTTCCCATGCTACCTCCCTCGCCCACCCTGCTAGCAACTTCTTGACTATGAAGAAGCTGAACGGATCCCCCAACCCCTGCGCCTTCGTGAAGAAGGCAAAACCGGCCAAATGGTTGATCGTGGCTCCCCTGGACCGGCCTGCCTCCTTTGACCGTGATATAAAGCGAACTATCTGATTGGCCTCTACTACCCCTGGCGCGCTGCCCTGCTCTAACAGAAATTCCTGAACCTTCTCATAACCCCGGCAGTATGCTTTCCAGGTCGCCGGGGCAACCGACGCCCTCAACAATCCCTGCTCGACCTTGCTCCAATCTGCCATAGATGGGCCGGTATTGGGACTCCCTCCGCCTCTGCCTCCGGCACCTGTTGGCGAAAAAGATCCCACTTAGCCCTTGATAACGCATCCGCCACCTGGTTCCGGGCCCCCGGTACATGTTTTGCCCCTATGGTCATGTTCCATCGCAAGCTCTGCAGGACCACTTCCCTCAACAATCCGGCCACCCGGGGACAGTGGGCAGCCTGTTTGTTCAACACCGTCACTACTGCCGAGTTGTCACACCAAAAGACTATCCGTTTGTTGCGCAACTTGTGGGCCCACACTGTAATCGCTACCAATATGGGAAAGAGTTCCAGGAACGTTATATTCCGTACCAAGCCGTCGTCCCGCCATGCCTGCGGCCATGGCGCCGCACACCAGGCGCCTTGGCAATACGCCCCGAATCCCCAACCGCCTGATGCGTCCGTGTAAATATCTAAATCTCGGTTGGACATTACCTCCTCCTGCCACATTGCTACCCCGTTGAAATTTTCCAAGAATTGCAACCACATCACAATTTCGGCCCTTATCGGTCTCGCTACTCTGATGTGGTGGTGCGGTCTCCTTACCCCTATTGTCGCCTCTGCCAATCGCCTCAAGAAAGCCCTTCCCATGGGTATTACCCGGGTGGCGAAATTCAGACTTCCTATTAGGGATTGCATCGCGGTTAAGGTGACCTTCCTTGATGCCAGTGTCTGCCTAAGCAAGTCCCGTAGCTTATACACCTTCTCTAACGGTAATCTTGATGTCATTGTCTGGGTGTCTATCTCTATGCCCAAAAAGGACAGGGTAGTAGCGGGGCCCTCCGTCTTTTCCTGTGCCAATGGAACCCCAAACTCTCGGGCCATTCCCTGAAATTCTACTAACAGCTGTGCACAGGTGTCCGTATTGGCCGGTCCCACAAACAAGAAGTCGTCTAGGTAGTGGACCACGTTGCCATTCCCTGCCCTTTCTCGCAATGCCCAATGTAAGAATGTACTGAACATTTCGAAATAAGCACAAGATATGGAACACCCCATCGGCATACATTTGTCGAAGTAGTAACTGCCTTTGAAGCGAAAACCTAGTAGCGGGAAGCTGTCGGGGTGCACGGGCAGCAGTCTGAATGCGGATTTTATGTCCGCCTTGGCCAGTAATGCCCCGTGGCCGCATTGCCTTACCAAAGCGATCGCCTCATCGAAGGATGCATATTGGACCCTGCAAGCCTCCTCCGGCACGTGATCGTTAACCGAGTCACCTGGGGGATAGGACAGGTTCTGAATAAGTCTGAATTCCCCTTTCTCTTTCTTGGGCACTACTGCCAGGGGCGATATCATCATATCCAGGAATGGGGGGTCCGCGAATGGGCCCGCCATCCTGCCCAATTCGATCTCCTTAAGTACCTTCTGTTGTACTATGCCCGCGTGTCTCACCACTGAGGCCGCATTACCTAAACTTGCGCTCCTAATTTTTCCCGTGAACGGTATTATAAAACCATCTCTAAAACCCTCCCGAAGCCTGGCAGCGTCTAAACTTCTAGGGTATTCTGCCAGCCATTCCGACATGGTCACCAATTGTATCGGTGAAGGTGCCTTGCTGAACACACTATCGCCTTCCTCCTCCACCGAGATTTTCTGCCGGCCCTTGCCCTTTTTTGACACACTTACTTGCCGGGTGCGGTCCGGCACACATGGAACACATGTGCTTAAATTTGCATTCATTGAAGGTGCACCCTGCCTTATTGAATCTCCAACACACTTTGCTATTCCCGCTCTCTCCCCAGGCACTACTCCCCGGCGTAGGTGTCCCGTTGCCCGCCTTTGCGGTCCCATGTGCTCCACTTGTATCAAGGACCTTGCTAGTCATCTGACGCAGCCACAAGCCGACGTCCTGTGTTCCCCAAGCCATACTCTTGTTGTCTTCCATTTTGTCCCTAAACTGCTCGTCATAATTTAACCAGCACCAGCCCTGATACTCCTTGTAACCCTCGAGTATGGCATCTGCGTAGCTAAGCATGGGCGCATACTGCGACGGGTCCTCCCTCCCCGTGATACTGATCATCCTCAAAAAGGCTCTGGCCCAATTTATTATGTTCTTTGCCACCTTCGCGTCCCCCCCTTTCTTCTCCTCCTTCTTTCCCCTCTTTCTCCTTTCCGCTGCGCCTTTCCTGCCCTCCATTATGGAAAATATATCAATGTATTCCCTTCTCCTAATTTTACAGCGCAATGCCCTCGGAACACTTTCCCACAACTCCGCTAAAGGTGGCAGGGCCGTTACGGATGTCGCGCCCGCTGCTACGCGCCCAACCGTCTCAGAGGGCCCTCTTTCCCCTTCGCTCCAGTCAGATTCCTCGTCTGACGAGTCAGTGGGAGATTCGCTGTCCTTTCTCCTTCTCTTATTACCCTTTCTCTTTGTCACTGCCTCCTTGTCCCGTCCTCCACTGCCTTGTTCGCTGGGTGCCTCCGACCCGACCGCCACGTCTGCTGCTCCTACCGGAGTTCGTGTCTCGCCGTCCTCCCCCGAGCTCGCCTCTCTCTCTCTGCTCTCCGTTCCTTGTCCTCTGCCGGCACCGTTCGCCGCGGTCTGTTTCTTGGGTTGTTGACCCGACTTGGTCTTCCTCTCTCGCCCTTGGGTGGGCTCCGATGTCGTTTGCGCTCCAGTGACCCTGTCCTGTGGAGCCGTCATTCCCCCGGACGCCGGGTTGTACCATGGCGGAGGTACCTGCCACCATGGGGGGTACATGTGTTGTTGGTAAGGATTACCCATTGCAGCCGTCCATGCCTGTGCACCGTGCTGAGTTCCTCCCAGCCCACTTTGTGTCGACACTGTAGCTGGTCCGGACGCTCCCGAGGGCTGCATAGCCCCTGTTCCCATCACCGGCCAGAAGGGCCATCCCCACTGCGGTGGGCCGCCTTGCCCCGACTCCAGCTGCCTGCCTTGCGACCCCTGGTGACTGCCTTGTTCCGCCGAAGCCGGTTTCGCCTGCTGTCTCCTGCCTCCGTTCTTCCTCGCCTGCACCTTCTTGCCTTTTCCAGTCAATCCTGGCTCGCCCTGGTTCCTGGCCTGTGGTCTTCGCCTCCCCCCGGCTTCTCGCCCTCTTTCCCCTCTTCTTGGGGCAGGAACCGCCGGTGCGTCCCGCGGCTCGGCGCCCATCTGCTGCCTCGCTCCTCCCCGGGGTTTCTGCTGCCTTGCTCCTCCCCGTGCTTTCTGCGCTCCTCTACCCGGCATGCTCGCGGTCAAATACAAATGACTCTTTGCTGTTCTTTATTTAATTGTTTGTTATTGTTTACTCACGGTTTGTAGCTTCTAACGGGAGGAGCGCTGGCAGGTACCTTGTTCTGTACTTGACTCCGTCTCTTTTGCCTCCAGGGGTATGTCCGACTTTAAAATTCTTGTGGTACTGGGATCCCCACGAAAGCACGTGGTTCTCTGCTGCTCGGCCGTCCAATCTCCTGCCTGGTTCTTCCTGCAGCTGCAGTTCTCTGCGCTGACCCAGCTCAGGCTGCCCACGTGGCCACCGCCTGTCCGGCTCCCTGGATCGAATTCCGGATAGCTGCTTTGCCCGGCAGAGCTGCACTGCCCTTCTGCCACTCTTCTTTGGCTGCCCTCGTGGCCACCTCCTGATTGCCTCCTCCGATCAGCCTCCGGGTCGCCGCTGCTCGCGATCCCGACGTTGTCTGCCGCAAAGGGGTGCTGTTCTTTTGAATTCCTCCCTTTCGCGGGTCCCCGGGTCCCGTCAGCCGACCGCTGCAGTGCCTGCCTCCACGTCCGACCTCCCGGACGTCCTCCTCCTGCTCGATCGAGCCTTGGTCCTCCGTGCGTTGCCCCCGATGCTGCGAGCCCCTCCGTGCACTGAACCGGCGAGCGCTGGCCAGGAAAAAGGATCAAGGCCGGCGCTCGCCGGCGTCTTAAAGGCCCCGGGTCTCGCGAGAGACCCGCAGGCCGACGTCATCGCGTTGATGACGCGCCAGCGCCGTCCCTCGCGCCGCCCCGCCCCCTCCCCGGGGCCCGACGTCACCACGCCGCCGCGCCTCCGCCGCCGCGCGAACCTCCCGCACTGCCGTGCGAACGGCCCACGCCTCGGGACGAGGAGGGGGGGGGGGGCCCTCCCCTCCGGCGGACGCCATGTTAAGGGGGGGCCCTCCCCACACGAGGTGAGTCGGCCCGTTTTTTATGAAAATTACTCTGGGGGTTGTACGCGTAAAAGTGCACGCAGAAGCATCTGACTACTGCAGACAGATGTTCCCAGGGTCGGAGGTCAGGCAGGGAAATAATTTACATGTATGCTTTCTATTTTCAGAAGTCCATGCGTAAATATTCGCCTGGACATTTACATCTCCTCTGTAGCAGGTGTAAGTGTGCACACTCAAGCTGCACAAAAGTACGCACGGTCTGGCTAATATTCAAAGTGGACTTATGTACATTATACATCTGCTTTGCAATGAGCTCTCAGTGTGCTATTAGAAATTTGGGCGCCCACTCTAGAAATGCACAATAAAAAGGAAGGGAGGTGAGACACAGAGTGAACCCCTGCGACCTCCATCTTCATGGCTTAAAGGCACACACTCCTTTTCAGGGTGATTAATCAGTTGGGTAGAGGTTAAGGATCAGTTCTGGTACATTATGAATTTTTATGTTATGAATGTATCATTACTTTGTTGTTTGTTTTTATTCTGTTTTTAGTATATTATTACTTCTACCTTGTTTTAATGTATTTTGTTTGTATATTACTATTTATATTTCTTGTAAATTGCTTAGGGCCCTGTGCATAAAGTGATACATAAATCCGCAATAAACATAAATATAAATGTTGTTAATATGCAACCCTTGAGGAGAAACTTGTATATGGTGACCACTAATGTACAACAGACTTGGCCATTTCCACTGAGACTTTGTTATACTACACTTGAAGCCTCCCAGACAGACCCAGCTGCTAGTTTAATGCTACTGTTGCAGCCTAACCCAAATGGCTACCCATACTAGTGGGGCTGTTGTCCAAACATCAGGGCTCCTACATCTCCTGCCAGACAAACCCTGTTATGAGAGCACTTGCGTTTCTGCTGGGTCTTCCAGTGCTTACTGTACTTGGAGCCTAGCAGACCCAGATCCAGCTGACAGTTCATTCAATCAGCACATCACAGTCTGTCAAACGGGCCCAGCAGCATGGTGACCTGCATTCATTCTAGTAACCCCAACACTTGCTGAATCATTTCAGCAGTGCATTTTAAAACTTAAAGCACGTGCTGCTAAGTTGTGTTTCTGCTGTTTCTTCCCTTTCCTACAACTAAGGATCCTTTATGCTTATCCGATGAACTCTTAAAGTCTGTTAGCGTTTTAGCCTTCACTCCATGCATCCACCACCTTTTCCATAAGAAAGTATTACCTGACGATGCTCCTGAGTCTATCCACTCGGAGTCTCGTACCATGGTCCCTTGTTCTAGAACTTCCATTCCACTGAAAAATGTTTGCCTCTTGTGTATGGTTAATATATTTCAGACATTTGAACACCTCTCCCCTAGGGTATACATATTTAGATTCTTTAGTCTCACCACATAGGATAAGTTCTTGGAGGAGAAGTCCATTACCTGCTATTAATTAAGTTGACTTAGAAAATAACCACTGCTATTACTAGTAACGGTAACATGGAATAGACTTAGTTTTGGGGTATTTGCCAGGTTCTTATGGCCTGGATTGGTCACTGTTGGAAACAGGATGCTGGGCTTGATGGACCCTTGGTCTGACCCAATATGGCATGTTCTTATGTTCTTATGTGTAGATCGCATTATTTTAGTTGCCCTTCTCTAGACCACCTCCAACCTGTCTATATTTTTCTGGAGCTATGACCTCCAGAACTGGAAATAGTCCAGGTGAGGTTTCACCAACAAACTACACAACAGTATAATCCCTTCCTTTTTCCTACTAGTTATGCCTCTCCATATGTACTCTAGAATCTCTCTGGCTCAGGCCACACACTTGTGGCTTTGTTTCATGCCCTTGAATTCATTAGATATAATCAAGCTGAAGTCTTTTTTATACTTTGTGAACATCAGTTTCATTACTTTTTGCAATACAGTCACCAAAGAAACTACAGCGGCACCTTAAAATAAAGCAAACACCCTTGATGCATTTCAGATCACAAGAAGAAGATAAAAACATCTTACAGGAAGAAAGATTTTTTGCTACATAACTGCCTTTTATATCTAAGAAACATTGGCTCAATTGGTTCTGTAGCTAAGAAAGATGAGGGTCAATATGTGCAGGCAGCAGGTGCATGGGCATGCTTGATGCAGCAGATGAGTTTATTCTGTCAGTCACCCATTAACGATGAATAGCAAAGTAATTCTGTAAGCAAGCTCAAGCATAATCTGTATCAAGGGATCTGTTCTAATTCATTCATCCTTATGTTGGTAAGTAAGATTACGTTTTCTTTTTAAATTAACGCATACTTGTTTCTGTATTCAAGCTTGGGATAACCTGATTGGTTTGACTTCACCTTTTCCAGGTGCAAAACTCTGTTACACTCCAAGAAGAGCACTACCAAGCAGATATATTTTAATAAATGACAACTTGAAGTGTGTATTCACTAAAGCATCACTGCACTTTCTTGCAAGGGTTTTTGTCTAGGGATTAGGACTCATGTTCTAGATCCAGATTTTTCTCTGAATCTCTGTAACATAAGGGGAAAAGTCTCTCTCTGTGCCTCGTTTATCCAAGCCGTAACTGGGACTTCTCCCTTGCGTACTCACTTTAGGGAATGTCATGCAATGCTGCAGAAGTATCAAGAACACATCTGCCTCAGAGATGGCTGCACATAGGTTTCCAAGATGTTATGCTTCTAAATTTCCTGGGATATAAGGTGCCTTTTGCACTATTACAGAGCAATACAACAATTCTTACAAACATTAGAAATAACGAGAAAAACGTTTACACTGTACATGCCCAAAGTTTAATGACACTATAATAACCCCCTTTTTTTTCACCTTGTAAACTGTGGTCCATCGGAAAGTGCTTTGTCTCTTCAAAGGCTTTGGTCATCACCATCCCTTTGAGAAGTGTATTGATAGCATCTACCTGTGGTAGAAAGTATAGGCGTCAACTCTTAAAGGAGTTTTCCAAAGAGTGGTTTGGGTTTTATAGCTTATTTGCACCTTTACTACTCTGCACAAAAGACATGTCACCATTAATTGGGCAGGAAGTTCTGAAATGAGTTTTTAACATTTCTCCATGTGATGTATTTTGGGAGCAGGTGCCTATCTCGCACACCATGTATGGATGCTGTTATTTCCACCACTGCTGATGAATTAACTTGCCCGTGTACCTGGGCAATTTTCCAACTATCCGCAGGCACGCTTTACCAAGGACTTTGTATCATGTATACTTTCCCCTTGAATCTTGCTGCAGGGACTTCTTTGCCTACATTTTTTGGGGGGTAGATTCTGCATGGAAAATAATGAGCAGAAACTTGAAAATACAATCCACGCATACTATTTTCTGATCCCACTCAGAACATTCCCCCCCTCCCCATATGGCTCTATAGGTATGAAACACTGCGTATAGTTTTAGCCATAGAGGGAGGGCAATTTACCCACATAATTGGCTTTGAAATTTGCTCTCAGATTATGTAAACACATGGCTTAAAGTTTTAAGTGTTTGAGGTTCTCCACTACCCCATGATAACTGACGTTACTCGCTTTTATCTGGCTAACATCCCTCAGGAGAGGAGAGGAGTCCATTTTACATGAACACACAACTCTGCCAAATTATACAGTAAACATGTTTTCCTTACTGTAAGGAAACATGCAATCGATAAACTTGACTGGTTCATAAGCCTGCAGAAGGGGAAAGGATTTCTTTGTAGGTTATCCCTGAAAAAAGGGTCGACTGAGACCTTTGACCCTAGTATCCCAACTCTAGTTTGAAAGTCTGTCCACAACTGGAATCTACCACTTGCAGATTCCAGTTGTGGACTTCTGTTTGGTGCCAATCCCCCATATGGATCTGTAAAATCAATACATGTTCACACACCTGATTAAAGAGATGCTCAAGACAGCCATGGAGCTTGTCCTGCTTGTCTGAAGGGATTCGCATGTCACAAGGAAGCTCATCGCCTATAGTAGAGTGAAAAAAAAAACCAGTCAATTAGACAAGGAGGTTTATGTTTCACATTATTGCTTTGAGACTCACTCAGAATGGGCTCCATTTGCACCGTTTGGTCTCTAGTGGGCTACTGTAGATGAAACTGAGAGCGGCAATGGTCATAAAAGCAAATATTCATGAGACATTTACCAAAGAGAAAATATTTGCCACAGCCAAAAAAAAAAAAAAAAGAGAGGAAGATATTCACGGCACGCAGGAAGAGTGCCCTCCACTTCACCCACAGATCTGCTCACAACACCTATCAAGCCAAAGATTTGCCTTTTATTCACCTTTGGCGGCCTTGAGACCTGAATACACTTATTCGAGCCTTGGGCAGTAGCAACTCGAGGCCCTGTCACTGCCACATCCATGCAGCTCCCACTACTTTCAATGGGAAAAGATCTTGCCATTTTTTCCCCTTGGGGAAATAATAAGAAACATAGCTTTGATATACTTTTTCTTTTACTGTGTCAGTTTGCGCCTAAAAATAATTTAACTATCTTCCCTTATTTTAAAGGCTGGATAAAGTTTAACATGCAAAAGCTGCTTTAAAAGGGCTAGAATCATTCTTAGTGGGATCATGGCACTCATCTTTTAAAGACCACTTTTGAATAACCCAGTGTCTATATAACATATATCCTATATCTCCCATCCTAAGCTTAGTTTTTACTTGCAATCACATCTTATTGCTCTCCTCTCTCTCAAAGGGACACGTCAGAGTGATTACAAGAACAAGAACTTTTCCAGGATGATCTCAGTGGACATCTGCTTTCCTCCAACTGACGTCTACGCAAGTGAGCAGTGGGCACACACCTGATCCCATCTCGTCGCTGCCAAGGTAAGAACTGTTACTGCGCACACTGGTGTAGGAGAGCACGGAATCGCGGTTACTGTTACATTCACTGCAGAGAGGAGAGAGAGAAAAACAAGACCCTCTTGTCATTCTTCTCAGTCATCTGATCCCACATCAATGACCTCTAGAAAGCTGGCTTGATTGCCCGTGTGTGATCTCCCATTTTTGCCAGGACATACTTCTGGGGCAGAAACAGTTGGGAAAACTCTAAGAACAGGGATGGATCCAACATATAGTGCAATTTTTCTTTTTTTTTTTTTAAAATAAACAATGAGCACTATTAGATCTAGACGAATGCTTTTGCTGATTGCAGTACCTATGAATAATCCAAAGATGCTGTCATACATGAGTTTTTCAGACCACGTAAGTCCCTCCTTCAGAAAACATTGTACAGCTATTAGAATTCTGCATCCCACTGGATATAAATTATTTCTACAGTACTGCCTGTGATGAGTACATGTTATATTCATCTACACAAATTTGCTTTCATTTTTCCATTAAAATTTGATAAGTAGCAGCTGCCAGCGATACAACCAACATGCTGGGAATAACTGCTCTTCCCTTTCACTTTTTTTTTTTTTTTTTTACAAATACATTTCTAGTTTTCTATTTCCTATGAGTAGAGCAAGGATTGAAATTCAGAAAGCATAAAATTATACAGCGAGACTCAAAACTGAGAAAATAAAGCATGGTACTTGAGGACTTGTTAATGAGAAGTGGAATATTTCCGTGCCTTTTTTCTTTTTCCGTGTCTACAAATCTTAATCGTTTTCTAAGAATAGAAAAGGGAAAAATAGTACAGAGGAAAAAGAAGGAATTGCAATGTTCAGTAGGATTTCTAAGCACTGATTCACCATTTTTTCTCACCTTTATTTTCCATAGAATAGGCAGAGAAATCACAGTACAGGAAAGCTTTAGGGTTAATTTTCAAAAGATTCCTTGAGCGATTAAGATAATCGAGTAATTTATCTTTGCTGTTTAATTTTACCCGGTTATCTTTAGCTGAATTTTAAGCCAAACCTAACTGGCTAGGTTTGTGGGTAAAAATTCCCCTAAATCTGGCTGCGATCATGGTCCCTAAATCTGGCCACTAGGTGTCGCCACTGTGCAATGACCAGGAATCCCTCCCCTCACGGACTGTGAATGCCGCTTCCACAGGATCTTCAGCCCTGGCCAGCCCAGGGAGTAGAAAACCTGAGCCTGGAAGCAAATCCAAGTTCTCTGCATGGCAGAGAATATCACCACAACTGAGACTCTATGCTGGCCCCTAATCTTTTCTATTGTTCCTCCTTATTTCTATAGTGCTACTGGAGATATGCAGCGCTGTACAACTACACATCCAGAGTCCTTTCTCTGTAGAGCTTATAATATATTCAAGACAAACACGACAAATAAGAGACATTTTTTTTAACCCTAAGCATCTATTGTGATAGAAATGCATTCAGATACCTCCAGATCACTATCCTGTTAAGTGCAAGAAACAATAAATTCAGCTAATGTAAGCTGCTGCTTTATTCTGCATGTTGTGTTAGTCTGACAATGGTAACAGCCAGAGGAAATGTGAAAAAAAAAGGATTTGCATTCACAAAAAAATGCGGGGAGTAGCTTGCTTTTTACGGCAGTTACTACCCAATACCAAACAAGCCTGATGCTTCACTTTCAATGCATATCCAGTGTTGCTCTCTGCTTCAACGGCAGGGGGAATGAAGAAAAGATGATTTTTAAATTCCGACAACAACCAACAAGGACTGAATTCCACAGTCTGGGTAAACAAATAAGCATGGGTGTAGCTTGCTTGCTACGGTGGTTACTACCCATATCAATTAAGCCTGATACTTCACGTTCAATACATATCCAGAGAAACTCTCTGCTTCAACGGCAGGGGGAAATGAAGAAAAGTGGATTTATATTCAGATAACAACCAACAAGGACTGAATTGCACAGGCTGGGTAAACAAATAAGCGTGGGAGTAGCTTGCTTATTGCGGCGGTTACTACCCCTAACCAATTAAGCTAGATACTTCACTTAGAAGCAGTCAAGCACTGCTCTCTACATTAATGGTGGGGGTGGAAGGGAAAAAGAACCAAAAGGTTACATTAATACTTCACTTAGATGCAGCTCCAACACTGCTCTCTACATTAATAGCGGGGGTGGAAGGAAAATAGAACCAAAAGGTTACTAAAGGCTAAGAGTAACAGATAAGTATGAGAGAGAGAGAAAAAAATAAGTGTGAAAGCTTGCTGGGCAGACTGGATGGGCCGTTTGGTCTTCTTCTGCCGTCATTTCTATGTTTCTATGTAATGGTAACTGTTGTGTATTCCTCTCTGTTTTACAGAGCTGAGCACCTGAAGGCCTGAAAAGCCTGCTGAAGGATAAAGAATTTTTATTGTTTTTCTTTTTTTTTTTTTATCTTTTGCCTGGTTGGACCGAGTGACATACCTGAGGAGGGAGCAGGCTAGGATTTAGTTTCCCTTGCATTACACTTGGATATTTAAACTAACTCCTTTTTCAGTGATGTTGTTAAAAGAAAACGGGCATTTAGAGAGGGCCACGAAGGACCGGGTAGTGGTACCAGATTAATATTTCTCTTTACTTGAGGAACACAGCCTGAGCCTTCCAGAATGTAAAGAAGCAAGTTGGCCCAGCAGGAGTGGAAACTAACCCAGGACATCCTTTGTCCTACCCCAGCCTCTCTCACAGATCGATACTGTAACGTGCGGTTGAAGATTTCCCGTCCGTAACACGCTGTGGGCGCACAATTCCGACGCGTAAGGTGATCCTGCGATACAGTCTCCAGTTTCACACGTCCTTAGCGCTTCTTAAAACAGACACATAACCCTTTCCGCACCCAGCATGTATATGATATGTAAATGAACAAATTAGCTGTTTAATGAAGGAATTAGCTATTCCCCTCCGATACTGTGACGCGCGCTCAGATTATCTCCTTAGTAACCCGCTATTTTGCCGCGGCCTTAACGTGTTAGTTTACCGCCTACCCTCTACTAGGTGTTAGTGTGGTGTTCGAACAGCTACATAGCGGAATGTACCATGGACGACCTCTATATATATATATATATATATATATATATATATATATATATATATTTGCAGCATAAAGTGTAAAAAAACAAAAATATGTATAAATACATGTCACTTTCCTGTCACTTTCCGAATCCCCCAGACGTGCGGTCATCCAGGCGGCGGCGGGAGCCGGCGGGCGGGTGGGCGCACGTTGGGTCCAGGCGGCCAGGTGGGTGCCTGTTCATCCAGGCGGCGGCGGGAGCGGGGGGCGGGTGGGCGCACGTTGGTTTCAGGCGGCCGGCGGGCGGGTGGGCGTGCATTCATCCAGGCAGAGGGAGCCGGCGGCGAAAGCGGCTCCCTCTGCCTGGATGAATGCACGCCCACCCGGCCGCGGCCTGGATCGAACACGCGCCCACCCGCCCGCCGGCTCCCACCGCCGCCTGGATGAACAGGCACCCACCCGGCCGCCTGGACCCAACGTGCGCCCACCCGCCCGCCGGCTCCCACCGCCGCCTGGATCCAACGCGCGCCCACCCGCCCGCCGGTTCCCACCACCGCCTGGATCCAACGCGCGCCCACCCGCCCGCCGGTTCCCACCACCGCCTGGATGAACAGGCACCCACCCGGCCGCCTGGATCCAACGCGCGCCCACCCGCCCGCCGGCTCCCACCGCCGCCTGGATGAACAGGCACCCACCCGGCCGCCTGGATCCAACGCGCGCCCACCCGCCCGCCGGCTCCCACCGCCGCCTGGATCCAACGCGCGCCCACCCGCCCGCCGGTTCCCACCACCGCCTGGATCCAACGCGCGCCCACCCGCCCGCCGGCTCCCACCGCCGCCACCGCCTGGATGAACGGGAGCCCGCCGGCTCCCGCCGCCGCCTGGATGACCGCACGCCTGGGGGATTCGGAAAGTGACAGGAAAGTGACAGGTATTTATACATATATATATATATATAAACAACTTACGCTGCAATGTTAATATGGAGGTCGTCCATGGTTTTTTACACTTTACTCCCTTTGGTTTTACCCCCATTTTTTACACTTTATTCCCGTTTTAATTTTCGCCCTGCGCCTTGCTTCGGGAGGGGGGGGAACCATCCACTTCCTGGTGCCTGTCATTTCAAATGACATTTGAAATGACAGGCACCAGCGCACCCAGGATACTGTATAGGCACTGTATTAGCGCCTATACAGTAAAATGGGTTGCGCGGGCCTAACGCTTGCCTAAGGCTTCGCAGCCGCGGCATGCATTTGCATGCAATTTGAAGTGAGTATCGAGCGGTAGGTGAAGAGAACTGTGCGTGCGGGGAACGAGGGTGCGCCCGGCACTGCCGCACTGTTTCTACCGCGGCCTTAGAGTATCGATCTGTCAGTTAGTTGATCTAATTCCACCCCTGTTTCATTCTTCGACACTGATAACCCAGCATGTTTATCAACACACTGGAGCAAGGTCAAACCACTTAATTAACAGTGATGAGAACTCCCCAGCTTCTACTCCTTGGTCCAGCCAGGACAGGGAGTGCTGGCAGGGGAGTGACATCTGGCCAGATTCATGGTGACCGATTACGGGGATCCAGATAGAGCCCACTGCTTCTGGCCACTGTGAGAGCAGGGGCTAAGAAGGAGTGGGAGGAAACGCTGGGTATTTAGGAAAGAAGGCTTCTTATTGCCGTAGCTCCTGTAAAGGGCAGGTTCCGAATGAACAGGAAGAAAACATTAACCCACAAAAAAAAAAAACCAACATTCAAGACTTTTACTCTCTTCTGGTGTCAACTGTTGGAATTGCATGTGTGGCAGGTGAGGAAAACAAACAGCTACTCGTGTCTCAGCGCTGTACTGATCTCTGAACCACTGGTGCAGGTTTAATGGGCACCATAAGGCGCCTTCATGTCTATGCTTAGTTGGATTGATCGACATAATTTAATTTTATGGCTAAAAATGCTTGAGAGACTGCCCAGAAGACTTACAACTCTGTAGAAGTTTTTTTTTTTTTTCGTTTTATGAAGTGTGATGTGCTAGGTTCTCTTCCATCACTCACTACAGAGACGGGAAAGCTGCTTCGTGCCTTTCTATGCCATTCGTAGACTTCTGGTCTTTGCTATCAGGAAACTGAGCATGTTCTTCGGCATGCATCGTGCTGAGGGACAATGTGGGTTTTGTTTTTTGGGGGTTTTTTTCACTTTCAGTGTTTGGCACCTGCCACGGTGCAAAAACTGTAGAAAGCCCATCCTAAGGCAGCAGTGGCATCATTATTTTCAAAGCAATTTCAATATTTAAAAGAATCCCCTTCTTAGCCCACTTTCCGAAAGGGATGGCGGCTTGTGTTTGAGCCTGTGTGTGTCTGTTCCCCAAATGACTAGATTGTTTGGCGACCTATAGTATCTACACCTAATGTTCAGGACAAACTCAGGGAGATACAGGAGCATTTTGACAGGTGCATTTTTTTTTTTTGGGGGGGGGGGGGAGGAGTTGGCATACAGCCTAAAAGTGCAGACACATCCCAGAAAGTCGGCTCTGTTGCTTCTGTGTGGGACTTGTTTCCTACCAATTTATATTTCACTTCCAAGGTGAGCTTGCAGCCCCGCCTAGCAGTAAAGTCTGCATGCACATTCTGCACGTGGACGTCAAACGGTATCCTCAAATTTTCAAGCGGTAACCACTGCCGTGCCAGAGGTGCAAAACTATGTGTAATATACGCTTCCAGCGCAGCCTGTGACAGAAGCTGGAGCGCGCCAGGACTGGGTATTGGTAAGTGCATGACACGCTCCCAGCGGAGAATTTTAGGGCTCAGCAGGATGGGGGGGGGGGTGGGCCTGGGGGGTGGTGGAGGTGGAGGCAGATGCGTCGCTGCAATTTAAGACTGTGGGGGAGTGGGAGGGTCTGGCCACAGCCACATATTCAATATTGATTGAACTGGGGATGGGGGTGGGGAGAGGGGGCGTCTGCGGATACCGAAGCAATTTTACATTTAGGAGGGGTTGTGGAGAGGGGGTGCACGGTCCGACACACTTGGGGGGGAGGGGAGCAGAGGAAATCGGGCCACAGGCCCCTTTACTTCTCTTTTCTTTTTATTTCCCAGTGATACTTAACCGGATATTTTCTTGAAGTTATCCAGCCACACAAGGACAAATAACTTAAAAACCTAACCGGCTATATTCAAACATAACTGCTTAGGTTTTTAAGTTATCCGGCTATATGTGAAGGTATATGCCGTTTTGAAAATACTTGTGTGCGTACTAGAAATCACCAGTTCACTGATACCTCCAGCAGGTCACCCAGTCCTTTTCTACTACATCTAGACCTTCTAGCACGTCACACTGAACCCCCACCAGTTGACCCAGACTTCCAACCCAAAAATTGCAGGCAAGTCCGATTTCATTTGCACTAGTCAATTAGGAGGTGTAAAAGTGTACGAATAAGTTCGGTAACGTATGTGTGCATATCTCTTACAACACAACAACTACCGCGCCCACTCCTGAACTCTGCCCCAGAACGCCCCTGGAAGGTCCATTTTTCTCCCCTGGTAAAATGTACGCACAAAACTGAAAATATGTGCGTATGTTTATAAAATAGCATATACGTGCCACTCATCTGCGTGTTTGCTATTTTTACACGTGGAAGCCCTTTGAAAATTCACCATATGCTTTTGAAAATCGAAAAGTATGATTGCAAGCTGCACCTCTGCTCCCCAGAATGCCTTTTCACGGTGCAGGCAAAAGTACTCGTGAAAACAATCTATTCACGTATTTAGGCGCCCTCGGCCCCAGTCAATTGTACAGTAGCCGTTTATGCGCATAAAGCCGGGTTTAAACCCTGCCAATGGCTTTGACAATCACCCCTATAAACGTTCAGCCATCGCCTCTTACTTAGCTACTGACAGCCATCACGAATCTGAGTAAACTGAAATGCTGTGGTCCTCAATACCCAGAACCTCACGCAGCCCCTCCACTTACCAAACGTGAATACAATGGGGTGAATATTCAGCAACATTTAGCCACATAACTCACAAGTTCTCAATTTTTCTCCCACTTATCTGCCTAACTTATGATCTGTCTAAACTTTAGCTTACGAAGGGGCATTCCAGGGGCAGAGTTAAGCTAGCTGGCTACGTTATTCGGCTACCTCTGGTCATGCCGTGGAGTAGTCCTAAAGGTATATATTTGGCTATTTTTAAGGTAAGCCGGATTTGGCCTACAGTCACTAAGCCGCAATGTTTTTTCGCGGAAGGAGTCTCACTGCTGTGGGGCGCGTTGCCACAATAGGGGAGACCCTCCCCTGAAAAAAATATTGTGGCTCTCAGGCGCATTCTTTTGTCGCGCAGCCAAACACCACGGGACAAAAGAGCGTGGCGAGCGGCCCTTTAGGCGCGATGGCGGCCCCAAAATCAAGGGACAGCCATTGCCTTAAAGGGCCGGCCGCTTAAGAAGTTGCCCACTGAAAAAAAAAAGTGGAACAGCGGTCAGGGCTGTGGCCCCCAACCCAGACTCCTCAAAATAAAAATTGAAATGTCATGTGCAGCAATGGCTTCCCCCACTCCCCACTATGCCTTCAAAATGTAAACGAAAAGTCATTGGGGGTTCAGGGACCCCCCCCCAACCCCCGAACCATTAAAAATAGCTGAACATCCAGTAACCCCTAGCACCCAACCTGGTTGACAGCGTTTTTCAAAAATGAAAAATGGCATCGACCTGACCTTGCCCCTGTCATGTGATGGGGCCCGATCAGGTTGGCGCCATTTTGAAAAAATGGCATTGACTGGGTGGGGTGATAGGTGTCCTGGCCCCATCACCGGATCTTCAGCTATTTTTAAAGGTTCGGGGGTGCAGGAGGGCAGTTGGGGGGTGGGAGGTGCCTAGAGATGCAAAGGCATGGGGGGGGGGGGTCCCTGAACTCCCCCACTGATTTTAGTTCACACTTTTGGGGGGAGGAGGTGCCAGAAGAGACACTCTACCCCCCCCCCCCATTAGGTGGGGGGTACCCCTGAACCCCTAGTTACTTTCCTTTTAAACTTTGGAGGGGTGGGGCTTCATCGCATATGACATTTCAACAATTTTTTTTTTTTTACTTTGAGGAGTCGTGGCCACCTTCAGTGGTGGCCCAGGTTGAGCCAGAGATCAGCCCTGACTTCCACTCAACTTTCCTTTCAGCCGTGGCTTTCTTTCTGCTCTGTGCCTTTTAAATGTAACGCAGGAGCCTCGGGGCTCCTGCGTTACATTTAACATTTTCCCAGTAGGTGTAATTTTATCATGGCTGGCCACTTTCTCTGTTCGCTGCAATAAAATATTAACATCAACTTGCCTATTAATGAGCTTCTTTGCATGCATTTACATTATTCATGCATGCAAATCAGGTCATTGTAATAGGGGAGGCAACCTGGACTGTCCACACATAATATCGTGTATATCATTCAATATAGTCGTGATAGTGCTCTATCGTGCGATATACAGCGATATATGCGTTTACCATGCATTAGAGCACTACAGCAGCTTGATGCTGCACCACTGAAAATCCCTCCAAAGTTAGGTCTGTATGTGTTGTTACACAACTGGGCTCTCTATTACACGCCACATGTTTCACTGAATGGGCAATAGTCCATGTTGGGGCTGTTTCTAAAATCAGGGAAAAGCAGGTTGGATATGCATCCCACCGCAGGATCCAATGTCTGTGTAACTTTAAGAACAGGTTACACAATAGTGGAGATTACCACCGCTTCCCGACTGCAGTGCTGAAAGCTCCTTACAATTAGAAAGTAGTCCTTTATTTTCTGGAAACTCATTCCTTGCTGTAGGGATCTAATTACAATAAACCTGACACTTTCAGCACCATAAGAAATGAGATATGACAACAATTATATTTGCCTTGGAGGATGAGAACACTTTCTGACACCGGCGCTCGTACTGTAATTACCTTCACGGCAATTGTAATCGCAGATGACGATTTGCATATGTGAAGCTTGACAGCAAGAGCTGGCTGATTTTTTTTTTTTTACGAAGCCAATTTTCCGACCACGGGCGTGCAAGCCAACCATTAAAGGGAAACTCCCTTCCCTGGTGGGGACCGCGGGTACATAGGTATCTGCAGAGTTTGCAGGTGCAAACTCCCACTCTAGGAAGAATGCACAAGGAGTTAAAAATAAACTCCTCATGTTCACTTTGTTGGAACATCCCATCCTGGTCCCTAGCCCCACCCGTTTTCCCCACACACGGGCGGGGGGAGGGCACAATTTTCAGAGGTAAACACACCTCCCCCTCTGTTTTCTCCTGTATAGCTGTGTTTAAAAAAGGATTGGATAAGTTCTTGGAGGAGAAGCCCTTACCTGCTATTAATTAAGTTGACTTAGAAAATAGTCACTGCTATTACTAGCAACAGTAACATGGGATAGACTTAGTTTTTGGGTACTTGCCAGGTTCTTATGGCCTGGATTGGCCACTGTTGGAAACAGGATGCTGGGCTCGATGGACCCTTGGTCTGATCCAGTATGGCAACTTCTAATGTGCTTATGTTCTATGTCATCTAGCATCTTCAACCAAAGAACAAGCACCAGAAATATTACATTTAAATTACTCCTTGGCTAAGACAATTAGAGGGCCATAGTTAAGAGGAAAACTGAAGCCCTGGAACAGAATGGCAGGTACCGGTTTCCATGCTATGTATTCATGCAGGCTGCAGTTTGGGTTTCAAAGATGCCTACAGCTTCCATTTAAAATGTTTTAACAAGTTAGTGTACTGTTTTTATATATTATCACTTCATCTTATTTATGTTTGCTGTAGTTTTTAAGTTACATTTACATAAACTGTGAATGTTGTTATTGTAATCCGCTCCGACCAAGCTACGTTGGGAGGTGGCGAAATACAAAAAGACAAATATATAAATAAATGAATACATTATTTTTACTAAGACGTTTCTAAGCAAACAGTCAACCATAAACATATAGTAAGATATAAACAACGAAATATTCTGATTGTTCATGCAACAGCTGACAAACTAAACAAGCGAGACAATGAAACCTAAGCAATCATCGCCATCACCAAAGAAGAAAGAATAATTCTGGAAAAAGCAGCTATGAGAGGTGCTTGTGACACACGTTGGTAAATAGAGATTACCGTGTGAGGTGGAAGCAATAATATCAGGTCCTGCATGCATGCAACGAAACCCCAACAGGGGGGCAGGGACATTCACTCTATGCTCTGCCCATTTTGTTGCGTAGGAGGTAGACCCGTGGGCCGAGGTGGGGTTGTCGCTACCCGTAGGAGGGATCCTATGGGTCCCCATCGTCGGCAGGCGGAGTGGGCTGACTGATGGAGGCCGGCTGGAGCTTAGCCAATGCCAGCCCTTGTTCCCCGCAGGTTGAGCCTTTGGGTACCGGGGCTGGCTGGAGTTAGGTGGGCCTCCGTATGCAGTTGTCGAGGAGAAGATGGAGAGGTCAGCACAGAGGCAGCAACAGCGGACATAGACAGTGGGAGCATCATAGAACAGGCTGAAGTCAGGGTAGGAATGGTGGCAAGGCAAGGCTGAGGTCTGGACTAGGAGATGATCAGTAGCGTGGTCAGGCAAAGCAGAGGTCTGGACGAGGAGATGATCAGTAGCGTGGTCAGGTGAAGCAGAGGTCTGGACGAGGAGATGATCAGTAGCGTGGTCAGGTGAAGCAGAGGTCTGGACTAGGAGATGATCAGTAGCATGGTCAGGCGAAGCAGAGGTCGGGTCCAGGAGAAGATCAATAGCGTAGTCGGGCAAAGCAGTGGTCGAGTCCAGGAGAAGATCAATCCGTAAGGGAAGCTGGGAAGCAGGAATGCAGGAATGAAGAAGACAAACCAGGAACAGGAACTCAAAGGGAACAGGAACCAGGAACACGGAGGAATCACCAGGAGGCAACGAAGTACACGACCAGCGTGGAGACCTGTTGCAAAGGCGACTAACAGGAGCTGAGCCCAGCCTTATATACCGGAGCTTCAGCGACATCATCATCCGGGGCCGCAGCCAAGTTCCCGCTGCGGGCCCTTCAAAAGAAGAGGAGATGCGCGTGCGCCTAGGGAGGGGCATGGCGCTGGATGGCGGTGTCTCTCCATGACCACACAGAGAGGCCCACAGCGGAGCACAGGAGTCTGCTGTAGAACCAAGAACGCTGTGGACGGCCCGGGGATGGAGCCGGCGGCCTACAGCTGCAAGGGAAGTGGAGCCAGACGCTGGATTAGACAACAGAGGATAAGAGAGCCTGGCTGCGGGCCTGCCGTAACCGGCACACGCAACACGCGTGGCCCGACGAAGACCGCACCTCCCAAACGGTGCTGGCCAATTGGAGGCCAGGCGCACCGCTGACCTCATCAGGCTGTGATTAGGCAGGCAAGACCTTTTAAATTTACCTGCTCTCCTCGGCGCCACACACCGAGCGCAGCGCCCCGAAGGGGTGCGACCTAAGGGGCATGCCCCTTAGTTTGCCCCTTTGTTTTGCTCCAGTAAATTTCTGTTACCTATTTGCTCAGGTAATGTCTGTTACTTTCATCCCCTTTCGAAGCATTAAAAGACAACTAGAGTATTTCTAGAACCTCTCAGCTCCCCTTTCCCTCTATCTTTTCTTTATCCTATCACTACTTCTCTCTATTCCCCCACCCTCACCCCCTCTCACTTACTCCCCGCACCACAAATTCCAGTGCAGCACTCTTCCCCCCTTCCAACCAATCTTCCCTCTCTTGCCTCCCTCAAAGATCTGACTCCCCTTCACCCACCCTTGCACACGCAATAATACACCCCCTGCCAACCCCCTCTCTCCCCCCTCCACTCGAAAGTAGCCTCTCCATCCATTCAATGCTGCCCAGCACATCACTACACTCATCAAACACACACAGTCTCCTTAACTCCTCTACTCCCTATCTTAACATGCATCACTACCACATAACCACTCTCAAACACAATAAACACAGACCCCCCATCCCCTTCCATCCACGGCAACACTCACACCTCAAACCAATCCTACCTACTATGATCTCCCCCCCACTCTCCCAAATATTCGGTCTCGCTGCCCTCACTCTTATCCTTCTCAATGTACAATCATTAAGCAAAAAAAACCCCATCCTCAATGACCTACTCATTGACGAGAACCCGGACATCTGTGCAATAATAGAAACATGGCTTAAGGAAACGGACACAGTTCTCCTAAATCAACTCCCCACCAAATCATACAACATTTTCTCGATCCCTAGGCCCAAAAAGAAAGAAGGAGGAATCCTTCTATCCATTAAAAAAGAATTTAACATGATACATCAATCCATCACCCCTCCGCCTAAACTTGAAATAGGCCTTTTTAAATCCCTTTCTCTGCAAAATTGTTTAATTTACGCCCCCCCCAGGAACCCTTGACAGCAACCCTTCGTCTTTCATTGAATACATTGCCAAAAACATCTCCATTGACACGCCAGCAATCATCCTAGGTGACCTCAACCTGCATGTCGACAGCTCTCCTCGAACTCCCTCATGCAACGTCATCCTCAATTCCTTAGAAGCTCTAGGTTTCAAACAATCCATCAACTTCCCAACCCACAAAGCAGGTCATACCCTTGATCTTCTTTTCACCAATTCCCAGATTCAGGTTGACCCTCCATCTGGCACTCCCATCCCCTGGTCTGACCATCACCTCATCAGAACCAGCTGCTCTATAAAGAAACCCCCCAACCTTCACAATACAAACAACACTATTCACTACAGGAAAAACTGTAGTAGAGATGATCTCATCACAGCACTTTCTAACAAATTAAATGACCTAGATCTTTCAAACGCTGACAGTGCCTTAGCTTCATGGCATAACATAACTAACACTATTTCCAACAATATATGCCCTTTACAATCTAGGCAACTACACCAGCACCATAACAAAATAAAGAACCCTTGGTATACTCAAGAACTAAAAAACCTGAAACAACACCTTAGGAAAACCGAAAAGGCCTGGCGCAATGATCCTGGCACAATTCAAATCCTCTCCACATCATTACAGCGAAAGGCTAAATAATGTGAAAAGAGATTACTACTCTTCTAGAATACACCAATTCCAATACAACCCGCGAGCCCTCTATGAGTATGTTGCCTCGCTCACTAAGTCAGCACCCCCTGATATTCCCAAAGAAGTAGCTAAATCCAAATGCGAATAACTCGCTACATTCTTTCAAGATAAAATCAACAAGCTGCTGACCTGATTCCCCACCCCCTCTCCTCCTACGCAAGCCTACGAAAAAGCTTACCAAGCCCCCCCAGAAACCTTGCCAAGGGCCTCACCTCATTAGACTGCACCACTGTCCTCGAAATAGAATCATTTATCAAGAAAGCCAGACCATCCACCCACCCCTCAGACATGATCCATACAAAACACCTCCTATCTATCCCTAACTTAATTGCACAACCCATAGCCAACATTATAAATTCCTCCATTAACTCAGGCCATGTACCTGACCCTCTCAAACAAGCTATTGTCAAGCCAATATTGAAGAAACCGAAACTTGACCCCACTGACCTGTCCAACTACCGCCCCATCTCAAACTTTCCATTTATCTCAAAACTTCTTGAAAAAACAATCAACAAACAGCTCATGGAATACCTTGAGGACAATCAACTCCTCGCCCCCTCTCAGTACAGTTTCCGGAAATTCCATGGCACTGAGACCCTCCTCCTCTCCCTGTCCGACCAACTTATCAAAAGCCTTGACAAAGGGCAATCCTATATTCTAGCCTTTCTAGACATCTCTTCAGCATTTGACACCATCAGCCATAATATCCTTCTACAACGTCTAACCGAAATTGGAATCACTGGTGTCGCCTTCAACTGGTTTAAGTCCTATCTCAGCAATCGAAACTTCAAAATCAAACTTGGAAACCATGAGTCCAAAGCTATTCTTCTTGATCAGGGAGTCCCACAAGGCTCCTCCCTGTCCTCCACCCTCTTCAACATCTACATCTCACCCCTCTGTCATCTTCTATCCAGCCTCAAGCTTCCCCACTACATCTATGCTGACGACGTGCAGATACTCATTCTCGTATCAGGCACACTCCCGAATGCCATGAACATCTGGAATTCCACACTTCTCTCAATTAACAAACTCCTAACTACTATCCACCTTGCCCTGAACACTGCAAAAACCGAACTCATGCTTATCTCACCTCAAAGTCATCCCAACACTATCCCCCTGCCTCTCCCTCAATCCCCACTAATCCCATTCTCCCAACAGGTACGAGACCTAGGGGTCATCCTGGATAATCACATCAACCTTAAGAAATTCATAAGCAACACACTAAAAGACTGTTTCTTTAAATTACACACACTAAAAAAACTTAGACCCTTACTTCACCCCCCAGATTTCCGTACAGTACTCCAAACGACTATATTCTCCAAACTCGATTACTGTAACTCTCTCCTCCTAGGTTTACCTAAAAGCTCTATCCACCCTTTACAAATACTACAAAACACAGCTGCCCGGATCCTCACCAACACACACAGAAACGAACACATAACACCCGTACTAAAGGAACTACATTGGCTCCCAATTGCATCCCGCATTCAATACAAGACCCTCTCTCTCATACACAAAGCACTGTACAATCCAGAGATGAAATGGCTCAACGACTCTCTTAGCTTCCACCAGGCTACTAAACCCACCAGACACCAATACCTCACCACCATTCAGACCCCCTCCCCCAAAATCACCAACCTGGCCTCCACTAGAGCACGTGCGCTCTCGGTCGCCGGTCCTACCCTTTGGAATACAATGCCAGTAGAGCTGCGCCAAGAGGACTGCAATAAAACATTCAAACAAAAACTTACGACGTGGCTGTTCACAAAAGCCTACACCTAGCACCAATCAGCCTACACTCCTGCCCATTTCACACCTATCTTCCCCCACAAGCTCTCTACCTGATTATCTCAGTCCTTCCCCAGCTTACACAGCCGAATCCTTCATATCCTTTCCTATTTTGTTATGGATATACTTTCTGCAATGTATACAACACTTAGCTTAAGCATTCCATTCTGTCCCTTCTGCAATCTGTTTAGAATCGGTATTATTTATAATTCTACAGTTCAACGTATGTAGCCCCTGTATATAGTTCACCCCTCTCTCCCAGTTGCAGTTTATGATGTCTACTTACCCTTGCCTGTTCTATGTCAAACGCATTACATGCGTAAGTTACTGTTATACTGTAAACCGATGTGATATCATTGATGAATGTCGGTATATAAAAACAAATAAATAAATAAATAGCACATTTAACAGGCTTCATCTATTTCATTGCCTGGATGACTGAGATGCTTAGACTGGAGAAGGCTTACATCCCATCGCTGGCAAAGCCGGATAAGCTTTATTGAGAAATCAAAGTTTTGCAAGTGGTTGTCTAATTTAACGTTTATGAACCACTGGGACTTCCATTATTAATATTATTTTTTCCAGATTAACTGGTGGATACCTATTTAAATCTAATCTCAATGAGCAATATGTACTGGACTTGGTCTCCGAACATATGCAGTGTTCACAGCATGCATTTCCACCAGGCATCACAGAAAACTACAAGGCACGGGTGGCCCTGGAAAAATGTGAGGATTAAGTCCATCGCCCTTGAAAATAAAATAAAGCACAAAAAATGTAATGAATTGTCACAAATGAATTGTTTGTGCAAAGGGTGTTTTTTCACCACATGCAAAAGCATGCAAAGCTGAAAAAAATATACTTGCTCTTGAGGTGCTGAGCAAAATGCCAAGATCCGGAAATGGTACCAAGTGAAACTAAAAGATACAGACAGAGACCAGCTTCTCTCTGGCATGGAATGCCTTTACTCTTCAACCGCTAACATCGCTGATTTTAGTGACAACAGGAAAGCTAGAGAGGCTATTGCAAAGCAAGAAAATAATGACAAGGTGCTGAAGATGTAAAACCACAAAACCCACGGCAGCAGCACTGCAGACTAGCTGCTGGTCTGCTCTGAGCTGTACAGAGGCCAGCAGAAGTGGCACTAACTATTTTTGTCACAACAACAGCTACAGCAGCCATGACAGTAAATTACTTAGCCTCATTAGTACAATTAGTGCAGATTTTCTGACATATTTGAATATGTTGCTGGAAGTGGCTAATTTGTCAGACTCGGATAGCTAGCAGTTGATATGGAGGAAGTGGTGGTGGTGGTGCCTTACTAGAATAAGCAGAGATTTAGACTAATGCAAGCTCCTTTTTTCCAGCAGCAGAAAAAGAGGGCACGCAGGCACTCACTCACTCACGGAGCACTCAAGCACAGCCCAGCAGGGCCCTTAGTAAATAGGAGAGGCATGACAAGAGTTGGTGACCAACATAAAAAAACAAGCTGAAAGGATATACTCCTTCTGGGCGTACCTATGCAGGAGCGGCCTTCTGGTACACATACCATGCCCCAGTCAATTGCACACTACGTGGCTCTCCTCCCCCTCCGGCATCCAATCTCTCTTCCGGCCCGTCTGCATCCCCTCTCCAGCCACCACCTGCTCGCACGCCTGATTGGCTCTTACGTTCTGCCACATGTCCAGTGGGGGGCTACATCCAACCTCAAAACACAGGAAATTCAACCTGGCATAGGAGAGAGCCCGCACAGCCCAAAGGATGACACAATATCTCCTACCATTAAGCCTTTGGAACAGGGGGTGATATACAGACAGACATGGCCTAACCGTTAAACTTTCCTTTGTACTGGATTGCCTAAGAAATAGAATTGAAGTTGTTAATGGCAGCATTTCTTCCCTGGTTATTTACATCTTTCTTCTACCACAACCAATCAAATCCCAGAATCCTGTTCCAGTAGTTCACGGTCTCCAGGTAAAGAAAACTGTATAAAAACACACCAAATGCCTCTAAATCTGAAGCCACCCTAAAAATACTATATAAACACAAAACCAATGAAAAGGGTGCAGGTTTGACAGGTATCTGACTGGAAATTCATATGCCAGCTTTTAGGCTATGTCTTAACTCGAGCTATATACCGTTTTTAATTTTTTGTTAAGTTTTTTTGATGCAATTTAGAAAAAAAAAGAAAGAAAAACAGTCAGAGAAATGCCAGCAGGTTCTTGAGCCTTCATCCAAAATGTAATGCAATTAAAATCCGAACTAAATGCAAGCAATTCTTAAAACCCTCTCCAAGATCTATATTACTGGCGGCTAGGGAGCATTTAACAGAGATTTGGGCTTGAAGACAGCCCAGAACAGCTTGAAGTAGTATACAAATTCCCTGCGGAGAGTGACTTCCTGCACCCGACGCCGGCAGCGTTTCGACAATCAGGTCTGCTTCGGGGGCTAGAGAAAGTGTATTGAAGAGAACTCAGCACTTTCGACCCACTGCCATCGCTGCAGCTTAAGTCGCTCTCGGCAGGCAATTTGTGTATTACTTCAAGCTCTTTTGGGCTGTCTTTAAGCCCAAATCTTGGATAAATGCTCCCTAGCCGCCAGTAATATAGATCTTGGAGAGGGTTTTAAGAATTGCTTGCATTTAGTTCGGACTTTAATTGCATTACATTTTGGACGAAGGCTCAAGAACCTGCTGGCGTTTTTCTGAGACTGTTTTTTTAAATGGCATAAAAAAAAAAAAAGTAAAACGGTTTATAGCTCAAGTTAAGACATAGCCTAATAGGTGGCATATGTCTTTTCAGTCACATACCGGACAAACTATAAGGCAAGAAAGACATCTGCACCCTTTTTGTTGGTTTTCTGCTTACAAAGGAAACTGTATGCCAACAGCAAGCTAAAAAAACAGTGAAACCACAATAATCTGCTCTGATGAGAAATAATAGTACATTGGCAAGAGTCTGAACAAGAATGATAAATGTCATCATCTCAGGATGATTACATGCAAGGTCCCTGGACTGGCTGCGCCTGTGGCAGAGATAGAAAATGCGTGTAACCACTAACCAGTTTTAGAGACTCAGCGGTGGACTGGATTTATAATGCTTGCTATGCGATTTATTGAAAATAAAGCTGGAAACTAATTTCAGAAATAGTTTGCGTGTGCCTGAGTTTTTCATTTTTCCTGGGTTTCTTCATTCAACTTCTCTTACTTTCTCCATCTGCTTTTACTTATCACTCTTTGAGCCACTTCTTTATAGTCACCCTCTCGCTTCAGCCCGTCTTCACCGTTAGCTCTCTCTCCTCACTCCACACCCCTGCTCTCTTCTCATTCCTTCTGTGGTCTCCCTCCCATTGCTTCATCTCCTTCCGTGCCCCTCCCTCTTTCCCCATCCCACAATATCTTCTCTCCCTCCCACTCATGTCTCCCCTCAAACCCTCCTCCCCACAATGTCGCCGCCTCTCATCCCCTCCCACCATTATCCGCCAAACTATCCACCTACTATGGTCTTTTCTCTCCTCCCCCTCAACCAGGCATCTCCTCTCCTTTTCCCGTTATGCAGCTCGAATCTTCCCCCTCCCCTGCTGCCACCGATCCCTCCCTTCTTGCTGCTTTTGCAGTCACCGCTTCCAGGCTGTGGGGCTCTGTTTTCGGCTGAAGGGGTTTTTCCATGTTGTGTCTATGGGAAAAATGCTTAGTACAGTTCGAAGACACCGCTTAGCACAGGAAGAAGGTGTCCTTGAACCTACCTGTAGGAGTCTCTGCAGCTCATTGTGTCGTGTCCTGAGTCTTCCTGGTCCTCTTCAGAGACCTTGAAACAAACCTTCTTACTGCCACCATGCTCGGCCTTATCGATATCACCCTCTTCTGGCTCCTCTGTGGCAGGAGGCTCACATCTGTCCGATTCGGTTGGCTCTGTTATGGTGGATAAAAGCCTGCAAAAGCCAGAGTCAGAACACTTTGGTACTTTATATTCCAGAGATATGAAGACAATTCGGTCTCACTACTGCATGCTTAAATACACTGCATGGAGCACCAACAAAGCGCGCGCGAGAACACCAGCAAAAACTTGATTTAATTCGTTATCCATGAGGAAGACATCAGGCAAACTCCCATGTTAAAAAAAAAAATGGCACAGGGTAAGATGGGATTACCCAGTAAGCCTCAGTCTATAGGGCTCTGCTCTTCAGCCTGTCTGACTGCATCGGCCGTGTTTTGCTTCCCAAAATGCCTAATTATCAACAAGAAGACTAAAACTGCATAGAAGCATTAACAACTTCTTATACAAGTACTCCTTGGACTGAAATGTCCTAGACTGAGAAAATACAGTCAACAGTATCGGCAGGTTTCCTCCACCCGCAAGCAAAATCTGCCGAGCTGTTCCTGGGTTACCTGTAATGGGTTCACTGGCCCAGAGAACTGCGTGCCAGCACTGCACCTACTGAAGCACAGCAGACTCTCTGTGTTCAACAAAGTACCTTCCCAGCTGGGGGAGACACAGTCCTTTTCTATTTCTACAAAAGATACCTTCAAGCTGTCCTCACCATACACTAAGCTAGCTCAGCTTCCTGGCACTGGTGGGCATCATGTTTCAAATTCTAACACAAAAGGAGGAGACAGACATGCGCGAGGCAGGCAAGAGAATGGATGTCATTCTGAAGATGAGCAGCTTGCGGCGAAGAGGAGTCTAATATTATCACATCTTTGCTACTTTGGCTGAGCTGTACCGTCTTTAGCTAACAAAGACATCTCAAAGAATGTACTAAAATGCGCACCGCACACATTTACAGAGGTGCTCGCTGTTTCTGACTTGAAGACGACTCCTGAAGAACAGTATCCATGGTCTAGGGTGGGTGGACAACTCTCCTGCATTTGGTTAAAAAGGACCTTTTTTTTTTTTTTTACTCTGTCCTGCAAGTACATTCATCCAATGCAAAACATTTCAACAAATTCCTTGACATCCTTCTTTCTGACCAGACATAGTGCAAATATCGGCCACACTAGAACCTCTCTCTCTCACTGGCTTTTGCATCCTTTCCCTCCCAGCTGGGAGAGTTTTCTCTTTAGTCCCCAAAATATCCTGATCTTCCTCTGCCCGAGTCTTCATCGCCCTCCTAAACCCTCTTTATCTTCCATGTTTATTAAGTGTTAAGCTTGGGAGCATAACACAGTAACATGGAGGTCCATATCTAGCCAGCTAGTAAGTTCCAGGGGCATAACTGGGAGGAGTTGAGTTAGCCAGCTAAGTTAAGTGGCTAACTCTGATATTCGAAGTTAGACCAGATGACTTAGCCAGCTAACTGCCTGATTCACTAAGCCTTTTCTCCCATTCTGGGTCTATGGGAAAATACCTTGATGAATCAGGCACTGAGTCTGGTCGGGCCAAAGAGCTGTCCTAGAGTCAGCTAGCTAACTTTAAGCTTTCCAGCTATATTTAATAGTTCGACTGCACTACTGAATATACTGCCATACGGGCCAATTCAGTAAAATGTGCGGGAGAGCCGGCACTCCAAGGCGTGCGCCCGCTCTCCCGACACGCGCCCAGGCCACTCTCCTGGGCACGTGATTCTCTATGCAAATGAGGGCCTGCAGTAAAAAGGAGTCGCTAGGGTCACTAGCGCGTCCCTAGCGCCTCCTTATTGGCAGAAGCGGCAGCTGTCAGCGGGTTTGACAGCCGACGCTTAATTTTACCAGCGTCGGTTGTCGAACCCGCTGACAGCCACGGGTTCGGAAAATGGACGCCGGCAAAATTGAGTGTCCGTTTTCCAACCTGCAGGCCACGGGAAGATTTTTTTTTTATTTTAATTTTTGGGGACTCTGACTTAATATCGCTACAGAAAATTTTTTTCTGCTTTTCTGTACACTTTCCCGGTGCCGGCTGAAATTAACGCCTGCCTTTGGGCAGGCGTTAATTTCTGAGAGTAAAATGTGCGGCCTGGCTGCACATTTTACTTTCTGTATCGCGTGGGACTAACTAATAGGCTCATCACCATGCATTTGCATGTTGAGGGCGCTATTAGTTTCCGGGGGGTTGGACACGCGTTTTCCACGCGCTATTACCCCTTACTGTATAAGGGGTAATAATAGCGCGTGGAAAACGCGGGTCCAAACAGGGGCTAACGGTGCACTCGGCCTGAGCGCACCGTACTGAATCGGCCTGATAGTTAGTACCTGGTTCAATAAGGGGTTTTCTCATAGACACAAAACGGGTGAAAAGCCTTAATGAATCTGGCCCTTAGCCGGATAAGTTTATTTGGCTATCTTCACTATCTGGACTGTGTCTGAATATGGATGTCAAAAAGACAGTACCCAAAGAGACTATAAAGTAAAAAGGATTGCCATGCCAATGCACCACTCAGAGAAGATACTCTTGTAATGGCCAATGATACAGAATGTCTCGTCAATAATGTTAAATGTGCATGACGTAGATACAGAAAGACGGTTAAAGACTGACTTACTTATTAATCTGAGTAACATACTGCTTCATTTCCTTCACAGCAAATTCCAATTTGTTAAAGAGCTGCAGGTATGAATCCTGGATCTCCATGTCTTCCTGTTTCAGAAGAAAACTCAGGCCTCTGTCGTCCTGGTTGGCTCCCCCATTCTGCTGACCGAAGCTGCTGTCCATCATGCTTCCATCTACGTCCTCACCACCATTTTCCTGGCTAAGACACTTCCATGATGGGGCAGCCATGGAAGTAGTGCAGTGTTGGGTATACGACATTGGACTTAAGTTACCTACTGAATATACAGTGCAGAAAGGTACCATTTTAAAAAGTACTTTTTAGTGAGAAAAATTCTAAAGCTGATTTTAAACATTACTACATTAGCAAAATAGCAAGCAGAAAGATGCAGAGATGACTATCATTCATTTATTTAACAGATAACTTAAGCACCAACTTGAGCAAAGCACCATGTTCAAGGACAGACCTCTAGAAGTCATATTTGTCCTGAAGAAAAATGAATTCTTTGCAGATGGTGACACCTTTGTTGAAACCCAACAGGACAGAGCCCGAGCACCTGAAGAAGGGTCATGCATGGACCCAAAATTTCATTAACACGATAATCTTGCAGAATTCTTATGTTGATACAATAAATGGTATCAGAGTCTGCAAGACATAATAGGACCTGAAGAATTCATCCTTCCCCCTTCAGTTCTGATTAATCTACTCTTGCTGCTTTCATCCAGTGCCTTTCCTTCACAGTGACTATTAACTGTACCACGCTGTAATGAGACTTGCATCCACTAAGGCCAAGATTAAAAGCTCCAGACTTAGTCCAGGTGGATTGTTTTTGTGGTGGAAAATAAACTGCATTTCCTAAGTAATAAGTTCTCTCGGGCACACACAGAGACAACGAAGGGCTTCTCCAATCAAGCAGTATTTAAACAGGAAATACACACCGTACACAGAAGTACAACCTGACGTGTCCAGGCATTTTTCCCCACAGGAGCTCACAACAAGTTTTGAAAGCCTAGGAGTGAGAGGTGGTGGTGCTGGGGGAGGGGAAAGCTTCCTTTTCAAAGAATAACAGCAGCTGGAGTCCAGGCCGCAATTGCTTTCTGAACAATTTAATAGGGCACCGTTCAAAGTCCTCACCTTGATCCGGATCCAAACCAAAGAAAGAATTCTTCCGTCCGAACCGAATGCTGAATGACCTGCTGGTTGAGGTAGTGGTTTTGGGGTATGAAACCTCCATGAGGTTGATGTGACAGTTGGTGGGACAAAAGTCCATGCTGCTGAGGGGGTGGGCCTCCGTTGTAGCCTGCTTGAATGGAGGGCTCACTTTTGTCTTCAGTTCTTCTGCAAACTAGAATGGAAAGCCAGCATGAATTCTCACGTAAAATCAGCTCCCTAACCCGGCTAAAAGGACCTCAGGGGGGAAAAAAACCCCCAGCTAATCTTTCTTTCCAAAAGAAGGGAAACTTTGAACTAGTATGGCCACTAAGGAGTCCACAGTCAGATGGTTTGTCCGACTAAGTTCAAGACATGGCCAACAAAATGCATAATTTAAATCTCCTGCTGCACTGAAAAGGAGAAAAAGTTAGTTGGATAATCTGAAGGCATTCCCGGGGCGTTCTGAGGCAGATACGTTATTTGGTTAACTCTGATAGCCAGATAACTTATCTGGTTAAGTTTGATCATGGTAGAGAGCAGTCCTACAGTAGGCTGGATAAGTCTATCAGGCTAACTAGGACTTTTTCTTGGTATATTCAATGGGATAGATATTGAGAGGCCAGCCGGCTATGTAACTGAGCCAGAGAACACTTATCCTGCTAAGTTACAAGGATATTTAGCGGCATGGCTATTCCGTTGAATATCTGCATACAAACAGGACATAGCTGGATAAGTGCTATGTGGCTAAGTCTAGACACTATCAATAGCAGGTCTAGTCTTAGCTGCCTAACTTATGTGGCTATTTCCCAGTATCGCTATTTAGACAAAATAAGGTATTTAGCTAAGTAACGCCGTCCCGATCTGTCCACTGTCCGGCCCCCTTTTATCCAGCTAACTAGCTAGATAAGTCCTATTTATCCAGCTACCTGCTGGTTGAATATGAGCCCCAACAGAGTTCCCAATCAGCAGAGCTCCACTGAATACCCCTGACAATTTATCTGCCTATCTTTAACTGGATAAATTGTCCGCTCACCGCATTGCTGAATATTGATCTCTGAAATTTTTATTTTTTACTTAAAGCAGGAGTAGATTATTAAATAGGAAAGCTGGATTTTTTTTTTTTAACACTGAAAACCAGTATGATGAACCGTCCAAAAACTGGCATGGCGCCTTTCTGCATCTCACAGTATTTATAGGGGAACGTTTTCAGCCCCACCTCCGTGTAGCTTGCAGGCCCACAGGTAATTTGTATTTTGTACCTGCTGACCTTTGCAAATGTCGTTCCTTGAAGGAACTGTGTGGCAAAGTGGAGGTGAGGGGTATCCCCAGCAGCATTCTCTTTTTTTGCGGGGGGGCAGCAGGAAAGGAGGGGGGAATCTTCCTGCCATGGGGGCCATTTTTTCAAATAAAAGAGTCAGAAGGGAGGGAAGGGGTCCTGCTACCACGGAACTGCTGTGCTCATTTTTAAGGGTAGGGTGGAGGAAGGGGTTGGATTTCCATGGGGCAAATTTTTAAACTTAAAGAGCTGGGAGAGAGAAAGGGAAGGGATCGGACTGCGTAGGGGCAATTTTAAAAATTTAAAGAGCCAGGAGGGAGGGAAGAAATCAGGCTGTGCCCATCCAATTTTTTTTTTTTTTTTATTAAAGAACCAGAAGTGAAGATGGCTGGATAAATTTGGGCCTGCTATTCCAGCATTTCCATTTTCCCAGCCAAGTTGGGTGGCTAGCATGACAAACAGTGCTCAGTGTCTAACCTTCTCCACCTGCCCTATCTTCACTCCCAGGCCCACCCAGAATTGACAGGCTAAATTGATCTACCTAGTAGAATTTAGATGGCTAAATTTAGACCAGTCAATTTTCAAAGGCTTTACTTAACGAGCTAGGTCCCTTTGAAATTTGACTTTATGTCGTCTACATTCCTTATATAGCAGGTAACCCTACACAACATCAAATCAATATATTGTTCAACACCATCTTCATGAGTTAAAAAGGTACCTCTTGGTAACTGGCAATTCTTTTGCTGATGCTCTCCAGTTTGGTGTCACAGATATTCGTGAACTCATACTGAGGCATGGTCACTACGGCACTGCTCAAGGAGATCAGCCTTCTGCAGTTCTTCACAAACTGACTGTCATCTGCAGAAAAGGCTTCCAAAAGCTGAGAAACAAAACCACATAGTGAAGAACCGTAGATCCCAGTGTGCCGGTCATCTTAAGATGACAAGATGCAACAACATCAATGAGCAGATGACTATCACCTACACGGAAGTTTGGTATATCCAAGCTCCAAAGCTTTCGTGCTCACTTTCAACCAGAAGAGAGCAGCAGGGAACTGAAAAGAATCACATACGGTGGAAGATTGTTCTCCGTTACTGAGCTCTTCAGTATAATCCATCGTGTCCATTTCTTGCCCTGGGTTTGTGAGCTTGACTTATCACAGATTTGTACATCTGCAACTGACCCCCAGTGTTCACATCAGTTTAACAAAAGACACTGTATACAAGAATACGGAATTATACCAGGGGGATCTGCTGAACAGGCCTGTATTAAATTCTGACATGAAAACCCAACTTACTGCAGTAGCTAATCCAATCAAGGTTACATGAAATCTCAGTAGGTTGTAATATCTTTTTTTGGACCAACAGATTTTGATTAGTCTTATGATGTGCCAATAAAAGCTATCAAAGTCTATTAAGATTCCAGTTTTCCACAAAGCTAATATAGCTTCTAATACTCTGTATTATCAGTGTTAAATTTCTCACAAGTTACAGTACCTGAAAGAGCTGCACCATTAGAGCCCTGGTTCACTCCTGTTCTGCACCTTTGGGAAAACTCATTTCATACCTAGGACCCATATAAGCTTTATTTTAATATGGTATATCCTGTTTCATCTATTTGGTGTCCAATGTGAACATTTTTTGAGATCATCCTCCTTTGGTGAAACAATTCGAAATATGCAATGCAAAAAGGTTGTATCTTTCTATGCATCTAAGCAGAATGTTATTTTTCAAGGTTTTCTTGGGGTTTTTTTTTAAAGTGTCAGAATTGTGCTCCCAGCAGTGCTTGCTCATTTTCAACCCTATAAATGTACTTGTAAGACAAGTTACAACTCACACCTACCCATGAAGTGTTACAATTTGCAGAGAAAGCAGAAAAAAAATTTGATGCTACTAAACAAAGGACTTCTTTTCCAGACTGCTATTCCAGATTTGTTTTTCTTATCCAGAGCTGTCGGTTCACATCTTGCACTGAATGATACATCACATACCTTGGCAGTTAAGTTGAAGCAGCCCCTTGGCTCCACTATTTTCTCTAGAACATAGCACTTGATCCCAGCCGTGCTGACGTACTCATACACCACCCCGTGCTCCAGATGAATGTTGTCCACAGTCAAGCTGATCAGTGGTACGTCCTCGCTGATGACCAGCTGGGAACTAATGTTCTGAATCAGTTCTGGAACAACATGGAAGTAATCGGCAAAACAAGAGTTGGGTCATGCACCATAAGCAGGTTTGCCAACAGCCTTGACAAACAAGTGCTTCATACTAGAACACACAAAACATGTTTAATATCTTAAGCGGACAATTTTCAGAAGCCATTTGCCCAGGTAAAATGGCTGTCTGAATATTGCCCAGCCTTAGCCCAGCTAAATGTGCAGGGTTCCACAAGGTGCCCACTCTTTGCTGGGTTAAGGGGAAGTGCTCCTGGGGACTGGTTTTGGGCAGGATTAAGGAAGCAGTGCACATACATTGCATTTTAAATGTACGCATGCTATATCCCAGCCAAATTTAGCCCGCACTGGAATCAGGTGCAAATTCTGCAGGCTAGTTGTACCTGTGGATAATTTTGTTTATGCTTATCGCCCTGTATCAAGGGGTCTTTTTATCTAGAGCGCATGGGAGAACAAAGCATGGTGTCACACACTGGGGTTGAAAATAAGATTTAAACTCAAAGAAAAGGATTTTAGATTCTCGCAGTGGTATAAACTGTTGAGTATGCTGCCAATGAAGACAGTGCCAGCTACTTCAGTAACATTTTTAAAGCTGGATTAGCTCCTAGTGGTTAATGGCCCTGCAGGGTATTTCAGTTTATTGTGATTCTAATTGATTGGTACTAATTGAAATCCAAATGGTGAAGTGACTGACTTCTGTCTAGGTCTTTTGTTTTCTGAAGGACTGAGTTCTTGATAAGAAAGTTTATTTTACCTGCTTCTTGGGGACTGCTGTTCAGAGGTGCTAATTTTGTGTCTTCATCTTCAGAAAGTTCTTGTTTTCCAGCATCACAGAGACTGCCATTGAGACACTCCTGGGACCCTAATTTCTGAGCTCTTTCATCTTCTGCCTCTTCATGTGTTCTATAAATCCACTGGTGCAACCCCTGAAAAGGAGAAGGTAATCCTTAGCAGTCCAGACTTCAATACAACATTCATATCAAGGCTGCTGATTTTGGATGCTAATAATCTGTTATGTTCTGGTATGGTTGTGGATCCTGGATTGTAGTGAGAGCTGACTCCACCCACAGGGTGACGTCATGCGGAGGGGACGCCTCCGAGGTTCCCGCCATGACGTGTTTAAGAGAGGGCCTGGCGCACGCGTGTGTGCCCTAGGTAATCCCCGTTTTAAGATGGCCGACAGGATTGCCCACGCCGTCCCGGGGACGCCAGGGAAGGTGGCGTTTGCAGACAGAGACTGCCATTCTTCCAAGAATCGCCGGTGCAGGGAAAAAGGAGGTGAGCATCAGAGGTCGCAGCCGTCTGCTCAGACTGGCGCAACATAATCATCTTGTTATGTCGTCATCTACATGGTCCAAAATCACTGGGAAATAAGTTAAATGGGGATAGTACTGTACTTTACCTCTATTCACTTTCAGAGATCACACTGAATTAGTCAAAAAACACAAAGAAACCAAACTGATTCTCACCACCGACTCCTGTTGGGTATTGCTGAATGCGGCAAAGTGTTCTAGAACTTCCACATAGCTGTCCTGGGTAACATTGTTGCCATTCACTTTCAGAATACATTGTCCTGGGTGAAGACCAGCAGCTGCTGCCTCTGACCCTGAAGGAGAAGGACAAAGGTAATTCAGGAACTATACAGAAGAAGCAGAAGAACGCTGGAAAAAAAAACTATTTAGCTAGAAGAATATGGAGCCAATATCTAAAAGCCAAAGATATATTTGTAAAGCAAGTTCTGAAAAGAGTGTACACTTCTATAGCTAAAGCAGGACGAACGTACAAACTATGCTGAGGTGCAAACCATTATACTAAAAGCAACTTCTTTAGCTTGGCCAATGTGCGCATTCTTTTCTTTCCTTTTTGGCCAAGGAATCCTATAACTGTACAATCAGTTCCCAGGCTATTATGGGTTCATGTCAAAGAGGTTGCATTTTAATTTTTCTGCAAGACAAAGGTTTACAGCCTAATGTAGGAATCAATCTCTTTTTGACAAAGCACTTCAGCTTGAGTTGGCTGAACTGAAATGTGCCACCATCCACTCAACAAGGGTGTATCTCACTAAAACACCATGCTAAATACTCTGCAAATGGTGAAAATAACATTTTAGTAACAAGCTGCTGCCCTTTACATGGAGTTCTTCCAGTTATGCAGCACCCAGTTGCTTTTAACCCTTTAGTGAATTCTTGATAAGCTCAAGTGGATATTGCTGTATTGCCAAGAGGAAAATAGAAGATCACTGGGCATTTGCCAACCCCCAAAGCATGAAGGAAGACATTTTAATAAAGTTAATAAAATCTACATTTTAGTACAACACATGTGCAGCAAGGCAGCTCAACTTAGGTGTCTCTTGAACTGGCCAAGTTGACATGCCTCTAAGGCTTTGCGAAGGGATCATAAAACCCAGCCAGGCATGGTAGCATTAACAAACATCCCAGGTTCTTGAGAAACCTGAACAAGCACAGAGCAGTAAGATAACGAGAGTCCAGGTCACAAGGAATCTGCAGATCTGGCGCAGAGAAATTCTCATGCCAGCACACTCAGGATTTTCAGCCCTGTTTAGCTCACAATGACAAGGAATCAGCCCATTCTTCTGCTTGTAGCTTACTAGCTCTTGGTGGTATTTAATGCCTATTAAGCATCAGTCAATACAAATTTGTTTACATAGGAACGGAATGGGGAAACAATTTTTCAATAAGGCCCAGTATGTCTGAATAAAACATTTATATACCTGCTCTAAGAAGAGTACCGAAGAGGCTAGGATGTGCTTTTCATAGAAAAGGCTGCAATGCATTTATATAAATATCTTCCTGCTAAGAGGAAGTGGCAAGTCTAATTCTGGTGAGATGCTCCTGCAAAGAAGAACAATATGATTGCTATATGCCCCGATCTGTCGCATCCTTTCAGAGCAAATCCAATGTTCTGCCGTCAGTCTTGAGCATGCACAGGAGCTGAGTTTACAGCACCTTGGCTCTCCGTATCATTCCCCAAGGGCAAAATGCCCAAGAATGAGGGATGATCCTTCTACAAGTGCACATGGTCTGATGGTACCTATTGGTAACCAATGTTAAAGAGGCAGTTCAACATGAATGACTCAAACAGCCAAACTGAAATGCCCCCTCCACAGGTGCATAGTGCTGCACCCCAAAAAGGAGGCACTGTTTTGCAATTTTTGTATCATTCCTCCATTACAGCCCCTCCCTGCATGACTTGCCTGGGAGATATTTTTTTTTACCTCATTGATTGAGGGACTAGGGCAGAAATTTCTCCCCAAACTGACCCCACTCCTTGCTGAACGTCTGCCAGCAGGGTTTGCACGCTGTGGCAGAGGCCACCTTCCCCTCCCACCTCCTCCCTCTCGGAGATCGAGCACATCATCCCCGCCCTTTCCGGTCCTGCAAGTCAGGAGAATCAAATCTGAGTTCCCCTCTGCTGCAGCACTAACCGTAAAGTCATGGCGGACTGACTGCCTTGGAGAAAATGGCGCTCAGACAAAAGCAGTATAGAGGTGGAATATTTATCCATGTATTTATCTGGAGTTTTCACGTGGAACTCTACCCAGAATAAAAATATTTAATAAAAAACTCTTCCATTGCACAGCATGAATAGTTTTTTTTATGTCATTGGCTATTGCTCAAAATTGAATTTGCTGTTTCAAAGCAGAATTTCGAAGCTGTAGCATTTGTTCACATGGTAATTATTACAGCTTTCAAGGGAAGATAAATTTGGTCTCTGATTTAGTGTCTGCTACTCACGGAGAGACATATTTGTATGTACTGCTTTTGTTGTATGCAAATATATCTCATGCATATTCATTGTGGATGTCTTGAACACCCAACTGATCTGAGGATCCCTAAGGACCAGGCTGAGGATCGCTGCATTAGATCTGCCCAATAAAAATATCAGCTCGTCTACTTCTTGGGTAAGGCTTGGCCAAGGTCTTTGTGATTTTCTCTTTATCACGCAGTTCGGCTTTAATTATTATCATTTCACTTTCTGTTGGGAATTTGGAGTGCTGGTTATTAAATAAGGAACTATTAAAGCCGGTGCAGTGAGGAACCTAATTCCCCCTGGGTTTGCAGATAAAGGATTATCACTCCCTCTTGTACTTTGTGGAAGGATTCCCAGTTGGTTGGCACGCTATGCTGTCTCTTGGCTTGCAGAGAGCATTGCACTTTTGCAAAATCAAAAAATTATTGCCCAGTAAGCATGCTACATAGGAAGGCAGGAAATACAAGCTGGAACAGGAAGTACTACAATGTCACATCTTGTACTTAAGAAAAATGTAAATCAGTCATTTCTAAAGTAATGGACACCATACTAAAATACAATTTAGTGCCGCTGCCAGGGTCGGTGCTAGGTTTTTTGCTGCCCTGTGCGAACAATTACTGTGCTTCCCCCTACCCCCCTCCTGGTCATTCATTCTCTTGTCCCGGGCCCACTAAAAAAAAGCCCAGCTCCCTCCAGTGATACAAACTTTAAAAACTGACACACACACACACCCCCCCCCCCCCACCAATGGCTGGTGCAAGGGTATTAGGTGCCCCAGGTGAACCTTATAGCCTTGCACAATGCCCCCCGCCCCATTCCTCACACACAGTTAAGAGTACTGCATTTATATTTTACATGAAAAATATGAAAGTACAGTATTCTGAGGTAAAAATATCAATTACATTATATTTACATGCACTGCTGTGATGCCAACCAGAAATCTCTGCAAAAAAGACACTTTGAACCCATAGGGTATTTGGCCTATTGTGATGCGTAATGGGTGTGGGCTTCACCCTCTGAAAGCCCGAATACACTTCCTATTAGGAAAATGCCTCACCTCATTCCCACATGCAGAATATAAACAGACCCTCACCAAATACAGAATAGAGCAATCATAAAGTAAAAATACAAACACGCAGACAAAAACTGAACTGAAAACCACAAAAAGCCAGACTCTCTGTGCAGTGCAACAATGAAAAAACAGAACCATCACCATTCCTCAAACATCAAACAATAAAATCAAGAAATAAAATAAATACATAATCATAATACTAAAAACATACTAATAATAATATTTCAAATAAAGATGATGAACAAAAGATCAAATAATTAAAAACTCATATACATGTTTTTTTAAATGTCCCAAACACCAATAAAATATTTCAAAATAGCAGACACAGCAAATAACACCTGAAAAATAAAACTGAAAAGGATTTTAAATATTCACACTCTCCAATCCTGGGAACTTTTGATTTCCAGTCACCCTGAGATTGTCATGGAATAGTGGGAGTGGGATGCACAAACTTTCTCCTCTCTTTCTTATATAAACACACACACACACAAGCTCATACACACATATGCTCCCTCTCAGACAAATCTGCAGGCGTCTCCAGCTCTTCTTTGTTTGGGATCTACCAGCAGTGTCAGGCCCTCATCTTCATTTCAGCTGCTGGCAGGTTGGAATCCACCTGCAGCCCCCATTTTCTCTGTCTATATCTTACACACACACACACAAACATACATATATATTTACATTTTACATTTATTGCATTTATAAACCGCCTAACACTAAGACGGCCTAGGCCTACAAACAACCCAGGCAGCTCCCATTCTTTCTCTCTGTCTCTCACATATACACACATACACCCCAAACAAGCTCCCATTTACACGCACACACCCCAGGCAGGATCCCATTCACATCCACCCAAATCCCAGGCAGGCTCCAATTCTCACACACACACCCTGATCCCAGGCAGCACCCCATACCCATCACAAGCAGCCTCCCATTCACTCACACAAACAAACATACCCATCCCAGGCAGCATCCCATTCACTCACCCATACCCATCACAGGCAGCCTCCCATTCACTCACACACACCCACTCATCCCAGGCAGCCTCCCATTCACACACCCATCACAGGCAGCCTCCCATTCACTCACACACACACACACACCCATCCCAAGCAGCCTCCCATCCACTCACCCATACCCATCACAGGCAGCCTCCCATTCACTCTCACACTCACACACACACACACACACACACACCCATCCCAGGCAGCCTCCCATTCACTCACACACACATGCAGACCAGGCAGTCAGGGTCCATGGGTCATTCCTTCTCCGCTGCTGCAGCCAGCCTGTTTCTTCCTTGTGGAGAAAAGCCATTTTGCAGCTCTTCTTCATGTGCTGGCCCCAACACTTGCAGTGCTAGCACTTCCTGGATTCTCATTTCGCGAGAATACATGAAGTTCTAGCACCACAAATCGAATACTGCAGGGCCAGCACCTGAGGAGGAGCTGCCCAACAGACTTCTTTTGCCACCAATGGGATCGGGTCCACCAGCGGCACCATGGACCTCCTTCCACCGCCAGTAGGATCGGGTCAACTGATGGCACCATGGACCTCCGCTTCTTCTGACATTGGTGGGATCGGGTTCACCGGTGGCAGCACGGGCCTCTCCCTGCTCCCGATGCCACCCCACCGGGTATACAGCTCTGTGCAACTGCACGGTTTGCACACCCAGTGGCACCGGGCCTGGCTGCTGCTTCAACCTCAGGATTTGTTTGAGGACCTCTGCGCTACAGCACATCACAAGCAAACTGAATTTTTTACCATTCTACAATCCAATCTCCAAAAAAACCCCCAAAACCTTTTTTGTAGTCTGGGATTGGGAATAGATGTATAACTGTTTTCTAGCTGAACTAAAAATAATTCAGAATCTACTGCAATATCCCAAGGACTGTGCAACTAAGACTGAAAGTAGAAGTCCATATAAAGGAAGCAAAAGTGTCCGATGGTCCTTGCTGCAGGAGACAACAAAAAATTTTAGAGGTACATCTTTAAAAGCGCTGCTCGTGCAAAAACGCCCACATATATGTGTAAGCAATGCAAATTATAAAAAGCCGCGAATTACACGCATATATTCTGGTACGCACGTCAAAAATAAGAGAGCAGAAAAGGGGTGGGGCATGCGTAACTTCGTATTCTGAAACCGGAGACCGCGGCACATGTCGGCTTGTTATCCGCACAACTTTACTGATGCGCCAAATCAGCAACAAGTCTTTACATCTCGAGTTTTAGAGCTTAGAGGACAGGGAAGTGGAAGACCTCGATATTAACTGGGCAAACTGGGGGATTAATTGGAAAAAAATGGGTTGTCCCTCCCGCAAGCATGTTTTGAAATCCGACCCCATACGTGCATAAAACCCAACAAAGCCTCATGGAAGACACGCGCGCTAGCTGTGCTCGAGTAACCTCTTAAAATTAGGGGCAAACTTATGCCTGGTTGGTTTATTTTAAAACATACGCATGCAAGTGCACAGACGATTTAAAATTCCAGCGTATCTTTGCTCGCGCACCAATACGCGCGTGTATGGGCACACGCATGCTCATTTTAAAATTAGTCTGCTACTATACAGTGCACCAACAAATGCATAGGAAATGGACAGCAGATCCAACTGTCTGGAAGAATACGAATCATTGACATGCTACTGTCTTAACAATATATCTGCAAGTACAGAGATGGACTCCTAACGTATGAACGACTAAGGAGGTCATTTTGAAACATCTCACATAAGTTAGCCGGCAAACACGTACATGAGTTACACCAATTTTCAAAGCGGTCTTACGCACTGCTTTGAAAATCATCCCGGCCAAACTATGCGCACCCCACACCTGCTATGTGGTGCTCATAGTTTGCCTGAGAGAATTTACGCGTATACTTTTTAAAAATCAAAAAAGTAATGCACGTAAGTTCCAACCGCCCCCAGAACGCCTCTCCCCTAACCACGTAAAACCAGACGCTTACAGGCGAAAAGCCCTCTACTCGCCAAAGCCGGGAAATATACACGCAAGTTGCGCTGGCGCGCTCTGAGCAGATTTTATAAGCTGCCCATGTACACGCGTATCTCCCGCTAGGCGCGTACGTCGACATTTTAGAAAAAGGGGCGGGGTCTGGGCATGATCTGCACCGGGCAAGGGTTTGTCGGGGAGAGGCCAAGGGACGTGCACAAAGTTACGCGCACAGGGACAAGCCAGGGTCCCCTGCTGCGTGACATCAAAAATCTAGGCTGGTCAGTGGGGTTTTAAGGGTTGGGGCTAACGGGGCAAAAAGGAGGATAAGAAATTAGTGGGAGGGGTTTGGAAGTCCTAACCCTAACTGGGCGAACTGGGAATGAACTCGGAAAACTAGCTAAGGCGTCGGTGCAGGTCCCTTATAAAACTCCTCCACTTGCGCGACAGATTCGGCATTTGCGCGCGCATGCATGTGTGCATTTAAAATTATGCGCAAAAGTACGCGTGTCTAGGCTATTTTATAATATGCGCGCGTATGTTATAAAATGGACACGTCTCTGGATGCAAGCCTGCAAACGCGTGCACATGTGCGCCTACATGACAGTATTAAAGTTACGGTCCCTGGAGGCAATTTTCAAAGGAGTTACATTTAAATATAACATATTATCGTAGCAATTTTCAAAAGCCATTTAGTTGGGCAACGTGGACTTACACAAGTAAATGCTATGGACAGTTCAATGGATTTATTGTAGCAATTTTCAAAAGCTTACATACTCGAGAAAAGTGCATTTACTCGCATGAAACCCGGTTTTACGCGTATAAATGCATTTTAGAATCAGGGCCCCCATAGCGTGAACGCATGTCGGCTGCGCAATTTTCTAAAGGGATATTTCTGTGGCTAAAGCACTTCTTTCCCTGCAGAAGTCCTCTTTGCTACTGGCATTACTGGTCAGAGAAGATTCTGTGTCCTCCAAAGTGATAAAGCTACCACTTGTAATACAAAGAATCCGCTACCCTCGTTCTTGTACCAACAGCAAGACTAGATTCAGCACACACAGCACCAGTGCCATCTTGGCTGCTGTCCTATTAACCTTCCGGAGCGACCGTCAAAGAGAAATAACAATTAATAAACATTTTTGGAATTTCAGCCCTGCCTTTCCCAAATGATGCTCAAGGCAGCTTATGGCATTATATGAATTCAGGTACAATAAGTCCCTGCCCCACCGAGCTTACAATATGACATATTTTGAATGCAGGCCTACTTTTGGCTTCAGCAAATTGAAATGAAGCGCAGCAGAGCTTAATTTTCAGCAGGATTCGTGGTCAAGGTTATTATACTTTAAACAGATTCACTTTGCTGTTAATTTGTAGTAAGAATCAGTAAGGACCATCCATCTGGTCCATCCTGAGCAGAAGACTGATCATTTCAAGCACTCTCTCCATCTGGCTCTCACCTCTCCCCACAGCATGGACATAGGGTGGAGCCGTTCCCCTTATCTGAAAGCAGGGAGCTTGTGTAGAGTCTGGGATTTTGATAATCCTGTTAGGGGAAACAAAAAAACAGAAAACATCTGCTGCAGCTGTGCTAATTGACATAGTTATAAATAGTGCAGTACTCTGACACAGCATATCACCTTTCTTTCCTGAGAAGCAGACGCATCCATACAGGAATGAATGCAGATTCAGGTCCCGCACCCCAAAACGGAATTAAAAACAGATGCCAAGATTGCTCACAGTCAGTCACCCTACGTCCCTTCTCCCAGTGAGGAAAGTTACAACCTTCAGCACAAAGCCTCTGTTGTAAAGTTCAAGTAGCAATAGATCTAGATTTAGATTTGGAACTACTCAAAAATAAGTCACTAAACCACCAATTGCTATAGTATATAGCAAAGAAAAACAACATTATTTTTGATGCTCGAAAAGATAACAATATACTAATGGACATGACTTTATCATTACAAAGTAATTAAACATTTGAGGAAAAGGTGGAAAGGACCAGAAAAAAATGCTATTGATCAGAGGACTCTACCTAATGAAACCAAAAAATATTTAGGGGTCCATATCTGAAGCCTAGCCAGCTAGGTAACTTAGGGGGTCATTTATCAAAGGCTTATCGCATGCGATACGTATCGTGTGCAATAAGCATCTATCGCATGCAAAATGGGCCTTTTCCATGCGATATAATGCAAATTAGAGGGAGGGGAGGAGTCGGGACGGGAAGGGGAGGAGTTGGGGGAGGAGTCGGCAGTGTCTTTGCTGCCGGTGATAATGTTACTAACATTATCATCGGCAGTAGAGCACCGAATAGCACCACCTTTCACGTGACGCTATTTGGTGTGAAAGTCGGCAGCCGGTGCACCGCCATAGTGCGAAGGCTGCGGGCTTTCACAGGTCCGCCCCCCCACCTCCCATTTTCGCAAAGAATGATGAATCCTGGCCTTAGTCAGGATATTCAGTGGTGCAACCGTGCCATCGAATATACACGGATAACTTTTGAGTTAGCTGTTGAGCAGGTCTAAAGCTAGCCGCCTGACATAGCCGGATAAGTCTCAATAACACTACTCATCTGGCTCCTCCCAGTTATGCTCCCGACCCGCCCACCACTTAGCTGGCTAACTGCTTAGCCAGATAAGTAGTTATCCGGTTAAGTGGCAGCCGCTGAACAGGGGCAGCTATTCAAAAGCCGCCACTTAGCCAGATAAGTTGGAACTTATCCAGCCAAGTGGCACTGATCTACCTCTTAGCTATTAATAAGCGAGACAGACGTAATAGTGGAATTATGGAAAGGTAAACTTACCATCAACGGCGTACTCACGATAAACGTATGCAGTAATTGCATTTATAATTTATTTACAATAGCAATTGTATTATTAGCTGACATCTCAGAAAGTACAGCCGTACGAGGCAAGATGAACTGGATTCGTTCCAGATAATAATGACCTATTGCCAACAGAAGCTTTCCTTTAGAGTCAGCTCTGGAAACGTACTCTTTCGATTTGGTGGCCACCAGGATCCTAAGCGGTCTCCGAGAGCAGAAAGACTGGTTCAGCATGATTTCCGCTTCTTGGAAGGGGCGCAAGAAGACCAGGTCTTCATTGATGGCATAAATTTTCCTCCCAACCTGCAGTCCTGCCATCTGGAAATCAAGACCAGAAACCATCAAGAGTGATTCCCAGTTCAAATGATCATGCAGTTTACTGATTATACGCGCCTGGTCCAAACAAACGTTTGGTGGCATAAAACTGGAAAAACTTAGGAGACCTGCACCGGCCAAGGCCACAGCGCTGGGGGAAAACTATCACTTCCAGCACGGGCAACTCCCTTCTCTTACAGATGCCATTGGCATCTTTGATATTCATTTCTGCCCTTGACGCCAATGCAATTTTGTTCTTTCATCCCAAATAATGACACCAATTTGTGTAACAGAGGAATCAGCACGGAACATGGCTCGTGATTTTCTGGCATGTCTCTGAAGACTGAATGGCCCAGGTAAGTGTGGCTTGGTTATTCATAGGTGACATCAAACACAGACAGTGAGGTGGTGTTTCCAAGCAACCCAACCATCTATAAAGACCAAATAATCATCTCTCCCACACACAAGGTAAGCTTAAAAAAAAAAAAAAGTTATTTATCTCATTTTCTGTCTTAATCAGAAACGGCTTACTGGGTTAAAGTATAAAATATCCAAACTACCCAGATCTCATCTGCCTCAAATAAAATGGAAACGTGAGAAAGTTGTTAAACAAATTAAAGCGTGTACTGCATGTATTATGTATTTAACGTATGCAAACATCCGGGCAATAAGACTGCTGGGTTGTTCTGGAGACAAGAGCTTTCAGCCTTGGTCTGGGGTCCGCAGGTGACGCAGCAAAATAAGGAACATGGAAACTGTCAAACAACTTCCGATTCCTATAAAATTTCAGCTATAGCAGACAGCAAGAGGACAGAAGTAGAGGTCTGGCTGGGAAATAGTCTGAAACGTGCGCCACCATAGTGTTAATGTGTTCCTACAATTCCACTTTTTTTCGGGGGGGGGGGGAGGGGGTGCGTCGAAATTCAATACAGTCATATCTGTTAATCTCCAGCCCAGTTTTAAGAAGACAAGAGCATAAGAAGTGCCATGCAGGGTCAGACCAAGCATCCAGTGAGACCTGCACCCTGTCTCCAACAGTGGCCAATCTAGATCTTGGGAAGTACCTGGCAGATCCCAAAGAGTAGATCCATTTCTTCATAAACCTACTCCCAGGCATGTGATTGCCTTCCCCGGAGCCTAACTAGAGAACTGTATATGAGTTTTTCTTCCAGGGACTTCTCCAAACCCCTTTCAAAATCAGTTGTGCTAGACATCTTGACCACATCTTCCAGCAATAAATTTCACAACTTAATTGTGCAATGAATGAAAAAAAAACCCAATACTTTCTCCAATTTGCTTTAAGTCTGCTACCTGTAAATTTCATGGAACGTCCCCTAGTCTTTGTACTGTCCGAAAGAGTAAATATTATAATTGCTCCTTGTTTCTCTGTTCCACGCAACTCATGATTTTGTAAATCTCTAACTAACATATCCACCCTCCTCCTCCCAGCTGATAAGTCCTACGTTCTTCAGCCTTTTCTCATAAGGGAGCCATTCCACCCCGTCCGTCATTCTTCCTGCCCATTCCTGTCCCTTTTCTAGTTCTGCTACATCATTTTTTGAGATGGGGAGACCAGGAATGAACATCATACTCAAGGTGTGGTTGCGCATAGATCTATAGGGAGGCCTATGACATTCTCATTTTTTTCTTAGTATTCTGTTAGCTTTTTCGTTGACACCGGCATCCTTTTCCTTGGATAGTGATTCCCAATACGGAGCCCCGCATCATCTCCCCCTAATTAAGATTATTTCCCCCTATGTGTATCACTTTGCACTTGTCCACATCAAATCTGCAATTGAGATGAACAGTTCTTTAGTCTGGCAAGGTCCTTTTTGCGGTTCCTCACAGTCTTCTTGTGTTTTTGTGTCGTCTGCAAAACTGATCACCTCACTCATTCATCTCTTTCCCAGATCATTAATGCATAAATTAAACAAGACTGAGGCACTCCAGTTTACCCCTTTCTGTTGGGAAAACTATTTACTTCTACACTTCGTTTCCTATTTTTTTAATCTGTTAACATATTCACAGTAAGACCTCGCCTCCTTTCCCATGAATTTTTAGTTTCTTGAGGAGTCACTCGTGAAGGACTTTATAAAATGCCTTCTGAAAATCCACTGTGGCAACGGGCTCAGCTTTCTCCATATGCCTGTTCAAAACTTCAAAGAAAACTATTAAATTAGTAAGCAACAATCTCCATTTGCTAAATTCATGCTGGCTCTTCCCCCTTAAACCATGCAAATCCATATGTTTAGTCATTCTAAGGTCAATATTCAAAGCCATTTACACTTACAACTACTGCTACTTAATATTTCTATAGCGCTACATGACATATATACTGCTGTACAAACATACAAAAAGACAGTCCCTGCTAAAGAGAGCTTACAATCTAATACGGCAAACATACAGGACAAGAAACTTGGGGTATTTCATAAAATAAGACAATGATTAAAAAGAAACAAAATGAAATTTAGTTAACAAGACTAAAAGCAGACAATAAGGCATAAGATTTAAGAGCTTTTTCAAAAGGTGGGTCTTTAGATGGGATTTAAACATGGCAAGAGAATGAGCATGATGCACCAGTTCAGGAAGACTATTCCAAGCACACGGCACAGCCAAGTGGAAAGCACCGAGTCAGCAATTGGTGGTAGAAGAAAAGTAAACAGATAAGAGTGGCTTGTCAGATTATCGGGGTACACGAGGAGTGGTTTAGAAAGAGATAAGAGAGGAGAGGTAGTGAGGCGCTGCAGAGAGAAGGCATTTGTAGGTAAGAAAGAGGAGCTTGAACTGTATGCGGGAGCAGATAGGGAGCAATGCGGTGACTTCCAAAGAGGGGTTATGTGAGAGTAGCGACTTTGGCGAAAGATAGGTCGTACAGCTGAATTTAGGACAGATTGCAGTGGAGAGGGATGGCTTGCCGGGAGACCTGTGAGGAGCAGGCTGCAATAATCTAAGCGGGAGGTATAGAAAGGTAGAGTCAATAGCAAAAAAAAAAATGGTATTGAAAGCCATGAGAGGAAATCAGAGCACCAAGGGAATTAGTATACAGTGAGAAGACAATAGGGTCCAAGATAGAACCCTGAAGCACACCAATTGATAGTGGAATGGCAGTAGAGGAGGAACCACCAGAGAAAATGCTAAAAGGGCAATGGATGAGGTAATGTGTGAGAGAGGCCCAAAAGGGCCCTGTGAAATTTGGGTGAAGGGAAAGGAGGAAATCAAGCCTTAGGCCCCTTTACTTTTTTTTCCTTCTATTTGACATTGCTATTTAACCAGGTATCTTTTGACGATTAATTCCGTGGGATGCTTATCCCGCTGAATATACTGGAAAGGTTATCCTGTTAAATTTAGCCAGATCATTTGTCAACTTGCTGGCAGATTTTCAAAGGCTACGCGCGTTAACATACGCGCGTAACCCGAGAAAATCTGCCCCTGCGCGCGCCGAGCCTATTTTGCATAGGCTCAGCGGCGCGCACAAGCCCCGGGACGCGCGTATGTCCTGGGGCTTGCAAAAAGGGGCAGTCCGGGGCGTGGCGGTGGTCCGGGGTCATGGCCGGGGGCTTGGCATGGCGGTGGTCCGGGGGGCGGGGGTCGAGTGCTCCAGCACAGTGGCCTGTGCCGGGGCATGGCGCGTAACTTTTGAAGTAAAGGTAGGGGGATATTTAGTTAGGGATGGGGGGTGGGTTAGATAGGGGAAGGTGGGGGGGGGGCCAGAAAAAAGTTCCCTCCAAAGCTGCTCCGATTTCGGAGTGGCCTTGGAGGGAATGGGGAAAGCCATCGGGGCTCCCCTCGGGCTCGGCGCGTGCAAGGGGGTGCACATGTGTGCACCCCCTTGCACGCGCCGAGCCCGGATTTTATAACATGCGCACGGCAGCGCACGCATGTTATAAAATCGAGCATAGATTTGTTCGCGCCGGTCTTGTGGTAGAGTCATCTTTTATTTGTGCAGAGCAAACACCAAGGAGGTTGGTGCAACTGAATTGGCAGGGCCAAATGGGAACTCCTTGATATCTCTGTGGGCCAGTATGCCCGTTAGTTTCTGAGGATTTGTCAATCTGGTATATCAGGTTATAAACAGTTATTATTTCAGTCTCCAAATCAAAGCCTTGAATTGTGTGATGTATGCTGCTGGGTTAGCAGTGTAAAGCAAAATCACAGGAAATGGTTAAAAAACATTCACCGCCCTACTTTTCAAAGATTTTCCATAACAGACTGCAAGCTCATTAGAATGCCCCTTTGTTATACGATGACTGTAGTTACCTTCTCTGGCCAATATTTCAAATGTTCACACAACCAAAGCGGAGAAAACTAAAACTTTTAGGACCAGTTTTCAAATGACCTCTTCCATTCAGGAAAAAAAAAAAATGTAAAAGTGGGATCCATTCTGTAGAGCTCATCCTTTTCCTCAAATTCTGTACAAAGGGAAGGAAAGATTTCCTCACATCTCTGGCAAGGCTGTGATGCTATCTCTGCTGCATACACTTTTGTAGGCACAGTGGGTTTCTTGATCTTCTAAAGAGTTATTTATGCAATTCAACCGGCAGCCTAAAAATCAAACACGTTCCCATCTCTTATTTTACTTCACAGCTGCCAGTCAGTCCAGTCAATTGTGTGCTGCAAAGAGCAAGGTGATACTCACTGCAACCACAGCCCTGCAAGGGACATAAGCTGCAGACATCCTGGACAGCGCTGCGGTTATCAAAGAACAATTAAAAAGCAGGGGTGTGCAGGCTTTGCTTTTCACTTCACTTCACTTGTTGCTGGGGTATTTTTCATGGACTTTATTTGTTTCATTTTAGCACACATTAAAATTGACAACGTGGGATAAAATGGAAAAAAAAAAACTACACAAACTTTATCTTTCATTTCATTTTAAAAATGACACAAGATGAAACTACAATCTCATTGTGGTTTCTGTGCTGTCTCAAAAGAAAAGCACATCCCTAGGAAAAAGCGCTAGAATGTCCTGCACTATAATTTAATCACTGGCAAAATCATTTATGGAGAGTTATGCTGTCCAGTCCAGCTAAGGACCGGACCTGGCCCCTTCCAAATATTTTAACTGCGGAAGAGATTGTGATAGGTCACAACAAGGTCATCTTGGAAGGTCTACAACAGAACGCATCAAGGAAAAATTTTTGCAGAAGATCGTATGCTTCTGTGTCCAAATACAAACAGATTTTCAAGCACAACATTCAGCAGGCAGCTATCCAAAGAAGTGCCTTAGGGGGATCATCTGTTAAGCAAAAATTACACCAGAGGAGGAATGATAACATTTCTGGCCAATGTAAGCAGATTCTTTCATGCGGAGGATACTAAAGTTTTAATTTATTGCATCTGATTCAGCGCAAACAGCAGAGTATATCACAGCTCCATAATCACTTAGTACTAAAATTAGGAGTGTGTGAATGAAATATTGTAATTTCTGCTCATGTTTTCAACACGTCTAAATCTATTTCCCATTTCCTCTTCTTGTATTAAAATAGTCATTACAGATATGAGATCAGCTGTAAACACAACGGGTTCAGGTGATTTGCCATTTGATGTGTTACAGATCCTCTCCAACTGCTCCGCGTTTGTGTAATGGCGATCAGATGTGCCGTGGCCATGTGACAAAGCAGGAATTGGTCCTCATAGCCACGGCGAAGGCTATTTTCAAAGCAATTCAGGCGGTAAAATGCATTTCACCTATGCTAACCGGCTGCCTGCAAATTGCTTGATCTCAATGAGGCTAAAAGTACATGGTTTGGTCTACAACACGCACGCCGTCAGTCCGCATTTAGAGGAGCTGCTCCCAGTAGGGGAAGGAGGGGAAGGGCCTCCTCTCAATAATGCATATGGATTGCATTTTTCACCTTCACGGGGAGGACTTTTTGATGAGAAACGCACCCGCAGAAAAATCTCTGCGCATGCTTTGTTTTCACAGCAAAATCGCAGGCGTGCATTCCCGTTGAAAATCGGTGCAATGTTGGCAGGTAAAAAGTTCTCATGGACATTGTGTCAATGTGGCAAATTTGAAAATTTTCCCCCAACATCCCTAAATACGGTATTTTTCACAGGCTGTTGTGACCTTCGCTGCATGACGTCTCCACTCCACCCACCTTACCTCTTTGGCGACTCCCTCTTTGGTTGATGGAGGTTTGACTGCCGCAGCGTCAACTTGCCGACCTCCTCCGGCGTTGCCGGACTGGCTAGATGCTGTCTTCCGCCATGTTCTCCTGAGGCCTAAGGACGCGTGCGCAGCGCGGCCCTGACTCAAGTACCAGCTGTGGCGCGGACCTCAGGGGCATCCCTCTGAGATGACATCAGCATCACCAGATATTTAAGGTCTCTTGTTTTGCTAGCTATTCGAGTTAGCAAAGGGTTTCCTACTTAGCTGCCTCCAGGTATCGCTGCGGATGGGATTCACTCTCCGCTTACCTTGCTACTCTGCCTCCTCGGACTTTACCAGGGGTACCCGCTCCTCGGGGGCCTCGCTCTCTCTCTTGCTTTTCAGGTTGCAGTCTGGAACCGGTACTCGCTCCCTGAGGGCCCACATTCCCGGACCTGCTATTGAATATAACTTCTGCCAGGAAGTCACCGCTGCCTACAACACCAGTGAGTTACCATCTCTCTCTCAGAGCTTTCCCTGGAACCAGGTACTCGCTCCTCGAGGGCCTACTTCATTCCAGCTCCTGGGCTGTTCCAAGAGACTACAGTGTGAGTGTTACCATCAAGGTTCTGTTCCTGAACTCTGCATACTCTGCCTATTCACTATCTCAGTTTCTCTACAGCTCAGCCATCCTGGGATCGCTGTTCCAGTGCCTGAGGGACTACAGCCCAGCTGGGCTCTTCCAGCTCACTACTGCCACCTCTGGTGGTTCTCTAAAACAGTTTAATAAAAGAACTAGTGTGTGTCTGTCTCCCAACTCTGAGCCTGACCGGTGGCCCCTCTCGGGATCTTCCCCCGTGGGCATGGTCATCTGCCACCGGCCCAAGGATCTACCCACAATTATCACAAATAATAACACAGGCCATTCCATTTTCTACCTTAACCTCCCTATTAGTGCACTACTGAACAAAAATGGTCAAAAGCTAGCAAGATAGGAATTGGAGAATCATTAATGGATCAATCCTTTTAACCCATTTGTTATTTGCTGCCACCTTGGTAGTTAGGCCCAGCCTTTCTTTTAGCTTTTCGCTGTTTCTTAACTTTTCTAATGCAAATCTGAAAGAGTTTGAGAGAGAATGTGCCACATCGCAATGTTCTGAGCCATGGTGCAACGGCAACGTTATCTGTGTGCAAACCAACCCATAATGGTGGTACCTTTCCATTTTGGTATGGACACTAAGGCATTTTTAGATCTCTAAAAAAAAAATCTCTCAGCCGGGAGGACTTGGAAGCACAATCTTGCAAGTAGAATCTGCTGAAGCAAGTGAAAGATAAGAGTATCCCAGTTCTAAATACAAGTCTATCTTGCTGATTGTCCATTTACAGCAGGGCAAAGAATAAGGCTGATGTAGACACCTAAAGCCAAATTGCCTTGTACTCAAGCCACAAGCACGTACGTATAGGGTTGCCAACTGGCTACAGATTTTCAGGACAGGTTGATCCAGTCCTGGTTTTACCACATTGCATGCAGGGATTTGTAGCTTTGCTTTTCTAATCAACTGCAATAGCGAAATCAGAACTACAATTCCCTGCATGCAATGGAGCAATGGAGAGGCTTCTAAGAAAACTAAAAAGTCATGGGATAGGAGGTGATGTCCTTTTGTGGATTACAAACTGGTTAAAAGACAGGAAACAGAGAGTAGGATTAAATGGTCAATTTTCTCAGTAGAAAAGGGTAAACAGTGGAGTGCCTCAGGGATCTGTACTTGGACCAGTGCTTTTCAATATATTTATAAATGATCTGGAAAGGAATACGACGAGTGAGGTTATCAAATTTGGGATGATACAAAATTATTCAGAGTAGTTAAATCACAAGAGGATTGTTGATACATTACAGGAGGACCTTGCAAGACTGGAAGATTGGGCATCCAGATGGCAGATGAAATTTAATGTGGATAAGTGCAAAGAGTTGCATATATGGAAAAATAACCCTTGCTGTAGTTACACGATGTTAGGTTCCATATTAGGAGCTACCACCCAGGAAAAAATCTAGGCATCATAGTGGATAATACTTTGAAATTGTCGGCTCAGATTGCTGCAGCAGTCAAAAAAACAAACAGAATGTTAGGAATTATTAGGAAGGGAATGGTTAATAAAACGTAAAATGTCATAATGCCTCGTATTGCTCCATGGTGAGACCGCACCTTGAATACTGTGTACAATTCTGGTCACCACATCTCAAAAAAGATATAGTTGTGATGGAGAAAGTACAGATAAGGGCAACCAAAATGATAAGGGGAATGGAACAACTCCCCTATGAGGAAACGCTGAAGAAGTTGGGGCTGTTCAGCTTGGAGAAGAGATGGCTGAGGGGGATATGATAGAGGTCTTTAAGATCATGAGAAGTCTTGAATGAGTAGATGTGAATTGGTTATTTACACTTTTGGATAATAGAAGGACCAGGGGGCATTCCATGAAATTAGCAAGTAGCACATTTAAGACTAATCGGAGAAAATTATTTTTCGCTCAACGCACAATTAAACTCTGGAATTTGTTGCCAGAGGCCATGGTTAGTGCAGTTAGTGTAGCTCGGTTCAAACAAGGTTTGGTTAAGTTCTTGCAGGAGAAGTCCATTAACTGCTATTAATCAAGTTTTCTAGCTAATAGCCACTGCTATTAATTGCATCAGTAGCATGGGATCTTCTTGGTGTTTGGATACTTGCCAGGTTCTTTTGACCTGGATTGGCCACTGTTGGATACAGGATGCTGAGCTTGATACAGGATGCAGTAGCCAAGGCGTGCTAATCATAAGGTTGGTGATAGATATTGATTACTTTGACGAAATTTGCTCCTTGTGCCTCCTAATTGCTAATTGTAACTTTTCTTATAATTAAAATGTCAGTAATATATATATATGATGAAATATGTATATTTGATAGATTTGTTTCTTTTGTAGTGACATTGAATATTCTGTAAGGAGTTTTCCTGGTAAAATTTCAAAAAAATTGAAAAGAAAAAATTGAAAAAAATAAATATTAAGTAGCAGTAGTTGTAAGTGTAAATGGCTTTGAATATTGACCTTAGAATGACTAAACATATGGATTTGCATGGTTTAAGAGGGAAGAGCCAGCATGAATTTAGCAAATGGGAGATTGTTGCTTACTAATTTAATAGTTTTCTTTGAAGTTTTGAACAGGCATATGGACAAAGCTGAGCCCGTTGACACAGTGGATTTTCAGAAGCATGGCAATTTCTTATGTTATTATGTTCTGAAACTCTAAATCAAAAGGACACATCTAATATTTAACTCCGTGGCTCAGGAATATTATCTCAAAAATATTATCTCAAAAATCCTCAGCCTGTAGCTATGTTTTTATAATTTAATTTAATTTATAATTTTATGCCTATTACAATTGTAGGACCTATTACAAGCTCTTTGTTGTTGTTTTCTGTTTTTTGTATTATGTTCTTAAAACGACAGGTTCAATCTGTCCTGAAAATCTGGAACCAATTGGCAACCCTACTTGCGTGAAAGGCAAGAACAGCACAACTGTGCTATCAAACTAAAATATTTTTCATTTTTCAAAACTGTATGTTGGTCTTTAATATGCAATCTAGGGGGACCACTTCATGCATACTACTGATGACATACATTACGGTGTGCATCGTATGAGCCCATTAAAATAAATGCATTTCCTTAGCTCGTTATTATTTTGCATATCTGATGCTTGCTTAAAGTCAAAAGGAAACAGAAGCAAGAGTGACCTAAAAAAGCCTCTATTTTCATTTACTTTTATTGAAGGGACACACTGTGCAATACGTCATTGATGGTATCATTATTGATGAAATCACTGCTTATCGGCAGGGGCGCAATTTTCAAACTACTCACATTGATGCTAAAATCCATGCCACCCCCAGGAATGCTTCCTCTCGATGCGGCGAAAAGTACGCTAACAACGCACATACTTTTAGCTGCTCTGAGGGAAGGCGTTAAATTTGCCCTAAGGTAGACTAGAAAATAAAATGATAATATGTACTTTATCAGTATCTCTTGCCACAGTAATGTCTTTATTGCCCAGGCAATAATCTGTACATTCTGCTGACCACTCATTAGCACCGGGCTCCGTCCTATCACCAGTACTTTTCAACATCTACCATAGAACCACTAACACAGCTTGATCCAAGCCTTTGATATAAAAGCCTACATCTATGTGGACAATGGTCCAGCTGTGCTGCCAATGGACCGTGATCCATCAACAGCAATTTAAAAAAAGCTAGGTACCTGCCTCACAGACATCCAACAGTGGACTAAAAGCAACAAACTCCTGAAGCCAACAAAACTGAGATTCCCTGGATACAAAACACAGGCACACAGATCCTGGATTTGAATCTTTGAGCTACCACTAAAAGCAAAGGTTAAAAGCCTTGGAGTCTTGCTTGACTCAGAACTATGCATGTTCCCACCAAACGTCAAAGAATTGCCTCTTTCAATTGCATACACTGCGAAGACTCCCTCCTTCCATCAAGAAAAAGAAGTCACTGTTGTCTATGCCGGAGTAACCACATGATTGGATTACTGCAATGCCCTGTATAAAGGATTAACAGATAAGACCCTTCACAAACTCCAACTAATACAAATTTCCTCTGCACAAATGATAGAGGGATGCAAGATAAATCACCATAACACACCTGTCCTACAAAAAGTGCCCTGGCTACCAGGCCCTGATAGAACCAAATTCAAGGCCCTGACACTGATCTACAAAGCCCTAGGAGAAAATGGACCTAGTTACCTGAAAGATAGGCTGTCCTGCTACAAGACCTCCAGACCTTTAAGATCCTCAATTGGTGCCTTCATAACACCTGTAATAAAAGAAATTAAAAGAACGGATACCCATCGATGAGCTTTTTAGGGAGCAGTATCTGCTCTATGGAACTCTCTCCCAGAAGACCTCCATTAAATGTATGACTACTCCCACTTCAGGAAGCAAGTAAAAGCATGGCTCTTCCATCAGACCTTTAATTCAAAACCAAGAACTACGTCCACCTTGGAAAACAGATGAAATTGCTCCCCTCCATGCATTAGAAGCTATTTGGCACCACACATTAGTACTTGAACATATTGCTAAACCGATTTTTTGATGAGATGTTGTCTATGTTTTGCTGAAGTGTTGTGTATGCTACTGAGATGCTGCTTAAGGTGTTATGTATTTTACTGAGATGTTGCATGAAATGTGTATTTTTTAAATTTATTTCTATTGTTTGGTTTATTTCAAGATCGGATCTTACTGTCCACCTTCTCCAACAGATTAGAATTGCTAAACTGCTACACCTACTGGGAATTGACTATATGCTACCAGTCTAATATATTTTACCTCACCTTGGGTGAATTTCTTATTCAGAAAGGTAAGTAATAAATTCAAGTAATTAAATAAGGTTATGATTTGAGCAGAAGTCAGTTGTCCTGTAAAGGAGTCATAATTTCTCAGGAATAGCTACGCAGACTGGATGGACCTACTGGTCTTTTATTTTTATTTCTCTTGATTTTAAACTCCATTATACACATCTGTACAGCACTTCAGAAATAAGTAGCAGTAGTGCCATCGTCTACTAGATTATGATATTTCTACCTGCAAGACCATAAAAAGTGAACATATGTCTTTTCTTGTTAGTTCAAATGTTGACTTACTGTTGAGAATGGCCAATGGAGAAATTACTTACCTGATACTATCATTTTCCTTAGTGTAGACGGATGGACTCAGGACCAATGGGTTATGTTCCCCTGCCAGCAGATGGAGACACAGTCAGATTTCAAAGCTGACGTCACCCTAGAAACACCCCCTAGAAACACCCTTCAGTATTCTCTTCAAAAGCAACTACGGATATACTAATGAAAAAGCTTGACTAAAAATATGATTAAAAACGGATAACCATAACTGTACTCAACCAATCAAAAACACTGAAATCCAATAGGAATATAGATGCCCTGATCTAGGGACTGGATGATGGCTTACCCGTAATCTCTTGGAATCGATATCCACTGCATGGGCAAATCCTTGGCACCATTCTTGGGCAGCCATGGGCGGGATGCTGAGTCCATCTGTCTACACTAAGGAAAACAAAATTATCAGGAAAGTAATTTCTTCATTTCCTAGCGTGTAGCCAGATGGACTCAGGACCAATGGGATGTACAAAAGCTACTCCCAATCGGGATGGGAGGCTGCCCGCCGTCTGGTTAATACCATCCTTGCAAAGGCTGAATCCTCTTGTGCCTATACGGGCCTTGAGAAGGTGTGCAAAGAGGACCACATCACCGCTCGGCAGATGTCGACAGGAGACAGCAGTCTAGCTTCTGCCCATGAGACCGCCTGAGCCCTAGTGGAATGAGCTTTAACCTGAGAAGGTAATAGCTTTCTTGCCTCCAGATAGGCTCCCGTGACCACCTCCTTAATCCAGTGAGCTATGGGAGCCTGTGAAGCTGGTTCACCCTGCTTCCTTCCACAATGAAGGACAAACAGGTGGTCCATCTTTTGGACTGGTTCTGAAATTTCCAGATACTGCGTTCCTCGCACCAGGCCTCAAATACTCTCCAGATCCGCATATACACAATTACTGCCGCAGAATATCTTTGCTTCATCAGGAAAGCCCTCTCAAGGGCCAGACCGTAAGACAGAATTGAGTCGGATCCTC